>NC_080389.1:33394153-33739963 GCF_028751815.1 Salvia miltiorrhiza | reverse complement strand
AGGTAGTGCAAGTGTTTTACTGCCCCTATCCCAGCACGAACCAATAAAAGAAAAACTGGTGGTCAGCATGCAAAGTCAACGCAAGATCAAAGGTTGAAGTTTCCACTACCGCACCTACTCAACATTAGATCAACTGTTTCAAGAAGAGGTTGTTACTATTATGTCTACCCACACAACTGTAGACATTGACCCGCCACTTCTTGTTCATCCCCTTGGTGGAATCATTGACATTGAAGATGACGATGAACCAGAAGACAACGATCAATCGTTGATATCTGATGACGACGACAGTGATGATGATGACAGTAGTGATGATTAGAAATAATTATAAATGTACAATTTGGAATATTTGGCAATGCATTTGTTATGTTTGTTATTTTATGTGATCAGAAACTTTATTTGTTAATGTATTTCTATATTCACAGACTGTCTATTTATGTGATATATATGTTTGTTATTTTATTTGATAATTGTAAACTGGTTGTGTCTATACTTATCTGAATCAATTTGAAACAGGTACCATGTCTCATCATAGAGATTTTTCTAGGTTCGGTAGTCGGTCTTCTGGGCCTGAGCAGGAGCGATAGTCCTCCTCAGGCTCTGGGCCGTACATTTCAGCGACTCCAGAGGGTTCCACTCCACAGACCACTACTGCCTCTGGGTCTAGAAGGCCCAGAGGGCGATTAGTGGCTGAGATTAGAGCCGACTGCCCTGGGCGCGACGGGAGGATCCTCTTTTAGAGGACGGCTGATGGGTAAGTATTTTAATTTTAATCATTATTTGTCTATACCAAATAATTATTTAAATTACTTTGACATATTGGATTACAACTACAGTCATTTGATCGAGCCCCTGGGGATCTCCACCAATTGCACGAACTCGTTTAGGAGGATTCAGAACCCAGGCGGGTACACGTGGAAGTTGACTCCCCCAACGGTGAAGGACTTGTATTTTGAGGAATTCAAGGTAATTGAATTTCTACTACATATAAATTTATCATTATATATTGTTAAAATGTTATATATTAATTGTACCATTACTTCAACAGAAAGAGTTTACTTGGGACCCTGAGGATGAGGCTGATGTGAAAAAAATGTGGTTAAAAAATGCCCGCAAAAGGTACAGTGACAACATGAGCGAGCATAAGAGACAGCTCAAGGAGAAGACCGAGGCAGGGGAAAGGATGAAGACACCCCTGGGCATGTCCGACGCCTTCTGGACGGGACTCAAGGCATACTGGGATCAAGATGAGATGAAGGCCATTTCTAGGCGAGCACGTGAGAACCGATACTCTGAGCCCGATGGAGTCGGTATAGGGATCAGCCGGCACGTTGGAGGGTCTCAGTCGAGTCGTATTCTGCAGCAGAGTCTGGTTAGTAATTATGAATTAAGTATTTATCTTAATATATATATATATATATATATATATATATATATATATATATATTACCTTATTTATCTTATATACATGCATGAACAGATCTCGGATGGTGGAGTCCAGCAGGATGCGGCGAACTATAGCACCTTCCTCCACCTCCACATGCGTAGAGATGGAAGTTTTGTGTTAGACAGGGATGCCAAACTTGATGTAAGTGTTTAATTTTAATCAAATATTAGTAATACATAGTGAAATGTATTAATTTTCTAATAATTGTGCATTGTTATGTATGAATTAGGCGGAGATTCATCGCGTTGCTGCTGAGACAGGACGAGATGACCGACTTGATGAGGTCTACTTGGAGCTCGTACATCCCGGTAGGTCACGGCTCTACGGCACTGGAAGTGCCGGTGTGAGCTAATTTAGTAGGGGGTCTACTGGTAGTACTTGAGCTTTCGGGATGCCTCAGCGGCTGTATGAGACTTGGATGTCCACGCTGGAGGAGCACTTCCAGAAGGCTGACGAAGGATAGGGCTGTAGCAATTGCGGCCCAAGAAGCAGCAATGAAGCCGAACGAGAAGCACATAAGTCCCTTGAGTTGTGGATGGCTCAATTCGGGGAGATACTTGTTGGATTTGTATACTGAAAGCAAGAACGTTTTATGCTTGTATACAATGACTCCTGTGTTCACTATTTTATCTCATATCCGATTGTATTCATGATTGCATATGTATGTCCTTTATCTCTATATAAGTAGATTATATGGTGTGTTGTAGATCACAGAAGGCCATATAATTGGAATAACCTTAAGAGATATAAAATGATCATAGCCGAGATGACTCTAGGACGAGTCGTTGGTTTAGGCTGCAGTATAGATGAAAGGAGTTTGTCTTGACTACTTGTCTATACTGGTACGTCATAACGTATTGATAGGATCACAGTGAGATGTATTCTTCTGTCTGACATAAGTGAAGAGTCAAGATCTCGGTGACTTAATAGAATCTTAATACTAATAAGATTTCAAATATATATGTTGATTCGTATATCACTTTGACTTACTATGGGTGAGAGTTATATAGTAACTTGAGTACTCTGTATCTTGGTTGATAGCGGTCAATATATGATATTTGATTATCTGTATTAGTACCCGTATCCGGTATAGGATAATGACATCCCCTTAAGGAGCTCAATAAGATTTATTGTGTTAAACCCTGCAGGTTGATTAAGTTGAGGTGCAATAACTAAGTTTGAGTGGTATTGCTTAAGAATTACAAAGAGATTAATTAATTTAAGCTGTCAGAGCTTTAATTAATTAATGGATGTCGGATATTTTAAATACGGAGATTTAATAAGTCTAAATTCAAGCCCCGACTCATCACCGACAATAAAGGGGTAAGCCAGTATTGATTCTCTAATGGAATGAATTAATACTTATGAATTAATTATGATCTGGGCTGATCATAAAAATTAATTCATTAGAGGCCCATCTTTATTCCTTGTATCTGGTCCCTGGACTGGCCCAAAGTCTCCTGTGCCCAGTAGGAGTTAATTCTCGCCCACTACAGTTATTAGTGCCCTAGGACTGTATTTTGTCTATAAATACAGTTGTCTGCTCTCAGAATAATATACACACAACATTAGGGTTTTTCGAGAGCAGCAGAGGGGCGCCAACTTGAGAAGGCCGATTTTCTCCTTGGGAATTCTCACAGCTCGTTGTCCATCCAACGGTGGGAGTTGAGCGGGATACAGTTCAGAAGATCTAAGCTGGAGTCAGATTTTTGCAGGAAATCATGTTCTGGCAGTTTTCAAAGAACGGCAATAACTTCCTCTACAGAACTCGGATTTGGACGAAACAGGTGGCCACGGAAATCTCTTTCGAAAAGGAAAAAGTTGTATTTCTGGACAAAATATGATTGGATGATGTTTGAGGCTTCAAACGAAGGCTTGAAGTTGGCTGACCTGTTCAGCGACGAATTGATGAATTCTTAGGAATTCTTCAGGTATTTCTAACTCCAAGGTGCAGCACTTAATTTAATAGGAGCATGCTAGGTTTAATCGATGTATGGTGAATTAAGATAATCCAAGAGACGATCCTCGGGCAAATCGAGTATTAATTAAGTTTAATATTCCTTCAATTGGTATCAGAGCCTGGATTAGTTATCTTGGCTCTGTCTGATAATTCGCGTTCGATTAATATGTGCGTGTTTTTATTTTTTTTTTCTGCTGCTTTTCTTCGTGGTCTGTTGATTCATGGGATACGTCGTTTTGACGTTGTAATCGTTTTTCCACCACGAGAAAATCTGTGGTTTGATTAGGACTTCCGTTATTGTACTTTGTTTTTCGGCTGTAATCTGTAATTATGGTAAAACGAGACGATGACAACGACGATCAGACGGAGAACTAAGAACAGGTTTTTGGAGTTGATGAACAGGTTTCGGGCTGTGCTGCACTCTGGTTTGCGAACTGCTGCCCTCTAACTTCAGAGCTATTGCGCTCTTCCTCGGGAGCTGGTTCTGGTTCTCAGCACTCTGGGCTTCGGCTCTGGCTCTGGGCAGTCTGAGTTTCGACTCTGGCTCTGGAGATGTTTCAGCTCTGCTCTGGCGTGTGAGTGGTCTCTGCTCTGGCGTGTGAGTGGTCTCTGCTCTGGCGTGTGAGTAGTCTCTGCTCTGGCGTGTGAGTGGTCTCTGCTCTGGCTGTGAGCTCTGCTCTGTCTGTGAGCTCTGCCCTGATTGTGAGCTCTGCTCTGTCTGTGAGCTCTGATCTGCCTGTGAGCTCTGCTTTGTCTGCGAGCTCTGCTCTGTCTGTGAGCTCTGCTCTGGCTGCGAGCTCTGCTCTGGCTGCGAGCCCTGCTCTGTCTGCAAGCTCTGCTCTGTCTGTGAGTTCTGCTCTGGCTGCGAGTTCTGCCCTAGCTGCGAGTTTTCTTTGCTCTGGCTGCACGGATCTATTGGGAGTGTCGAGGAGGTGGCGCATGAATCTCGAGGCAAACCCGAGGGGTTCCCAATCCCTAGTTTCAAAGACGAGCCTGATGGAGCAGTTTCGGGCCGAATTTCTATTTTTGAGTTTTTCTTTTCTGTTTTAAATGTAATAGATTAGAATTGGAATTCCACGAATGGGTCACGAAGAACTTTATTTCTTTTATTCTGTTCTTTGCATGTCGTGGTGTTAATCATTTATGCTCTTTGCCTGCTGTTTTGTCATTGCTTGTTAATATGTGTTTATTAACTGCGCATAGACAAGCATGCTAGGTTTATCGTTTTCTTAAGCATATTTTAGAATTCTGCGAGCATGTTTTACGTGTTGCGTTCTAGAAAAGCATGTTTAGGATTATGTGTTGAGGATGATCAAACCTTTTGAAATAAAAAGACTAAGTTGTTTTAATAATTTTTATGGTGTTTAAAAATTATTTTAGAACTCCACATGTGGTCTCAAGACAAAGTGATTGAGAATATGAGTAAACGTCCACACGATCGTGGCTTACTTCATGTTTGATTTCACAAGTTTGTTAAGTTGAGATTTCTATTAAAAATATTTAAATCTATTTAAGTAGTGGGAGTTATGCGGTAAACGTCCACATGATCGTGGCTTACTCGTATGATTTTCATAAGTACTTTAGAGGATGGATTTTAAATAAGATAACCAAGAGGTTAAATTGAAAGCGGTATGGCCCTAGTGAGTATGCTAATTTCGAGAATTTAATTGTCAAGGTTAAATTGTGGTCGCTGCTTAGATATCATTTCAAGTACAATGTACAACTCCCCATCGGAGTCCCTTCTTGAATATGATATGGTCTAGTTAAGGTCCAACTATTAATTTCCGTTGTCAAAAGGTTAAGTTGACATGGATGAAAATTAAACGACTAGGTAAATAGTCTAGTTGAGGGGTTCATGTGTAAACGTCCACACGATCGTGGCTTACTCGTGAGATTCTTTGGGCAGTTGGAGGTTTCATTAATATTGTTTTATCAAAAGATTACAATATTATTGTTACGAATAATGTGCTTCATGTTCTTACATGTTTAAATTGTTTACTTTCAGATATGTCTATGTCTCATTTTTATTTATTTATTCTTGCACAAAGTCTTTAACCGGTCCATATATATATATATATATATATATATATATATATATATATGGAAACGCATTTTGGAGTTTATCTTCATCACAAACTAGCATTTTTTGTGTTGCTTACTACTCCACATTCTATTTGTTCGAACGATGAGACAACTGATAGGAAGAATGAACTGCATAAAAGGTGGCATGTGATGAATAATGTGGCTATATGTTATATTATGAGAATAATGTCACAAATCTTGCAACTCTAACATTAGGGCATGGACGATGCTCTTAGCATCATGCTGAATCTCAAGAAAACGTTCAGAGAGTCGGACTGGGCTACTCGTTTAAATTTGATGAGAGTAATCTTTTTATGAGCGAGCATAGCTCAGTGCACGAGCATGTCATGCACATGGCAAACTTGTTTAATGGACTTGACTTGCTAAGTGGGAGTATCGACGGTGAGGCAAAAGTCGATATTATCCTGAACTATCTTCCCGAGTCTTTTAATTAAGAACTTTCGCCTCAACGCTGTTATGAGCAAGAATGATAATACTCTTTTTGAGTTTTTGAATGCTCTAGTTACGGCTAAGGAAGTTGTTGGAAAGAGATGTGCAAGCACTTGTTATTGCCAAAGGAGAGCCATCTTCTTCGTCGAAAGACGTGAAGAAGAAGGGTCCAAGGGGCAGGAAAGACAAGGGAAATAGTGGGAGTAGTGGTGTGATAAGATTGAGTATTGGAGAATTTTTTCTTTCAATACTCAAGGCAAGGGGTTAAGGTACTTCACTTGCTGTAGTAACTGAGACATGTCAGCTCGTTTTCTACACAGTTGTGAGTAGTAGATAACGAAAGAAACTGATAATGATTGTTACACCTTGCATGGCTTTTTATAAGCTGACAAGGAAGCTGAGAAGTGATGAGATGATTGTCTTCATAGGCAACGTGACTAGAGTCGCAGTTGTTGCAATTGGAGACTTGTCTTTAAGTCCTAAAGACATAGTTTAGTTTTTGAAAGTTCCTTATCATGTTCCAAAATTTTGAATAGATTGATCTTATGTCATTTTGATAGTGGTGTTTCTATCATAAGAAATGACAAAGTTGTTTATTCTGGTATTTTGAACATCTCTCTTCATACTATAACTTGTCTACAAAATACCTTTATATTGCATTTACATCACCGAACAAAAGAAAGAGAAAAGTTAAGGCTAATCTCATAGAGGATCTTACACATATATTGATACCCTAGAGTAGGTCACATCTATCTTAACAGGATCCAAAGGCTCGTGTCTAAATAGTACATTGGATTCAATCCAGGTTGTACCATTTGGAACCTGCGAATCCTGTATAGAGGAAAAGATGGAGACCGGGTCATTCATGACAAAGGGGATAAAGGGCAATAATGTGTTAGGAATGATCTTTTCTGATTCATTGTCAATGTTTGGGATTCCAACCCAGTTTACTACACCATGTAATCCCTATATAAGATGGTGTGGTGGAGGGAAGAAATAGGTCACTCTTGGAAAAATATGTTCGATGATGAGTTATGCATCTTTGCAATTAGTCCTAAAGAATCAGAAGGTGGTTATTAGCAATGACAAGCGATTCTTAGAAGTGGACTATGTAAATAATAATTTATCCAATTCAGATATTGTGCTTCAAGAAATTGAAGGCAATAGACAGGCGATTCCATAACCCAAGCCTAGTGTGCAAGTGAATGCATCATAGGACAGTACACAAACCATTATCACAGTCGTACCACCACCGCTTCATCATAGTGGGAGGATTATCGTCCAACCCGATCGATTTATGTTATTAGGAGAATCTTCGGATCTTGTCCGTATTGATGAACAAAAGGATATCGACCCTGACAACTTTAGAAAAATGATGGAAGATTTAGATGCAGATTCTTGGTACGATGCCATGTTTTCTGAAAAAGAATCCATAACTGCTATGAAGGTATACGAGAAAACTGAATTACCAGATGGCTTTTTGGCCATAGGTAGTAAGTGGGTATACAATAGAAAGAGAGAATCGGATGGCGAAGTCGCAGCTTTTAAAGCTAGACTGGTGGCGAAAGGTTATACCCACACTACAAGAAAATTGAGTATACATGACACTGCATACATGACGCTTTTTATTAAAAAGCGTCATGTATGAGCGCCTTTTTTGAATACATGACGTTTTCTCAAAAAAACGTCATGTATGCAGTGTCATGTATTCAATACATGACGCTGTGCTGACACTTTAAAAAAAACTGTCATGTATGAGCGTCATTTATTCATAGTATAGATGACGCTCATTACAAAGCGTCATATATGTGCGTTAGTTTAAATTATATACATGACATTTATTTAAATTGTCATGTATGTGGTTAGACAAGCTGTCATTAATTGTAGTATTCTTGACATTTGGTATAAAACGTCAACTATATTTAAATACAAGCGTCATGTATATGTGTTTATTTAATTTCTATACATGACATTTATGCATATCATCACGTATGTCATTATAAAAACGTCATTAGTAGAATTAAAGAATATTATACTTAAAATTAAATAATATTATAATTTTGAATATAAAAAAAATAATTATTATTCTTAATATTATAAATTTAAATAATCTTTTTAAAATTAGAATGTAAATAAATAAAAGTGAAGAAATTTTTTATTTTAAATATTATAATAAAAGTAATTAGTATTATTATTTTACAATAATATTTTAAAAAAACCCGACAAAAAAATAAATTAAAAAAAGGCCACAAAATCAAAAAGTAATGCCCAAAACATTTCTTCTTCTTCTTGCTTGCTCTTAAATATTTTATTTTTTTTTGAAGTGTTCTCGCTCTTAAATCTTAATTGGTCCTTCTCCACCTCCCTCTATAAACTGAAAACACATACGCAGAAATTACACAGAAAAATAAAAACCCTAACTCCCTTTCTCAAATTCTGCCGCCGTGGTCGTGGTCGACTTTGGGCTTCGACGCCGCCAGCCTTGCTCTGCTTCATCTCGCCTTTCCCCTTACAAATCGTCGCCATCGAAGCACTTACAAGGATAGCCGGACCGAGCTTCGTTCGCCGCTAACTGCCGCCGTCGCGCCTCCATCTTTTGAAGCGCGAGTAAACGCTGTGTATCCTGGATCAGAAGAGCAACAACCGCCGAAGCAGAGTTACGGTAGGTCGGTAGGTCGTGGGTGCGCAACTGCTGCTTTCGCCCCCTCCTCTTTCCTATTTCTTTTTCTTTTTTATTTATCTTATTTTAATTAGTTTCCTTAATAATTATTCCTTTCCTATTTATAATAATCTGGTGGTGCAGTTATAAACAATTTATTTGAATGATTTGTGTTTCTTTTGAGGTTTTTGACTACAATCGGCCCCTCTCCCGCTAACTTGTCTCATCCCCCATTTCCACCCCGTCTCCTTCGGTCTCTTCCGTTGCTGCTTCGTGTTGTTGCGCCATGCTCCGCAATTCGCTGCTCTGTTCTAGGTATTGACGATTTGAAATCCTAATTTTGTTGCTTCCTGCGAATTTACGTTTGAGATAGTCTAGGGTTTCGATTTTATGCTATAATTTTATATTGCTACTTGTGAATTTCTATTCTAGGTGTGTATGATTTAATATCAGTTATGGAGCTCTTGGTTTTATGCTTTCCATGTGATTTTGTTTTTTACTTCTTTGGCAATACGACACCATTGAAGCAATTATTGGGAAAACTCATAATTATATGTGTGCTTATTAGTTTATCATGCTTATTGATGTGTACACCACAAGCTTGGTTTGAAACCTCTAGAAATATTAAATTTCAGGCATTTAAGAGCATCGTGCACTACTTTGTGGATTCACAGACTGTAGCTAATTGAATATATACATTTCTTGAATTAGATTGTGGAATTTCTTTTGTTGTTTTGAGTTCATACCTGAGAATATGCTCCACTAAATCAGAGGCTTTATACTGCAAGTATCTCTTGTGAATTTTAAATGAATGAATGATATTAAAGTATTGCTTAGCTTGCAACCTTACATTTTGTGCTTTGGTGATAGTAGAGTTCAACTCAGAAAATCTGAATGGTCTGTGTTTGACATGTTTACTTCACAACCTTTTGAATGCGTATTATATAACTGCTCTTTCTCCGCGAGATTTATCTCTAATTCCTGAAGAAAGTTTCGATCTTCCTTTTTTGAATCCAAAGCTGCCTATTGATTCTAACAGTTGCGAAGGTTTGTTGTTTATCAGCATTGGTACTGGCCATATTTATCTTTGCAACCCCACAACTAGAATGGTTCAGATGTTTCCTCCCCGGGAAGCCTCTCCAAATTGTATCACCGTATATCTTGGTGGTGGTGTTTGCTACGATTCTAAATCTGATGATTACAAAATCCTAAGAGTTTGTGCACAGTTCTACTCGAATCCGTATTTTCTGCACTACACAACTTTTGACTTGTATTCGTTAAAAAAGAAGTCGTGGAGGGTGATTCCAAATCCTACTTTGCCCAAATATCTTAATGCTAAAGTTACATGTATTAGAGATAAATGTTATTGGTTTAATCGGGGTTTTACAGGAGTTGAATGTTTCGATTGTAGTGAGGAAAGCTTCTCTCACTTGGCTTTACCACCAAAGACTCGTGGCTTTATGTATGAGCTTGTCAAGTTTAGTGATGAAGATATGTTAGGTTTTATTTTCGATCGGAAACGAGGAGTTAGTAGTAAAAGCAGTGATCATGATCAGTATTTTGGGATTGCACCCGGTTATTATTATGAGCTTTGGGTGTGGAAGGAAGAGTTGTAGGCCTGGAATATGAATTTTAAAGTCTCTCTTGGTGGTGGTGTTCATTCACCACAGAGGACAATATACGATCAGTCGCTATTTAATTCATGTTCATTGTTATGTTGAGAGCAACATTGCGCTGCCTGATGGAGTGCCAATCTCTGAGTACATACTCCTATCATTCTTCTAGCTCTCTTAAATCATTGTTCCAATAAGATTTGTTTAAACATAACATGATGTATGTATGTGTGAATGCAGATCCCATACTCTTTGTCATATTTATTTAGATGAGGACGGCCATGACCCTGACCTTAGGGAGGAAGACATTGTTGAAGTTGATCAACGTTACGTTGAAGCCTGCAAGGAAGATTTTCTTGATTATGCTGATGCTGACAAAGGGTACGCTTCTTGGTGGATATGTTCTGATCCTCACATTTTACAAATGAAATGGGAGGACTACATAGAGTTGCATAAATATATGTGATGATGTGTGCATGGTGTTATATTTGTGTAAAGTTACTTTCTTAATTAGTAGCATAAATTATTTGTGTTTTAGATTAGTTTTCTAATGAAAAGCAACTTTCTTTTACTAATTAAACATGTGTGACTGCAGATTCCGTATTGTTGAGAATATAGAGTTGGAGGATGAGGAGGAGGAGGAGGTATTCTTGTTCGAAATTATAATTTGTGGGTGATGTGGTAGAACATTGGTTCTTATTTTGTTGTTGGGAGATGTGGTAGAACATTGGTTCTTATTTTGTTGTTGTTGGATGAATATTGGTTATCAATGTTTAATTGGTCATTTTCAGTATGTTTTGATTTCTTTTTTTGTACAATTTAATAATATTTATAAATTAAAAACAGGAAAAAACCAATATAATATGAAATAATATTTTAAAAATCTGAATAAGCATATTTGACGGTTTTAATATGACTATAGATGACGCTTATAAAACGTCAAGAAAACTAAATATGAAATGACGGTTAAAAAGTGTTGAGAATAAACATAGAAACGTCGTGAAAACCTATATACATGACATTCAAAAAGTGTCAAATATAATCAATAAACCGTCATGAAAACAAACATACATGACGGTCAAAAAATGTCAAAATATGAAAAAAACCGTCATGAAATATATTTTCCTTGACGGTTAGAAAGCGTCAAGAAAATAATATGAATGTCATGTATAACATTATAGTTGACGGTTATCCACCGTCATGTATACATGTACAACCGTCAAGAATAATTAGTATAGATGACGGTCATTAACCGTCACCTATACTAGGTACTATACTTGACACCAGTATACTTGACAGTCAACGGATATCATAGATGACGGCTAAAAACCGTCAAGTATGAGCGTTTTTCTTGTAGTGCCAGGAACAAGGTATAGATTATGATGAAACCTTTTCGCCGGTTGCCATGCTTAAGTCCATCCGAATACTCCTTGCCATAGCAGCCCACATGAACCTTGAGGTTTGGCAAATGGATGTCAAGACCGCTTTCTTAAACGGTTTCCTTGAAGAAGGAATGGATGTCTATATGCAGCAACCCAAAGAGTTTGTGAAGAAGGGTGAAGAGCATCTTGTGTGGAAGCTAAATAAGTCCATTATGGACTTAAGCAAGCTTCGAGGTCATGGAACAAACGTTTTGACGAGGTCATTAAATCCTATGGATTTATTCGTTGGGAGAATGAAAGTTGTGTGTACCGTTTAGATGCCAATGGTAATGTGGTTTTCCTTGCACTTTATGTAGATAGTACCCTCCTAATTGGCGACAATATGGAGTTATTATCAGACATAAAGTAGTGGTTATCCGAACAGTTTCAGATGAAAGACTAAGGAGGTATAGTATACATCATTGTGATCAAGGTTATAAGGGATCACTAGAATAAGATGTTGGGCTTATCTCGAGTGTCTTACATTGATACTGAGAATACTCGTTGTAGTATGCATACCGCCAAGAAAGGATTGCAACCTTTGAGCTATGGCGTTCCTTTATCTAAAGACATATGTCTTAAGATGTCTATTGAGGTTGAGAAAATGAAGGCAGTATTCTACGTTTCCGCAGTAGATAGCTTCATGTATGGATTGCTATGTACAAGATCTTATATTTGCTATGCAGTTAACATGGTTGTAAGATATCAGTATAGTCCTAATTAAGGAAACTGAACTGTGATAAATTATATTCTCAAGTCCCTGACTAGAGAATAAGGATAGTTTGCCAGTTAGATAGTTTAGTTCATTTTTGGATTATACGGTTTCGGATTTTCAGGCTGACCGGAATAAAGAATAATTACCTCGAGCTATGTGTTTTCCTTGGGAGGTAAAACCATTTGGTTTGACCACTACCTCCAGGATCTAAGAGTGATTTCTAGTTTGCGTGAGAGGATCACCTTCGTGATAACTCAAGTGCAGTTGCAAACTCTAAGGAATCCAAGAACCACAAGGAGACAAACACATGGAGAGTAAGTACCAAATTATAGGATTATTCATAAACCGAGGTTATGTGCTCATAGAATAAATTCTCACATATTGGAGAAACCTACTAATCTTTTCACAAAAGGCTTATCACAAATGGTCATTAAACGATGGGAATGCGATTGAGGCCACCCACTTAGGAAACTTTAAGTATAAGTGTGAGAAGTGTTAGGTGATTGGTTTTTAGACGCATTGTATACTAAAAGTTTGCTTTAGTATAAGTGGGAGATTGCTGGATTTGTATATTGAAAGCAAGAACGTTTTATGCTTGTATACAATGATTCCTATGTTCACTATTTTATCTCCTATGTGATTGTATTCATGATTGCATATGTATGTCATTTATCTTTATATAAGTAGATTATATGGTGTGTTGTAGATCACAGAAGACCATATAATTGGAATAACCTTAAGAGATATAAAATGATCACAGCCGAGATGACTCTAGGACGAGTCGTTGGTTTAGGATGCAGTATAGATGGAAGGAGTTTGTCTTGACTACTTGTCTATACTGGTACATCATAACGTATTGATAGGATCACACTGAGATGTATTCTTCTATCTGACATAAGTGAAGAGTCAAGATCTCGGTGACTTAATAGAATCTTAATACTAATAAGATTTCAAATATATATGTTGATTCGTATATCACTTTGACTTACAATGGGTGAGAGTTATATAGTAACTTGAGTACTCTGTATCTTGGGTGATAGCGGTCAATATATGATATTTGATTATCTGTATTAGTACCCGTATCCGGTATAGGATAATGACATCCCCTTAAGGAGCTCAATAAGGTTTATTGTGTTAAACCATGCAGGTTGATTAAGTTCAGGTGCAATAACTAAGTTTGAGTGGTACTGCTTAAGAATTACAAAGAGATTAATTAATTTATGCTGTCAGAGCTTTAATTAATTAATGGATGTCGGATATTTTAAATACGAAGATTTAATAAGTCTAAATACAAGCCCCGACTCATCATCGACAATAAAGGGGTAAGCCAATATTGATTCTCTAGTGGAATGAATTAATACTTATGAATTAATTATGATCTGGGCTGATCTTAGAAATTAATTCATTAGAGGCCCATCTTTATTCCTTGTATCTGGTCCCTGGACTGGCCCAAAGTCTCCTGTGCCCAGTAGGAGTTAATTCTCGCCCACTACAGTTATTGGTGCCCTAGGACTGTATTTTGTCTATAAATACAGCTGTCTGCTCTTATAATAATATACACACAATATTAGGGTTTTTCGAGAGCAGCAGATGGGCGCCAACCTGAGAAGGCCGATTTTCTCCTTGGGAATTCTCACAGCTCGTTGTCCATCCAACGGTGGGAGTTGAGTGGGATACAGTTCAGAAGATCTGAGCTGGAGTCAGATTTTCGCAGGAAATCATGTTCTGGCAGTTTTTGAAGAACGGCCATAACTTCCTCTACAGAACTCGGATTTGGACGAAACAGGTGGCCACAGAAAGCTCTTTCGAAAAGGAAAAAGTCGTATTTCTGTACAAAATACAATTGGATGATGTTTGAGTCTTCAAACAAAGGCTTGAAGTTGGCTGACCTGTTCAGCGACGAATTGATGAATTCTTAGGAATTCTTCAGGTATTTCTAACTCCAAGGTGCAACACTTAATTTAATAGGAGCATGCTAGATTTAATCGATGTATGGTGAATTAAGATAATCCAAGAGACGATCCTCGGGCAAATCGAGTATTAATTAAGTTTAATATTCCTTCAATACTGAGGTGGTCGGGTCAACTACCTTGAGCAGCACTTCTACGTATCTATATCATGTTGAACCATTTTATTTATGTTATGTTTTGGAAGAAACAAAATTACACTTGCATTTTATTTTACATTTGTGTTTTGTTGAACAATTTAATTATTTCATGTTTTCAAATCATTCTCCATCCCCTATTTATTGTGAGTAAATTCAACGTATGCAAATGAATTCAAAATACATTATAATTACAAAATCAAAATATTTATGCTATATAAAGTAGATTGATAAAAAAAATTAATAACATATAAATTAATAAATAAATATATTTTTTCCACATAAAAATAAGGATATATATGCAAATGAAAATACATTAAAATTATCAAATTAAAATACTTATGGTTTATAAACTATATTGATAAAAAAAAATTAATGAAAAATTAAATATTTATTCGCCATAAAAATAAGGGCGGAAATGAGACCGATCTGTAATTAACATCACTTGGATATCATCTCGTCATATTCCAATGTTATGAATATATGATATATATTGTATATTGAAATAGAGTTTAAATGAATTAATAGGTAATAGATATAACAATATTACAAGTGCTCTCTACTGGTGACCATTCGAAAGGAACTTCAAGGTTAAACGTGCTTGACTTACAGCACAACTAAGATGGGTGACCCACTGGGAAGTTCGTCTAAGGATTGAAATACCATATAAATATGGAAATACTTGTGGATATAAATAAATAAATAAAATAATTAAATAATTAAAAATGAAATTATATAATTAGCGGCGGCAGAAGGCCGCCGGCAATTAGCGGCGGCCGTAGGCTGCCGGTGATAGTCCGGCCAACGTTCAGCACGGTGAGCCACCGGAAACCAGTCAGTGTTGCCGGCGGCACAATTGCCGCCGCTAATTGTCGGCGGCATTATCGCTGCCGCGACTTGCTGGCGGCTTCCGCAGCCGGTAAAGTTCGGCCAACCACCTGATTTGGCCGGACAACGTTTACCGGCGGTAATAGCCGCTGGGAATCGTCAGCGGCTTCCTTTTGTCGTCGCCGATCACATCTTCGACGAGAAAATTACCGGCGGCAACGTGCCGTCGGAAACGTCGCCACTAATTCCTTCACTGGCGGCCGCCTCATTTTTAGCGGCGGGAATTGCCGCTGACGATTAAATCTTTTTTTGTAGTGTTATCGGCTGAACTTGACCTAAACATTACATTCTGATGAGCAACAAATTTTTTGTAACTAGTGTATTTCCCCTCATACACGTAACACCAGTATATGTGCTCGCTCGGGAATAACAATCAACGTCGTTTTATTTATACCTTCAATTGACGAATTTTATTGAAAAACTATTATGGTTGTACGAAATTTATCATTTTATATAAAGTTTTGAATTTGTGAAGTCTCATAAAAATTAAATAATGATATTTTAAGTTATAAAAATATGACATACTGTAATCGTTTTTTAATGTATATTCAAGGTTAAAATTTGTAATATTGTTGAAACATAAAAATTGTAACATATGTTTAAAGAAAATTATAATATTAAATCATATAGTATTTGATCAGTTGATTTTTTTTCCAAGTCCTAAAATTCCATAAATTAAATAATTACATGTATATAAAATATTTTTGCAATAAAAACTATATTGTGCAAAATAAGAGAAAGGAGAGAAATGTATATTAAATGTTTTATTATTAACTAAAATGTATGTTTTTGAGGAATAAAGAAAGACAAAAATAAGAATAAAAAGAAAAAAGAAATAAATATATAATTAAATCCGGCTTCAATTGTAGTCATCAGTCAAAAGTATAGTTCAAATTGTAACTACCTAGCAGTAGGAAATAAATGACTCAGTGTCATGCTTTTAGCTGACCTTTAAAAATTGTTTAAGAAATCAAATTGGGTATATATTTATCGTACTGGTAGATAGAGATACGGATATACCATGATCAGATATGAGTGAAATACAAAAAGATACGAGGCGAGAGGGGTTTGAGCATGGCACGCTTTTAGGAGATTTGTTTGGATTTTATTGTTACGTACACAACAATAAATATGACTTGAATCTAGTCGTCTTTGTTTTCCGCAGCAATAATTGTAACGGCGGGTTTCCCTCTGTGGTACCAGCATATATCAATGTATAATGTTTTGGTGGTGTCACTGTCAACGTTGGTGGTGCTGTGCAGCGTGAGTGCGAGCGGCAATCAATTAAGTAGCAGGGAATTGGACAGTCTCCTCCATGAGCATGCTTTCGAGGCATTTGTGGGGCGGCCGAAGACGGGAGTGGCTTACGATGCTAACCTCACCGGAATCCGAGTGTCGGCGATGAGGCTGAAGAGCGGCAGCTTAATGAGGAGAGGAGTGAGCATGTACCACGAGTTCCATATTCCCAAGGGAGTCGTCACCCATCCCTACGTCCACAGGCTTGCTCTGCTCTACCACAGCTTGCCCTTCAATTGGTCTTTAGCTTACTACCCTCTCCACGGCTACACCTATTTGGCGCCCGTCTTAGGCCTCCTCGCTTACGATGCGAACTCCACCGCCACTCGTCTCTGCATTCGAGCATCCGCGCAGCCCATTTCTATCCACTTCTCGCACCTGCTGCTGCCCTCGGTGCTTCCAAAATGTGTTTTCTTCGACGTCAATGGCTCCGTCAGCCTCAGCAATATGTCGTCGGGTAATATATGCACGACGTTCTCGCAGGGCCACTTTTCTGTTGTTATGGAGGAGACGAGAGGAAATACTAGTTCAGAGTCAGAGGAGGTGTGGAAGATTGTTTGTGGCGTGTTGGCGTTGGTGGTGGTGATGGGATTGGTAGGAGTTTTGGTAGGGGCGAAGAGGAAGCAGAGGAAGAGGATGCGTCAAATGGAGATGGTTGCGGAATCCAGTGAAGCTTTGAATATGACTGCCATTGGCACTACAAAAGCCCCAGCTGCTGTATCTACCAGGACCCTTCCTAAAATTGAGACGGATTATGTGCCCTAAATTCATTCCTGCTTCTTTTTATTTTTCAATTTTCAATTCACAAATTCTCGTCTGCACCCGGGTGTACAGTGTTATTTCGATAACATTATATATAACATGATAATGTCATTTGTAAAACAAAATAATGTTAGTGTCATTTCAAAATAGTGTTAGTGTTAATGCCATTTAATATAAGTATTAGAGTCATTTTGCACCCGGGTGCACACGAGACCACCTCTTTTCAATTTGTTTATTCAATTGGTTGTACTCTGAATTTTGCCCAGGACATGCACATTAGTTTGCCGCATTGGTTGCAAAATTATCTTGAAAAATGATTAGTCCCCACCTCCTTTTTTTTTTTATTACTTCCTCGGTCCCACCATTTTAGTCCCCTCTCACTTTTCACACATATTAAGAAAATGCATTTAACTTTTTTATTTTTATCTTTTATACCCTTATTTATTATTTTCACACATCCTTTTCACATTTAAGTGAAGCATTAAATAATGTCAATTTAGTAAAAACAATATTTTTATATTGTATTAATTAGAAAAGTGGACTATCTTTTTGGGACATCTCAAAATGGAATAAGGGACTAAAATGGTGGGACGGAGGGAGTATTATTTAGGATGCATTTATTTTAATTGTAAAACTAGCGAGTGGCCTGTCGAAATTCGACGAAAATCTATTACTATTACATAATTTTGTGATGTTTTATTTTATTAAAATAAAATATTAAATAAATTATTTTAAAAATAAAAAATATATGATATTTTTAAAAGTTGACTTAAATTATACTCCCTCCGTCCACGAAATGAGTACCCATATTTCCTTTTTCGTCCGTCCACGAAATGAGTACCCATTTCCCTTTTTGGCAAGTGTACCCCACACATCTCTTTAATTAATACACTCAAAAAGTGGGACCCTTAAACTATTCACACTACACTCCATACATTTCTTAAAACCCGTGCCGTCCACAAATGGGTACTCATTTCGTGGACGGAGGGAGTATATTTTATTATTGACCTACAAAATATTAAGAGATAAATTGCTAGTCTACTACATTTATTTGAATTTTACTTAAATTAGATATATGTGACTGCAATCAGTTACTGAAAAACATTAAAACAAAATGAATTAAATAATACATCAATTATGACTTTAGCTTTCAAAGTTTGAATACATTCTTAAATTTACAATTACCTTTTAATTTATCACAAAATTTTATCATACACACGTTAGTTGTTGTGTCATGCGTATGACAATTATCATTTGATACTAAAATCTTTAGACCTGTTTTTCTAGTTACTCTTGATATTTCCACGTGCAGTTGTTCATGACTGAAAATAGTTTTCAGTATGTATAACCATACGCTCGAAAGAGATTGCCTCTAACTCTTGCTTATTATCATAATAAAATAAAAATTCACAGGGAATTGCCTTCTCTGGAACCTAGCTGACATAATTTTTTGTGAAATCAGATAGACTTATTCTAACACCCCGTACTTTTCCTTATGTTGGGAGATAGTGTTTTAACACTATTGAGAATACTGAGATGTCGAGATGCGAGATTTTTTTTTTTTATATATATAACCAGATAAGACAGATTTTCTTTTAAATAGAGTTATGAGTGGACAAACCAATGATGGAGTTAGAGTGATGAGATTTGAGAAACGAGTCGAGTTAGAGATGCTGATTGAATTGAGTTGAGATTTTATTTTACTTCCGACTACCGGGAATAGAATTACCGGATACCGAGTTATCAGAGATTGACTGTCCTATTAAGAAAATAGGAATAATGAGTTTGACATAGAGTCGAGGAAGAGAGGGGGAGAACCCTTGATGATGTAACACCCCGTATTTTGGTTACCTTGAAATAGCATCGAAATACTATTGAGAACCTTGAGAGTTAAAGACTAGCTTACTAAAATCGAGAGGAAGTTATCAATGGATGATAATATGAGTAAAATAGAGATGTTGATAGAATTGAGAATGATGTTAGAGTTGAGATAGAGATGTAAATTGATTTTTGAGTTGAGATGAAAGGCGAGAGATAGAGTCGAGGTAGTGATTGAGAGTCACTATAAAGAGGATTAAGCTAGAGTGACAATTAGATTAATGACGAGTGATGATCTGTTGATTAACGTGACAACTTTGTGAGCTATTTGATTGACGTTATGTGATTTACCTGATACGTGTGCACTTATAATTGAGTAATTGTGTTAGTACATGATTTAATTTCCACCACACATTCCTACACTCACACTTTTTTTTTAAACATCCTCACATGTGGGATTAGACAAGTGGCCAAGTGGGGAGACAAAGTACTATTTGGGCATTAAATGCGTTTAGCTTAGAGAGTAAGATTGGAGATTAAAACAAAAGACCTTTTCTCTCTCCTTCCTTCACTCTCATGTTCGGCCCATCACCTTCTTCTCTCTCCCTCACGCCATTCTTTCTCTCCTCTATTGGAGACCAAGCTCAAGCTTCTCAAGACATAACTATGGTGAAATCCTCCACTAAATCTAGTCCTTAAACCCTTTCTACTCTTGATTCAAGAAGATTAGTGGAGTTTAATGCTTGAAGAATAGAGAGAAGATTTCCTTTTCTTGAAACTACTTGAGTAAGTGTTTTAATCTTTTGGATCTAGACTTTATTGTGAGATATATGTGTATAGAAGGATGACTGAGGCATGAGAAACTCCCCCTCCACCTTTTTCTTCTTCATTTTCGAAAAATTAGGGTTCTTGCCCTTTAAAAATCTTTCTGGTTCTTTTCTTAAATTGGGGTGAGAAATATGTTATATGTGATGATTTGAGGTGATTAAGGTGTGTTTTGTAAAGCTTAGTCTTGAGACGTGATTTTTACAAAATTCAGTTTGATATATATATAAATTTGGAAAATCCTTGAGGTTATGTCTTGAATGATGATTTGATGATGAACATGAATATATGAAAGGATTAACGTGATGTTTGATGAATGTAGTGTTTAAATGAGTTTTTGAGTTGGCTATGATGTTGAGTGATAGTATTTTTTTGATGTTTGGGAGTGTTTGATGAATTTTGGGAATGAAAAGTTGATGAATTTTCGAGTTTGCTCTTGTCCGCACTGTTCTGTCTTGAGTTTTGCTCTACTCAGCCGAGAATTCATTCCTCTGACTATTGATTCCTCTGACTATTGATTCCTCGATTCCTCTGACTATTGATTCCACTGACGAGTGATTCCTCTGACTATTGATTCAGAAAGTATTTTCAACTTACTATTTAAAAATCAGTTATTTCAGTTATGAGTCTTTTTGTCCGCATTCAAAAGTTTTCTCTAACTGATCAGTTTGTTTTGAAATCTTTAACTGATTGTTGGAAAATAGAATATCCGAGACGGACATGTACTTTTAAAAGAAAAAAAAATCTGTATTTGATTTAACTTGTCCTGATCATTTCTTAAAAAAATTTCCAACCTTTTGCCTCTGAAATGAAAATCTTGAGAATCTCATTGATTTGACAAAATGCAATGATCTTTCTCAACTTTTGAAGCTTCTGTCCTCCACAGTGACGGCGGACGTAAAATTTTCTTTCAAAAACATTTTAGGCACAGTTTTCGAAAAACTTTTTCATCTTCCTTCTTGATAAAATTTGTCTATTTATACCTTGATATCTTCGCTTGTTTTCTGCATCGACTAACAATTCTCCACAGCCTTCACTGTGAGAAAAAATTTCAATCTTTCAAAAAGTGCTGAGAAAATTTTGTTCCAACAAAGGAGAAAATCAATGACTACAAAGTCATGGAGTGGGAGAATGACGCTCACATACTTGGTCTTCACCGGACCCCTCCACTGGATCTTAACGTCTCTCTGACGTCAAAGCTTGCTTCATTCTCACTTGTATCTAGCGACGAGAGTGTCTTCCATCCTCATGCCCGGCCCATATGGTTTGAAGTACCTGTCAAGAAAACGGACTCCACCTGGTTCTCAGGCAAGCATCACACCTTTTTGTGAAGCTTCCATATGGTGCAACAACAATGACCAGGAGCTTGTTGTCAGCCGGCGCAACATCGACAGTGGTTGTCCTCACAATTGTCACTAATTCGATCTTCCTTTCCCACACACTTCTCAACCTACTTTTCTCTCTCTCCTTCACGAACCCTCTCCTCACCCTCCTTCAGTTTGCATGATGGTCGTTCTTTCTCTTCTATCTCTGAGAGCCATGCAAACCAACCTCTGTCCCTTTCTTTGTCTCCCCAATTTTCTTTCCTCACCCTCTTCTTTCACTTTCTTCTTCTAAACCTTCATATTCTCCACCTCCATCACACCCTCAGCACCTTTCTCTGGATCCTCTTGCGAGCCTCCTTCAACCCTCACGTGATCCTAGCTTCATCCTTCAGTCAATTATTTCTTTTTGATGTTGCCAAAAAGGGGGAAAGATCTCAGAGATATATCCTCTCAAAAGACTGAAGCTGGTTAAGCAAAATGATCATCAAGATGATCATGAGGAAGGTTAGCCAGAAAGACCTCAAGTCAACGGAAAACAAGTGTGAGTGGAACAAGCTTAGGAACATGAAGACTGAAGATGAAGATCAAGAAGTTCAAGGCGCAGCCAAGCAGACTGCTGGAGTCCATGGGTTTCCCCATGTGTTTTGTTTTGTTGTTTTTACTCCCTTGTAAGTCTTGCCCTGTACCTCGACTGATGTCTCATCAGTCTTTCTTTTAAATAAAAAGAACTTCTTTTGATCTCAACCTGAAGACAATGACTTTTTGTCCAGGCTCTGATTAATGTTTTTCTGTCTTCTCTTCGTTCTATTTTTGAACTGTTGTGTTCTTTCTCTAAGTACAAGTTTTAGGTTCTATTATTAAGGGGGAATAGTATTCACCCTGTTTTAGAACTTGTGCTCTGAGTTCAGTCATTTTCTTGCCTAGAACTGTTGTGTACGTGGTTTTGGCATCATCAAAAAGGGGGAAATTGTTGGGAACTTAATGGAATATCCTAATCCTTGTTTTGATGATACCAAAATCCATAGGTTTCATTTGTAATAGACTAGAACTGCTCGAACTCAAGTGTTAGAGTTCTTTTTCTAGTTTAGTTGTTGTTCTGAAGACTGAAGACTGAAGAACGAAGAACTGAAGACTGAAGACTGAAGTTGCCGACTGAAGTATCAGTCGAAGAATCAGTCTTGAACTGATTACTTAATGCGTGCCACGTGGAATTAGCGGACTGATACTAAAGTCAAGTATCAGTTAAACATTCTTCCTCGGACTGAACCTCCAACGTTCAAAGGAAGCCACATACTCCAGAAGTACAGCCGCATTAAATGCAGAGATCTCAGGATCGTCCTTTCTCTGCAGAGGTCATTCCTATTTGATGACTACTTCATCAGAGACGTCGCATCTCCTGATCTTCAACATAGCCGTTCTCGCCAAACAAGGAAACTCGAAGATTGAAGCCTCAGCCCAAGTTCTAATTACTCTCTAATGGAAGAAATCTTAAAGACCTTCTCCGCCAACGGATCTATTCAAGACTTCTCCTATAAGTAGCGCTCGAGGATCACTTCAATCTTCACCGATTCAACAACATAAGCTGAAACTCTGCTGAAATTGTTTCTCAGCCAAAAGCTTAAAATCTCCAAAGCTTGAATCGAAGAAGAGAATTCCAAAGCCAAAAATCAGTCACTGCTGATTACATAAATTCTCTTAGACCTTAGGTAAACCTTGTTTATCCAAAGCTTAGGTCAAACTAACTCTATAGAACTTGTTCTTTGAAGTTCAGTTGGCAAGATTTCAAACCTCCCTTCGATCGATAGAATTGAGTGTTTGAGTTGCAAAGGAGTTCTGGAAGGTACTCTGTCTCCGTGAGATCCTAGTGCCAGTTCGTGCTAGGAGTGAGAAATCCAACAAGATGTGTTGGTACTGAAGATTGGATCTTCAGTTATTTCGGTTGTGTGCACCCGCAAGCACACGGTTCGGTTTGCTATGCACCCGTAAGAACTAGCATCGGTTTGCAGTGCACCCGTAAGAACTTGCAGAGTGAAGTTGTTGGTCTGATCAACCGACCGTGGATGTAGGAAGTGTTTTCCGAATCACGTAAAAATCTCTATGTTATTTACAGCTTTCAGTATTTAAATTGTTACTTGTGCTCTTCCTTTCATAAACTGAAAACTGATTAATAGCAAAGAGAAACTTAAGACTAACAACGTGCTCAACTCAGAAGGCTATTGCGAAACAAAAGATTTCCGTTGCGTGTGTTATCAGTCTGACTGATCTGTCCTCTGATAGTCAGTGAGACTTATAACATCTCTGTTTATCAAACTCGACTGAAGCCTTACGTGCATCAGTTAAGTTCTCGTAACTTAACTGATAACTCCTTACTGAAGAGTCTTTCAGTATCAGTTGTTAACCCTGTTTTGGTCAAAACTCTTTTCAGTAAACAGGTGTCTGAGTTTGTGTTTGTAGTTTCGCTTTTGATCTCTGTATTGAGATCTTGATTCATTAAAAATAGCCTACAGGTGTATCCCCCCCCCCATACACCTATTCGAGACCCTCCGGACCTAACAGATATGATTTATTTTAATATTATATATATATATATATATATATATAGGAGGGCTACGGTAAAAACACTTCTTAAAATATAAATATAAACGTTTTTTAATGTACGAATTTTATCCAACAGGGTTACGAATTCATCAAACATGGTTACGAATTGCGAAAAATAATTTTTTGCTACCTTTGGGATTCGAACTCAGGACCACGAATTCATCCAACAGGGTTATGAATCAACCGTAGATCATGATGATCTAAGGGCTGAAAATCATTTATATTTTATACACTTAAGAGTGTTTTTATTATAGCCCTCCCCTATATATATATATATACTTCAAAACACGTATAGTAATATTTGCTAATTTTTTTCAAACTCGTTTAAGTCTATATATATCTAAAAAGTCAAATATAAGTTGTTACAATAATTGATTATTTGTCATATTGAAAATCAATAAATTACAAAGTAAATATTAATAATACCTCGTATAAATAATAAAAGTGGATTTGACCCACCATCGTATCTGATTAAAAAATAATTTTATTGTTTGACCTCTTCCCAAACTCGTATAGTGATACTTACTTACTATCTTAAGTCGTTTAAATTTATAAATATTTTACAAATTTTTACAGTAATTGATTATTCATGCTCAATAAAAATTTGACATTACAAAGTAAATATTTATAAATTGTTTAAATAACAAAAAAAAAAATGGATAAAATACGCTCTTTGTCTCAATTGCGTGAGCAATTGATAAAGCTATGTAATTTAGTGTTGAGAAAATTGAAAATAAAATTATGGTATACAAAATTTAATATAAATGATTAAGACTCTTTGTCCATTTAATTATACTAACTTTTTTCGAAATTCATTAAATTTTTATTTATTGAGGAGAATTATTGGGTGAATTTACTGATCATAATAAATATATGACTATAATTGGTGAAGTTTGTTAAAATTTCGATGTGGGATTTAAGATAAATAAATTGATTAAAAAGTCAAAGCCATGAGAAATTAGAAAAATAAGCACAAAAAATAGAGAAAAAGTCACATAGAATTGAAATCGTGTTATATATAAAAAGATGTACATAATTAACCGAATATCCCAAAGGTGTAAAATATTAATATAATGATTTTTAGATATTTAATGGTCTTTTGATATGAAAATTGATTAAAAATTTAGAAAAAAATAAGAATAAATGAGAATTGAGAAAAATTAGAATAGAGTGATTATACGACGCCACGTAGGATAGGATTTATTTTGCTATTATATATATAATGAAAAAATTAAATAAATTCATTAATGAAAATAAATTCATGAAAGAAAAAATTCATTAAATAACTTCATAAATTTATGTTTTCACTCATGATTGATTTTTGCATTGTAATACACGGACCTTTGTAACCATTAGTATTCTATTCGAGTGCTAAGAAAATTTCTCATGAAAAAGGTGTTAATGAAACGCATAATTTGTTCTTAATATCGGGAATTTACTAACTTCTAATTTTTCTTTTAATTGGGTACAAAACGCGATTAATGTCTAAATTTCCGAAATCGAGTTGAGATTTGTGAATTTCAACTTCACCATAATTCCTATTAAATTATTTCTAATTGATTTGGTAAGTTTCAAATTTTTATTCCATAGTTCATCGCGTAGAGATTTTACGCCCGGGAACACTAAAACGTCTCGTTTTTTAGTTTTAGAACTCCGTTTTCAAATTCGATTTTTGCGTTGCAATCCTTGAGACAAGCTTAACATTTATCGTTAGACATAAAATTAGTATTTGGGCATCATGGTAGAAACAGTCCATTAAAAACACAAAATCGAGCCGAAACGAAGCCTTTTTAAATCCCCCACTTGCCACCTCACACTCCACTCACACCTACCTTATATATAGGTTGACTTCAGCCCTTTAGAAGCCATTTCTCTGCACTTACATGCATATTTAGAGAGAGAGAGAGAGCTAAGAAGAGAAGACGTAGAGAACAAGAGAGAAGGGAATTCTCCAAGTCCAAGCCAGGTGTTGATCATTCCACTTCAAATCTCCTACACATTTGGATTGTAAGGTTAGAAATCTTCCCTAGACATTTTCTATGGTTTGAATTCTGATTTTGGTTGAGTTCTTAGGGATGAGTCTAACCCTACACCATCTAGGAATTTAGGAAAATGTAGGAGAGAGGAATATGACCATGAGTTGTGTGGAAATAACCTTAGGATGATCTTGCATGTGAGGTTTGATATGATATATATGTGTCTTTTCTACTGGAAATGTGATTATTGTGTGAGTATTGGATGATTTATGAAGTAGGAAGTCGAAGTTGATATCACTTTGCAAAGAAATATATTTGACAGTTTTTATAAGAAAATTTGTAACTTCGAAAATGACTGAGTTGAATAGGATATATAAGTCTAAAATTCGTGAAAAATTAGTATGTTGTTTCTGGAAAAGTCTGGAAGTCCCGGATAAATTTCATAATTTTTGGAGGTGATTTGATATTTTAAATAAATTTCGTGTTGTAACTGCGCAGACTGGATTTCGGGAATGGTAGTCTGTAATGAAACAGCTATAACTAGAAACGTACTAGGAATTTGGATGCATGGCTATTTGGAGAAGAAACTATACACATTATACTTTTTACTTTGATAGGGCTCCACACACAATTCATTAAGGAGCATCAGTTATGAATTTTTGTACTTGATGCTGAAATCTGTTAACTAAATCCTGACTCTGTTTTAAGTCTAACTTTGATTGGTTAATTGAATGGCCAAATGAATGATTTTGTAACTTAAATTTTAGGGTAAAGGTCACTTTTTGTCCCATCGTTTTAGCGAATTCTCAAAAATGTCCCAACCTAACGATAATACCAAAACGATACCCAACCTATCACAAAAATATCATCCGTGTCCTATTAAAATTTTCCGACAATCGGAAAATGACGTGGATAGCCGGAGTTACGACGTGGCATGCCTATGTGGACCGAAAAGAAAAAATGAAAGAACTAAAATATACATAATTTAAAATGCCATCATTTAAAATTAGTAAAAGAAAAAAGAAAAAAAATTAAAACACAATTTATGCCTTTCTTCTCATTATCTACCCCTCGCTCTCTCTGTGTGTTGTCCGCCGATCGCCGTCACCACCGCCTCCACCTCCTCCGGTCTCCTGTGGCCACGGCCTCGCCGCCTCGAACCTCTCCGTCCAAGCAGTGCAACCTGCAAGCGGCAAACAGGTAGCACAACAGCATTGCGTAGGCTCGCACACCCCGTCTCCTCCGCCCTCAACGGTCAGTGCCACGCCACCAGCCCTCGCTACCTTTCTCATTTTCTCTCTCGTCTTCGTCCTCTCGAATCTTCCAACCTAGATTTGAGGACTGAATCGAGAGCTTCAGCTTCTCGAGCTTCGATTTACTCAGAACCTACATAGCTCAAAGGCGATTCGTCGGCAAGGAGAAAGACAGCGGCGATAATGGAATTTGTTTGATTTGATTCTAGCAACATGCGTCCAATTTTGCAGGGTAATTGAAACGAGACCTATCAAAAATCGGGAGAGATTCAACTTCAAAAATCGGGATCTCGTCGTCTAATACTCAAATTTTACTGATTGAAGGCCAGCACCGTAGGAAGGCGGCGATGAGGTGGGGTCGTCGACACTGTAAAATTGAGAATCGAGATCTCCCTTCCCAGTTGCCTCAACGGCGGAGCCTACATCCGCGACAACCCAAACCTTCAATTCATCACAAAGGGCCCCAACCATTTCTTCGAGGTAATATAATAACCCTCGGCCGCCCTGATTTCGGAGCTTCCATGCCATTCTCGAGGATGACAGTGCACCCAAAAGTCGATGGAGTCACTGGAGAAGCCTTCGCCTATGAATACGACGGTAGCTCTCCATTCTTGACCTATTTTCAGAT
Source organism: Salvia miltiorrhiza (assembly GCF_028751815.1). Taxonomy (NCBI): domain Eukaryota; kingdom Viridiplantae; phylum Streptophyta; class Magnoliopsida; order Lamiales; family Lamiaceae; genus Salvia; species Salvia miltiorrhiza. The sequence continues at coordinate 33,712,143 of NC_080389.1, read as the reverse complement.
GGATTCAAATGGAAGAAAGCATAAATATGTGCCTATATATTCAAATGCAGATTGTGGTGAACTCGTGGTCAATTTTGAGTGGGAAATCGCCGGTGGGGGTTGATTGGGAGAAGGTGGCACAGGTAGGATGAAGACAGTTGGCGACGAATGCGGTGGATATGCCATGTTGAGCAGAGATGACACAGAAATATAAAATGGTTTTTTAAGCTAGAAATATAATTCCACATAGGCATGCCACGTCGTAACTCCGGCTATCCACGTCATTTTTCGATTGTCGGAAAATTTTAATAGGACACGGATGATATTTTTGTGATAGGTTGGGTATCGTTTTGGTATTATCGTTAGGTTGGGACATTTTTGAGAATTCACTAAAATGATGGGACAGAAAGTGACCTTTACCCTAAATTTTAACAGCATTGACTACTATATGATATGTGTTAACTGATAAAATATCAGATTAAAACTAAATGGTTTGGTGGGAAAATTATATTTTTCTTTCCCATCGCCTGAAACTGCACAGATTATGCGCAACACTTTTTAAACTAGAATATCTCACTATTGATAAAAGACTAAAAGGTGAATCTAGTTGGGGAGTATTTATAACTCCTTGAGGTATCTTAAAAGATTAGTTATGCATCCATATGTACTTGTTGTGAGCCTGAATGATTTTTCAAAGATGCACCCTGTGCAGTAGCTTTAAGTCAAAGTTTTAACTAGGTTTCTCAACTTGTACATGAATCGCTTACATGTTCATATGCGTAATTGTTAAAGTGTTATTTGCTATCGACTAGGACAATAAGCATGCTATGTTTAACGTATTAGTCGGCGAAAGCATGCTATGTTTAACGTACCATAAGTGGTTATGTGATAGTATGTGTTTATGTTTATAAATTCTAAATGTGGATTTCATGTTACACCTTTAAACTAGTTGTGTTCGTTTGGGTTGAGAGTTGGTGTGATGATGAGTTGATCAACAAGGCTAGTATTTCCTCAACCCGTTGTGTGCAAATGCTTTAGGTAGGTTTAGGGTTGTTTTAGATCTTTGTTTTAGGTTTTAGGACTACCGAGGATATTCCTTTTTCGTGACTGCACCTGCCACTAGTTAGTAAATTCGTAATAACTTCTTCTTCATTCATCGGAATCGAGCACCGCTTTTTCTGGATGAAACTAGACTCGATTGTCTTTCTAATAGTACCAATTACATTCTTTAGTTCAAACTAGAGAAGAACAGACCCTCGTATAGGGTTTGATTCAACTAGAAAACACTCTTAGTCTAAAAAAAAAGAAACAATCCTGAGCATTGATTTCGTATAATCCGATGGTTCTGAAATTTTCGGAGCTATAATTTTTTTAAATAGAGAAAACCCAGAAAATTATAATTACTCGATGTAGGTATAAATTAGTCAAATTCATCAAATTCTGAATTCAGAATCCTAATCAAATCCCGAATTTCGCTCTCTTACCTTGTAGATGTTGATCCTCGGATATTTCAACGAATTTGTTCGTCCAGTTTGTTCAGAGGATATTGATTGAAGAAATACACGATGGATCGGCAAAAAGATAAAGGTAAAATTCTTCGACGAAAACATTCTGTAGAAATTTGTCCTGGTTTGATGTAATTGTTAACTATCGCTGATTTCATTCGTTAGACCGGAAAAAAAAAATATAATTTGGTTTGTTTTATGTAATTACACTGATCTACTAAACACCTTATTCATCTTATTTTTTTGTTAGACTAATAGGGTTCTATAGTTGAATCAAACCCAGGTGGGTATTTGTTCTGAACAATATTTGATGTTATTAGTGTACATAGGTTGATTGTATGCATTTGATTTTCAGCAATTCTTTTGATGAGTATGTATATTAACTAAATTTCAATTCTTTCAAACCGTTCATAGTAACTTGTCTGTACGAATGTTCAATCTTTGTATAGGTTCAGTTTTTTATAGAATGCTCCATTAATTGTGTAAATAGTGAAAATTTGTGAGATAATTACATCCATCTCGGTTTATATTTTAATACAGATGCTGTTACAAACAATTTCCTTTTGCCGGACAGGAAGCGGACAAAGATTACATGTCCGGACATTTCTTTCAGCGATAAAGGTATTATGCAAATCTGTCTATGCCTTTGACTAATTAAGATTATATTTGAAAAGTATTATAGAATACATAAATTTTGCACTAAAGTTTTTTAATCTCATTATATCTTGTTAGACATTTCCAATAATTTGTTTAAACTATAAAATTAATACACAGGAAAGTCGAAAGTTCCTATGTTTTCTGTTGTGCATGGTTCATCATCTGCAGGTGTGATGAGGAGCACTAAAAATGGTAAATTTCTGTCAATCGGTTTAACATATGCTATATATCGAACACCTTCTGAACTCTTTAGATGTTGTACACTCTTTATCAGACAACTTCGATGCAGTTCCAAGGAAATATTCAAATAATGTTGTGGACTTAACAACTCCACATGTCATTCAAATATCTGGAGATCGATTTACACAAGAGGTGACGAAGGTTTATTCCCGCAGACGACAAAAGGGTCCAACTTTAAATACGAGGACAACTCCAGCATCATTCCACGATGCATTACTAAAGTTGAACAATGCACAAATATCTGCTGGTAGAGAAATTGGTTTTGGTAGAATTCTAGAATTGAAAGTAAAAGATTTACCATTGAGGCTGGCATATTGGGTGCATAACAAGTTCAATGCTGATACCTGTGAGCTCGAAGTTGATGCAAGAAGACGTTTTGCAGTCACACCTGTTGATGTGTACAGGGTTTTTGGATTCCCAAGTGGTGATAAGTCTATCGAGATATTTGAGAGACAGTCAAATAGTGATCTATTCGAGCAGTGGGTTTCAATTTTTGGAGTGGATAGCAGAGACAAGATTAAGATAGGAGTGGTGATAAAAGAAATGCTTGATTGTAAGTGTGGTGGATCTTGGTTTAAACGCCATTTTATGATTGCTATGAGTTTTTCACTGTTCGAGAGTTACGCCAATGGTACAGTACATCCTTTCATTTTAGGATGTCTTGCAGACTTACGTGACTTGACTAGATGGAATTGGGCATAGTACATAATAAGAAGCCTGAAACATCATTCAGAATAAAGTATATGCCGGTCCTGCTCTGTTTCTAATTGTAAGTTTACGGTTTCTAATCAGTTTAATATTAGTATAGTTTATTTCTTCTCTTGCAACGACGCATATAATATTATATAACTATTTTATTTTCAATGCAATATTATGCAGTTATTATATGTCGATCGGTTCCGTATTCCTGGGCCAACGGCGAAGAGAGATTTCCCTATCTTTATTAATTGGTCAAGCGATGATCTAAGGAAGAGGCAACACATGGAATTGGACGAACCATACATTGGAGCAGGCACCGTTCTTGGTCCAATACAGCTGCCTAGTCTACGGGCAGAAGAATTAGTTGAATATGATATGTCGGATGAGGAGATAAATTTCACAGCCAAGGTGATTACAGAAGCTAATGAGATTGCTGAGCGAATGCAGAATCTGATTTTTATTGTTGATTCTGCACCGATTTCTACAAAGAGATCACCGTTTTTTCGGAATGTCGTCAATGACGCTTGCAAAATAACAGGGATGACTATTGACATTCCAAAGAGCAATCTTCCATCTGACATAATAGAGATTGAAGATGATCTTGTTGAGTATCCGGAGAATTTCCTAAATTGGGTTGACGCAACATCTGCTGAACTGTGCTCCGAAAATAGGAGAGACATATCTCGAGATCTTGATATTCCAAGATTTGACATAACGTTGGCGGATGATGATCCTGTTAATATTAATGAGACGGATCGAGGGAAAAAGCAGGCGGTAACTCTCAATTATTAATATGTATATTTATCTACAGAATGCTTTCCTTACAGATCGTTATTTTAACAAGATTTATTGTACAACAAATCATACAGGGGATTGAGTCTCCTATCATGGGTCTAGTTAGTCTGCAAAAAAATCCAACCAACCCTAGGAAGGTATGTTACGCGCGTTCTGTATAATTTATGTTTCCATGTGGCTCCATTTATATTTTCAATACTAAAAATGGCTATTTACGTTTTATAATTACAGGACAAAACAAAGGTGTTTGTTTGTGTATATCTATATCATGGTGTAATTACATTATATGAGGAAAATGTACAAAATAATAAATACAACTAGAAGCTTATCTTAATTTTTGTCTCAAGCAGGATATCTGTCAGGCTGGTGAACGTGTTCCACTGATGAGGTGTCTCTTTAAATAGTTTTAATGCAGAACGAAATAGACGTGGTGCACGTCCCATCATTTCCGCAAATTTGTCAAGAACCCAAGCATATGAATCCATGTCCTCACGGAATATTAACGCGGCACCAAATGAAATACACTTTCCATGGTTATCTCTTCCCGTGAATGGAGTGAAAATCTGTTTGTACCTGTTGGGGGCATATTATGACAGATATAACTAAGAATTATAATGAACGAAAAACAAGCAGTACGTAATAATCAAGTCACGCATGTGTTAATCTGCTGAACAACTAGTATACATGTTATGAACTTTGGGTTGATATAGTACTTTTATTGATCACATTTTTTCGTGATTTATATACCTGTTGGTACTATATGTGGCATCGAACGACACGGCTTCTCCGAAAGTTTGATAATTTTTGATAGCTGTCTCATCAGTCCAGTCAGACGAAGCAATTTAGAATCCTCATCAACGTCGTGAAAGAACCTGAAACCATTGCCTAACTCCTGTTTATTCTTGAATGCCTCCAATAACATATGGGCATCCTGATCTTTGGAATACACCTTAAAATCTCTAACATAGTTTTTGAAATCTTCTGTAGTGCATCCAACATCTTCATAGCTGCCTACGATCTCCCTGAATATACGGAAAGTACGCATCGGTCCAATATTGGCTTTGATACCAGAAATTATAAAGAGTTGCTGAATATCGCCAACTTTCCTAACACCGGACATTAGATGTCTCGCATGAGCAGGAACCATCGAATGAGTATGACCTTCGTAGAATGTACGGAGCTTGTACAGCCCGCCGGAAGCAACTTGAAAGATGACTCTAGCCTTGCAATCAGCCCTGCACGATGTGGTCATCCGTTTCTTAGCCTTCGGCTTCAATAGATCAAAAGTTGGTTCATCAGCCCTGTCCTACACGCCCTCTCTGTTGCATAACACGTATCGGATACGAATAGAACCATCCTCTACATATATAATGGTACTCATCCGAGATTTGAACCCACACGGCAGCATAGTTTTTGTAAAACTTGACACCATCATCTAGCGTATCAAAAAGTTGTCCCTCGTAGGGTTTCACAGACCCTTCGCACGTAGGGAAGCATAATTGACGCTCGGATATGGTCGATCCGACGTCCTCTGAGATTAAAACATTCACATAACGCCATTTATTAACTTCAATAAAAAAATTAATGATGTTCATGAAAAAGTTGAAACATGTTCAATAAAACACTGATAACAAATAAACAAAACCATGGTGATTTACTTTTGAGAAACATACCAAAGACGTCAACAGACCACTGAACGTGAGCTATCAGCAATTAAAAGCTTAGTATAGATGATTTGAAAATGTATGAACAACACATAAAATTCAAAAATTAATAATCAATCATCTGCCTAATTTGACAGATGACGCCGATTTAAAATGCAAAAGTTACAGTAGTATTTCATGAAAACATAGTAGAACTTTGCAATTACGTTTGACAAGGAAAGAATATTGACCTGGTAATCCCATCGTCGTTCGGATATGACTCTTGTTCAGCGAAAATTGGTTCAACGAAAATAGCAATGAAGAGGTTTGCATACATTAGGTTTTTCTTGTAGTCATAAAAAACGGCCGCATATAATCAAAAAAAATATCTCCATATAAATATTCCAACTCAAATCGTTATTTTGTTACGCTAAATTGGTGGAGTTACCAAATATGTTAACAACTTAAAAGACTTTAATATCCTTAACCAATAAATTAACGTGTAATATTGCTTCTAATATGATCCGTTAGATTACACTAATCTAAAGGTTAATAATCTTTCTCATTTCTCACAACATATAAGTTTCTCAAAAGAACTTAGTCATATATATATATATATATATATATATATATATATATATATATATATAGGTAGGACTATAGTGAAAACACTTCTTAAAATATAAATATAAACGTTTTTTAATGTACGAATTTTATCCAACAGGGTTACGAATTCATCCAACATGGTTACGAATTATGAAAAATAAATTTTTGCTACCTTTGGGATTCGAACCCAGGACCACGAATTCATCCAACAAGGTTACGAATCAACCGTAGATCTTGATGATCTAAGGGCTGAAAATTATTTATATTTTATATTTTAAGAAGTGTTTTTATTTTAGCGCTCCCCTATATATATATATATATATATATATATATCATATACAAACATCTTTAATATCCAGTTTCACCATGTTTGCACTAGTTATATATAGGGGAGGGCTAGAATAAAAACACTCTTAAGTGTATAAAATATAAATGATTTTCAGCCCTTAGATCATCAAGATCTACGGTTGATTCGTAACCCTGTTAGATGAATTCGTGGTCCAGGGTTCGAATCCCAAAGGTAGCAAAAAATTATTTTTCATAATTCGTAACTATGTTTGATGAATTCGTAACTTTGTTGGATAAAATTCGTACATTAAAAAACGTTTATATTTATATTTTAAAAGTGTTTTTACCGTAGCCCTCCCCTTATATATATATATATATATATATATATGTGTATATATATATATTGAGAGAGAGAGAGAGAGAGAGAGAGAGAGAAAGAATGTATCAAGATAGAATAGACAAATGTAATGAATACCGTAGCCATTTGTACTGCACGAATAGCGTATTCATTTGATATGGTGAAATTTTCGCCCCCTCCACAATTTGAATTCATGTTTAAACAACTATTCATGCATTACGCGCGGCTTATTCGAAATATAAACATTCTCGCTAGATCCTTTCTCTATATGTATTTTTATAACATGATTAACTTTTATGTATATATGTAAGTGGAATAACTCAATACGAAGTGATAGCAAGATGAAAGATGAAAGATGATAGAAGATTCAGTTCTTTCTTTGAGGTAAATACAACCAGAAGTCATAGAAAACAATAAAAGCTTTATCATATATATGAACATTAGCCAGATGAAAGAAAAAGGATAAGAAAAAACTAGTAGGTTCACTCTGTGTCTAAGCTTTTTTACTTCTAATATGCACCATCAACAAAAATCAGCATTTGATGGAAGCCTATTAATTATTATTATAGGTTTATAGCATTTAGCTGAATAATAATAGGATCCCCCAAATGATAAATTATTGCTTACAACTTTACATGGAACTAAACAAGAAAACAAATTTCTTGCAAACAAAACAATTGCAATTATATTCGGGGAGGGGACAACATCCAATAGTTTGCACTTAATTTGAAATTTCGCGTAATAAATTAATAAGTCTTGTTATGCAGCTACAAACCTATAACTTCAAATGCCAACCGTCCACACGCTACTATAAAGTCTAGGAAATCCACATGGAACCAATAATTTCATTACCCTCTTCATCAACATTCGGCATCCTTAAAAACAAGACAAGAGACATCCATGAATGACGAAAGGCAGGGTGATTTAGGACTATTTAGCCTTAGCATACTCCTATAAGCTCAAAGAAACACAATTGACCTACTGGTACTAGACAATGGAATTGTGTAGGAACACATTTGTGTACGGGACAAGGAATCTTGTTACTAGCTCAGAATTTTTAGATGTAAGTATCAGATTGGATCAACTAATACACAGAAAGGCTTATATTAGATGGAGATTTCTAAAGTGGAGAAACAGATATCAGATGGCAAAGCTGATGATGAAATAAAGAGATAATAACAGGAAAATAGGGGGACGAACCTAAATCAGTTGGAAGCGGGAGGCGAAGAGAGCATCTCGATGATCTTCTGGTCACATTTCTCCATAGCCACATCCTAGAGGTCGTTCCCAATGTGCTTGGGCTGCCGAATCATCGACGGAATGTTAGATTTAGCAGCATAATTCGTGTCATATAAATTTGAAAATAGATAAAAGTGGAAAGGCAGGTACGGACGTGGCTGTGAGCAGCTTTGTGGATGTAATATTGAGCGTTGCCCATAACGCAGAGCATCCCTGCTATGATTCCCAGAGGCAGCATCGCTTCCAACCACACCAGCCCCATTCAATCCAATTGAGAAGATGATGATAGACGACGACGAATTCACTCAGATCGCTCAATACCAATTCACAGATAATGCAGTTGGATTTTTGATTTTGATTTTCCTTTCACTCTGCTAGGGCTAGCGTTTAAAGGTGGTTATTTAATGTTAAACTCATCTCAACAAAGTAATAATTTTTTTATTATTATAATTTCAATCTGTAATACATATGTTATGTATGTTCAAAAATGAAATACTAGAAAATAGTACTCCCTCCGTCCCACTCCAATAGTCCCATTTTTCTTTTCGGGACGTCCCACTCCATTAGTTCTATTTCTATTTTTGATAATGATTTTACACTACAAATAATGTGGTCCCACAAACCTTTACTCACTTTTACACTAAAAAAGCAAGTTTCTTAATCTTCGTGCGCAAATAAAATGGGACTATTGGACCGGGACGGAGGGAGTAGTGGTTTGAATATTAAATAAGGAAAACGTAAGATGACAAGTGTATCTGATTCTGATAGGTATATCCGAATCGCCGTAAAGAAGCCCAACCAACCATGTATCCATATCTAGACACTCACTAATGTATAAAGGGCGCAAACAACATATTAGGGTGTTATACGAATCTATCCTACCCTTATCATGCATAGCAAATGAGCCCCTTGAGGATAAGGATTTTCCAAATATGGATAGTTTTCTTACGCATGAATAAGGTTGAGACTGGGTTTAGGCTGGGAGATGTATTCATATGCATGATCATGAATAGGGCAATAAATCCAGACCTTCCATTAACTCGCCTAGCTCGAGAGGAGTTTGGGAAGACTATAAGGGTCTCAAGGTGGGAATCGTGATTTGTAATCTTGAACCAGCTCAGGTTTGGGGCTACTAAAATTTATTACATGCTTTAGACCTGCCCCATATATTGAAAACATTGTTCACATCTTTCAGATTAGCTAGTGTTTTATCCGTGAGAGAAGGAGGAGATGGAAGAAGACCAATAACTTTTAAGGGGGTGTTTACTTTGTTTGATTGATAAGATGCATGATTGAGTATTTTTATCCTCAAGAGTATGATTTCTCCAAGCTCACATTTTCAATGGGATAAGAATCAAGCAAAACTAGCTTAAATGATATAATTAATCAAGCGCCTTAGGATATCCCAAAGTTTCAATCAACAAGGGATTAGCCTTATTATGTTTATCTATCAAGTCTAATCTTTCAAAGTAAACGCTCTCTAATTGATTAAAAAATGGGATTAAAGGAGGGTGGCAAAACCAGATCTGGAGAAAAGGTTTGCAAGTCTAGACCCAACAGTTTTGATGGGGGGAGATGACAGGTTGTGGTTAACTATGAAACAGGGTAGGGCAGGTCTCAGGTTTCATCAAACCCACCCTGTTACCCACACTACACACAACTGTAATAGAGGAAAATTAGAATGAAATCAATCAACCATTTGCAGAATTATTAGCTTCATTAGTGGAACGATATCAGTGCTTTATCATAACCATAATAAGTTCTACTGGAAGACAATAATGGTAGAAGGCAAATAAGTGTGAGAGGCAATCAATTATCGCATTTTTAGCCTTGTACTGGACAAACCAACTCGGACCTGACAACCCTGGATTCTTAGGCTTTCTTTCTCTTTGATTTTCTTCAATAAATCATTTGTTCATCATCTTTCCATTTTATCAGTACACTAAACACTTTACTCAAGTGTGAAGTTTTATGAAATGTATGCTTTGTTGCCTCCAAAACACATCTTTAATATCAGGTTTCACCACGTCCGCATTAGTTATATATATATATATATATATATATATATATATATAGAGAGAGAGAGAGAGAGAATGGATCTAGATAAAATAGATAAATGTGGTGACACTACTACAAAATTTCACATACATAACACTTCATACATAACGGTTTTTTTTAAAAACCGTTATGTATGAGCGCATTTTCTAGAAAAGACAACGGTTTTGAAGAAATCCGTTATCTATGTAGTGTTATCCATAACAATAGATAACAGTATGATGTAATCCGTTATCTTTTAGCGTTATCTATTAGTTACATACATAACGGTTTGATAAACCGTTACGTCAACCGTTATCTATTAACACTTTTTTACAACAGTTTTTTTACCGTTAAGAAATGCATTATATAACTGTTATGTATTAACATTATTTTTTTTCATAAATATATATTTTTATTAGGTAAAATTCGAAACCTAACTCAAAATCTGATTTTCAAGCTTCTGCTCCAATACTCCTAACACACCCGCCGCCTCCCCCCGGTGACGCCGCGCCGGACGACGCTGCACGAGCAACCGGACGCCGGTGCCAGTGAGTCAGTGACCGCCCCTGCCCCCACCCACCCTGCATCGCGTCGCCTCTGACGCCGCTCTTCTCGCAGCAGCAGATCGAGAGGCGGAGCACCCTTCTCCCCTCCACCGAGCACGAGCAGACCACCCCTCTCCTCCGCCGACGCCGCTCTTCTCGCAGCGGCAGCAGCAGATCGGGCTTTTTGCTTCTCCGTCTGCCACCTACCGCACCCGTCTCTCTCTCTCCGTCCGTTAGGCCTAGCAGCTGTCGCCGATCGAGCTCTCAATCGCAGACCCTAGGAGCCGCCGCTGTCGCCGCCGCCTTCTACAATAGCCACCACCAAGGTAGAATCCCTAATTATTCATCCCTTACGCAAATTTCATTCCAAATCCCTAATTTTTGAACTTTGTTGGTAACAATATGATTTAGATTAGGGCTTTTGCTCGAATTTTTTAAATTATCTGAAGCTATTTTGCTCAAATTTTTTAATTTTGTCAAGCTATTTTGCTCAAGTTTTTGAATTATCTCTTTGTTATTCGATTATCCTCAATTGTAAGAATGAAACACATTCTCATACATAATCACTTTCATTTCTTCATACTGTTACTGAGACCAGTCTGATTACAATGTTTCTTCGGAGATCAAATCTAGTTTGGATGAGGTTGAAATCAAAACTTGAGAAAGAAAGGTGAGATGAAGATTATTTGGACAGTCACGTTGTCAGCATAGTTTACACAGCATAGCTACCTATTTAGCATTACCTGAAACATTATTTGATTTGAGAAGATGTTGGACCTCAAATATTATTTAAATGCAGCCTACCATGTTGGTTTAGTTATTCGAGCTTGCTTGTACCTGTATTACTCGATGATCTTGCTGCTGGTTCCTGCAGGGTCATTGGGCCTGAAATGCCATCCGCTGACCTACTTGCTGCAGCAGCCAAGCTAACAGAAGCTGAAGCAGAACTAAGGTCTAGGTCATAGCTTTTTAGTTGAATGTAAAAGATTTCTATAATTCCTTTTCATATATTCTTTTTCATAATTTATATACTCCCTCCGTCCCATTAAAGTTGGCAACATTTCCTTTTTGGGTTGTCCCATTAAAGTTGGCTACTTTCCTTTTTGGGTAAAAATTACACCAAATTAAACTCTATAATTAAGTCAACTAATCTACACCTAATTAAACCTATCTTCTAATTAAATCTAAATCATCTTTATTTAAAAACACACACACAAAACACACACTAACACACGCACACAGCCACCCCAGCGCCCCACCCCCTTCTCTCTTCTTCTCCGGCGGGTGCCACCCCCATGGTCGCCGCCGCCTCCTCTCGCCCCTCCGGCCGCCGTCGTCGTGGTCTTCGCCGCGACCAGCGCCGACCCTTTCCCTCTCCCTGGCCTCTTCTCTCTCCCTCTCGCCCCACCTCTGACCTCCATGTCCCTCGTCTCAACTATCTCCCTCTCGCCACCCCCATGGCCGCCGGCGCCTAGATCTGAGGTGGTGTGGTTGACCGGCGGCGAGGCAGCCGTCGACCGGCCTCCATCTCCCAGACACTTCCTCTCTAAAGGCTTCGCCGCCCACCTCGTCGGCGGCGCGGGCTTGCTCTGGTTTGGGGCTAGGGCTTTTCCGCCGATTTGGGGCTAGGGTTGTGCCTCCGCCGCCGATTTCGAGGCCTAGGGCTTTTGATGGGCGCTGCGGCTGAAAATCGAAGCCTGGGTCTGTGCCTCCCTCGATTTCGAAGCCTGGGCGCCGCGGCTGAAAACCGAGGGAGGTGAGGGTGGCTGATGGCGGTGTGTGTGTGTTCTGAAATTCTGCCGCTGTGTGTGTGTTCTGGTTTGGCGGTAGCCCTAGATCTGAGGGTGGCACGATTTAGGGGTGGAGGCAAGGCTGAGGATGAACGAGAGTTTGATGGCTTAGTTGCGTGGATTTGGCCACGGTGGTGGCGGATCTGCCATCGCCGCCGCCCCGCCGTTATTCCCTTTCCCCAGCGGATCTGCCAACGAGAGTTTTTTGGTGGAAATTGGATTGAGGAAATTGAGTAAAATTGAATTGATTTTCTGATTTTTTAGGAAAATTGAAAATTGATTTTTGGGACGACCGCCGGCGTCGGCGTCGGCGTCGCCGGCGGCGGCGCCGTTGCCGGCAGCTAGAAGATGCAGTGAGAAGTAGATAGTGGACTACATTTAATTAACTCAATAATTTTGATGGGCTCCACTTAATTAAAACATAACACTCAATTTCTTAATATCCGTGCCGAAAAGAATGTTGCCATGTTTATTGGGACGGAGGGAGTATTAAAAAGCTGAATCATCAGTCCACCATTGTAATTTTGTATTAATATATGGGAATGATCAACAGAGAGGCTAGTTGGATGGAGACAGCGATCTATTTATAGGACCTCCACCTCCTGCTGTTGTTAAAGAAGCTGAGTCTGCAAATGAAGCTGAGCGTTTTGAGGAGGTTACTTTCTATTGTCCTTCCAGCTGACTTTATATACTCCCTCCGTCCACGAAATGAGTACCCATTTGTGGACGGCACGGGTTTTAAGAAATGTATGGAGTGTAGTGTGAATAGTTTAAGGGTCCCACTTTTTTAGTGTATTAATTAAAGAGATGTGTAGGGTACACTTGCCAAAAAGGGAAATGGGTACTCATTTCGTGGACGGACGAAAAAGGAAATATGAGTACTCATTTCATGGACGGAGGGAGTAGTTATTAAGTTTTTGATACAATAACACAAACTCTTTGTTCATGTAAATTGATAGCTTGTATTGCAACATTATTGCATAGCCTGACAGCTTTGCTATATGCTTAGATTACAAGAATAATTGGTGTCGAGGCAGATAGTCCATATGATATTGTTGGGGCCAACAAAGATATGGCAGCTGAAAGTATAAAGAAAAGGTATGCATGCATTTATGTTTTGGGCATGGCTCAAACTCTTATGCTGGGTACTAAAGGTGGAACTGTAGTGCTTAGTAATTGCTTTCTCTTCACTTGGCCATTCTTGCATCTTTTCCTGCTCTATTGACTTGTATACATTATTTTTTTCTGGATGAAGTTGTTTGCTGATATTTTATTGTTTAGGTATTGGAAGTTGTCTCTAATGGTTCATCCTGACAAATCTTCTCATCCTCAAGCTCACCAAGCTTTTGTTAAGTTGAATAAAGCATTTAAAGATTTACAGGATCCTGAGAAGGTGAGGTTTGTTAAACGTTTATGGCTTTGTAATAACATTTTGATTTTTATTTTATTTTATTTTATTTATCTCTGCTTCTATCTGTGTTGTGCTTGTGAATAGTTTGGTACATGCGTTGAACCGCTGGAAATTTAATTGATTCGGAAATAAAATGCTTCTTATTCGTTTTCACTTTCAATTTGATTTTGCAAATGCATCGTCATTGGGTTACCATCTTTGCTATTGCTTGAACATCACGAACTAGAAGATACCAACAATATTTATTTGCAGATTATTTTTTTCTTTGGCATCAATATTTCCTTTTAGGCTTGCTAAGAAACAATCATGACTTTTTGAGCTTGGGATTTCTACTATCTTTTACAATAGGCATGATGGCTTATCAATTTACGCATACTTATTTTGATATGTATGTCCATGATGCAGACTTTCAGCCCCTTGGTCCCTAGATGGGTGGGGAAAACCAAAATTGCGAAGTTAATAAGCAAGATGATAGTAAAACATCTTGATCTGACATTGACAAAAGAGGATTTGCAGGATGTTGTTGACCTAATGGAACCATATGGTCAAATAAACAATGGAATAGAACTGCTAAGTCCACCTCTTGATGTAAGTTACTGTATTGACTACAATTATTGCTAATAAGAGTAGTCTACACTGATTGGTAAATGCAAGCATATCCTGAGAGTATTCCGGTGTAATGCATCATCTATGTTATCTTTCCACTGTGCAATATAGCTGGAAGCATTTAAATAAGCTCATGTTTTGTATAATGATTCCAATAACTGCTTGCTCAGGGAAGAAAAGACAGAGATATGAACTAGTAGAGAGAAAAGACAGGGAAGAAAATTTCTTGAGTGACTTTGACTAGCAAATAACACATGAGAACAAAGGTCTGCGAATTTTTTTCATATATCTGCAAGTATCCCTTTCTGCCATAAAGATAGCATATTGACTCTTTGACATGTGGTTCTTCTTACTCTGTTTTATTTGCTTTTTGGATCCATATCTGGCATAAAACAAAGTAGAGCACAATAGTAATCAGCGTTTTGAATGTCTTTGCAGTTCTTGGTGGAGAATAAATTTTGTTATATGGTAACTTAAAGTGTCTGATTAACTTTGGATATTTGCATTATAAACTAGAAGTTATTGGTTGATGCCCAAAAATCAAAAGTAGGAACGTTGGGTTAACGAACAGGGCAAATATTATTTCGATGCATGTATGAATACTAGATTATGTTTTAAAATTACATGCTTGTCACACATCTCAACTTCTTTGATGGCTGCTTTTCAGGGAAAGAGAGGTATTGAAAAGCAGCCTTTTCAACTTCCTGATTTCATTGCTGCCACAGGAATCGAGAAAATCAGACAAGTGAGACTGATTTCCTTTCTTTTCTTATGCATATCATTCTTATCAATATCTACTCTAATTGTGGAACTCTGATGGAAGATTAAAAGGTTAACGATGATTTTGTATTCTTATCTAATCTCTGCTGCTTCTTTGTTATATATGACAGGCTTACATTGAAAAGGAGGATAGTAAGAAGTTGAAACAAAAGCAACGTGAGAGAATGCAGCCTAAAATGGGAAAGATGGACATTGATTATCAGGTATTTAAGTATATTAAGTTTTTAACCCGACATACCTGCTTCTAATTGCTGATATTGGAGGGTGAATGGATTGTTTAACTTGCCAGATTTTTTTTTTTTTGGCTTTGTATCTCATTTTGTGACAATCAGTTGCCTGTTTTAACTTTTGTAGGTTCTTCATGATGCCTTCTTCAAACATCAGACTAAGCCGAAATTGATCTTATTGAAACCCCTGATGTTATTGATCTTCGAAAGCAGCAGAGGAAGGAACCTGATAGGCCTCTCTACCAAGTAATTATTTTTCTTTTTTCCTTACATTGTTACACCTTATTTTGAAGGTTTCTAGATGAAAAATCTTTCCATTTCAGGTAGCTTCTTTGCTTGATTATGTATTTCTTTCTACATTTTATGCCTGCTGGATTATAGATTCATTTCAGGTTCAAGAGATTCTGCCTGAAGTGTAAAGGTTACAAGTCTATTGGTGCTAGAAACATTGTATGATAGATTTTTGTTTTAGCTATAAGGTTGTTGGTATTTTCAATTTTGAATCGGAATATGCAATGATGATGTATACTTGATATTTGGTTCATTTGTATAATAATGTATGAATTTCTTGGATGATATATAATATTGTTATCGTTGATTTTATCATTTTGTCGTTTTATAAAAATTGCAAAATTTAAAAATATACTACAATTATATAAAGTGCAAAAAACTGTTATAAAAGGTGCAAAAAATCGTTATGTATTCTAATTAAAGATAACGGTTAAAATCGTTATAAAAACTGCAAAAATCGTTATAAAAAGTGCAAAAAATCGTTATAAAAAGTGCAAAAAACCGTTATGTATTCTATCAAAGATAACGGTTAAAACAGTTATAAAAAGTGCAAAAAACTGTTAACTATGATAAAAAAAAAATTAATACATAACGGAAAAATCTTAATACATAACGGTGAAAAACCGTTATGTATTCTATCAAAGATAACGGTTAAAACCGTTATAAAAAGTGCAAAAAACTGTTAACTATGACACATCGTACCGTTATCTATGCTACTATACATAACGGTTTTGAAACCGTTGTCTATGACGTATAGAATAGATAACACCACTATACACAACGGTTTTTTTGCTCATAGATAACGGATAAAATCCGTTATCTATGAGCGTTTGAGAATACATGAATAAATCAATGAAATTCATGAACCCGAGACAAACAAATTCATGAATAACGCATCTCGTTCATATGATGTTTGTGAATTTATTCATCGATCTCATAGATTTGTTCATGTGTAATTCTCACTGAATCCCAATACTATATATATATATATATATATATATATATATATATATATTGAGAGAGAGAGAGAGAGAGAGAGAGAGAGAATGTATCCAGATAGAATAGATAAATGTAATGAAACAGGAATACATGAATAAATCAATGAAATTCATGAACTCAAGACAAACAAATTCATGAACAATGCATTCAACTAATATAGTCGTTCATATCGCATTTGTGGATTTATTCATCGATCTCATATATTTGTTCAAGTGTAATTCTCACTGGATCCCAAGCCTATATATATAGATATATACCTATATCGGGTTAGGTTATAGTGAGAATGACTATTTTCGTGATAAATGAGAATAATGAAAAAGTAAATATATATATCTATGAATAAGCTACTTGTAATGCACGAATAACGTATTCATTTGATATGGTGAAATTTTCGCCCCCTCCACGATTTGAATTCAGGTTTGAACAACTAATCATGCATTATGCGCGGCTTATTCGAAATATAGACATTCTCACTAGATCCTTTCTCTATATGTATTTTTATAACGTGATTAACTTTCATGTATATATGTATTTGGAATAACTCGATACGAAGTAATAGCAAGATGAAAGATGAAAGATGATAGAAGATTCAATTCTTTCTTTGAGGTAAATACAACCAGAAGTCATAGAAAACAATAAAAGCTTTATCATATATATGAACATTAGCGAGATGAAAGAAAAAGGATAAGTAAAAACTAGTAGGTTCACTCTGTGTCTAAGCTTTTTTACTTCTAATATGCACCATCAACAAACATCAGCATTTGATGGAAGCCCATTAATTATTAGTATGGGTTTATAGCATTTAGCTGAATAATAATAGGATCCCAAATGAGAAATTATTGCTTACAACTTTACATGGAACTAAACAAGAAAACAAATTTCTCGCAAACAAAACAATTGCAATTATATTCGGGGAAGGGACAACATCCAATAGTTTGCACTTGATTTGAAATTACGCGTAATAAAGTAGGAGTAAAATTTTGAAGTAGCCAAAATGAAGCATAAAACACAATTTATGGCCATACATTGAAAAAACACAAAATTTGGCCATTTTTATTGATTTGGACGTTTTTACCCTTAATGAGGCGGACCGGGTAGGATCAGGCACGCGGGTCGCGTGTCGGGTCGGGTTAGGCACTTATGGCACTATTAGTGCCATAAGTGCCAAGATTTTACTTTGGTTTTATTTTGGATTTCCGTTGGCACTTATGGCACTAGTGCCAACGAAAATCCGAAATAAAATAAAGTAAAATAGTCATTTTGGCACTAAATAGTGTCATAAGTGCCAACGAAAATTCAAAAAAAAACCAAGTAAAATGGTCATTTGGGCACTTATGGCACTAATAGTGCCATAAGTGCCATACGTGCAGCACAAATACAGAAACAACATCATTTAAACCCTAAATGGAACATCTAAACCCCAAATGGATAATCAAAACCCTAAATGAAATATCTAAACCCTAGGGGAAAGTGTGCACTTATGGCACTAATAGTGCCATAAGTGCCATACGTGTAGCACAAATACAGATCAGATCAGATCTGCCGATGGCTGAAATCGAAGGAGGCGAAGATCAGATCTGCCGATGGAGGAGGCGGCGCAACGATCAGATCAGATCCACCGCCGCTTCATCAGATCAGA
This sequence comes from Salvia miltiorrhiza, assembly GCF_028751815.1. Lineage (NCBI taxonomy): Eukaryota > Viridiplantae > Streptophyta > Magnoliopsida > Lamiales > Lamiaceae > Salvia > Salvia miltiorrhiza. The sequence goes on along the minus strand of NC_080389.1, from coordinate 33,693,809 downwards.
TCCGCCACTTGACCAGTCCCTCCTCCACGCCGCTGATTTCAGAGGACCGGATCTCCTCCACCGCTGCCGCCTCATCCTCTACTCCGACGAATTCTGCCCAAGCGGCGCGCTGGAGAGAGAGAAAGGGAGATGAGAAAGAGAGAGGAGAGAGCGGCAGCCGCTGGAGAGTGAGAGATGGAGGATCTCCTCGACCGCCGCCGCCTCATCCTCTACTTCGACGAATTCCTTTCAAGCGGCGTGCTGGAAAGAGAGAGAGAGACAGAGATGAGAAAGAGAGAGGAGATAGCGGCAGCCGCTGGAGAAAGAGAGAGATGAGAAAGAGAGAGGAGAGAGAGAGAGAAGTGTAGAATAGTCATGACATACAAAAAATGGCCAAAATATATGTTTTTTCAAATGGTGGACAAAATTTGATGTTATATGTTGAATAGGGCTATCCAGCCCTATTGTTTCATAAATTAATAAGTCTTGTTATGCAGCTACAAACCTATAACTTCAAATGCCAACCGTCCACATGTTACTATAAAGTCTAGGAAATCCACATGGAACCAATAATTTCATTACCCTCTTCATCAACATTCGGCATCCTTAAAAACAAGACAAGAGACATCCATGAATGACGAAAGGCAGGGTGATTTAGGACTATTTAGCCTTAGCATACTCCTATAAGCTCAAAGAAACACAATTGACCTACTGGTACTAGACAATGGAATTGTGTAGGAACACATTTGTGTACGGGACAAGGAATCTTGTTACTAGCTCAAAATTTTTAGATGTAAGTATCAGATTGGATCAACTAATACACAGAAAGGCTTATATAAGATAGAGATTTCTAAAGTGGAGAAACAGATATCAAATGGCAAAGTTGATGATGAAATAAAGAGATAATAACAGGAAAATAGGGGGACGAACCTAAATCAGTTGGAAGCGGGAGGCGAAGATAGCATCTCGATGATCTTTTCGTCATGTTTCTTCATAGCCACATCCTAGAGGTCGTTCCCAATGTGCTTGGGCTGCCGAATCATCGACGGAATGTTAGATTTAGCAGCATAATTCGTGTCATATAAATTTGAAAATAGATAAAATTGGAGAGGCGGGTACGGACGCGGCCGTGAGCAGCTTTGTGGATGTAATACTGAGCGTTGCCCATAACGCAGAACATCCCTGCTATGATTCCCAGAGGCAGCATCGCTTCCAACCACACCGGCCCCATTCTATCCAATTGAGAAAATGATGCTAAACGACGACGAATTCACTCACATCCCTCAATACCAATTCACAGAGAATGCAGTTTGATTTTCAATTTTGATTTTCCTTTCACTCTGCTAGTGCTAGCGTTTAAAGATGGTTATTTAATGTTAAACTCCTCTCAACAAAGTAATACTCCCTCCGTCCCAGCTTTTTGTATCCACTTTTAGTTACAACTAAAAGTGGATACAAAAAGCTGGGACGAATGGAGTAATTTTTTTTTATAATTTTAATCTGTAATACATATGTTATGTATGTTGGAAAATGAAATACTAGAAAATAATACTAGTGGTTTGAATATTAAATAAGAAAAATGTGAAATGACAAGTGTATCCGATTCTGACAGGTATATCCGAATCGCCGCAAAGAAGCCCAACCAAGTATCCATATTTTCTTTTCTTTTCTTTTCTTACATATTATTATTGGGAAAAGGCCCAAATGAAGCCCATGTTAATGAGAAGAGGATAAAAATAGGTAGTTGAGCTGGAAATGAGGGCATCCGATGAATTCAGTCCTGTGTCATTCTATCTACCGTCTTCTTACAAGCTTGCTTGCTGCTAGTCTGCTTTTGTATCGATTTTGATCCAAATCCTTGCGAGCTGTGGGACTGATTTGTCTATGTCGGGTCTTTACAATTCCAACTTTTCGCCTGCTCGGGCTGCCTCTCCGCAGATTACTGCAACTAACCCTGATGTAGATAGGTATGTGGCTTCTTTTTTCACTTATCTTCTTTGATCATGTATGCTCTTGAGAGTTTAAATTTATTTTTTTAATACAAATTTAGTAATCCCTACTTGTCGGAGCTCTTGGCGGAGCATCAGAAGCTTGGTCCATTTATGCAAGTTCTTCCTATTTCTACGAGACTCTTGAATCAAGGTCTGCCTGCCTGTCTCTCATTCACTTTGATATTTTGTCTCTTGTATAAATTGGATCTGAATCCTCTCCATATTCATATTGAGATTATGACTATACTTGAGCAACTCACCATACTTGGCTTTCTATTGAGACACTTGGATTGCAATCATCAATAGAGGACAAATCAATAAACAAACTTCATAATTCTTACTTGAAATGCCATATCTTTTGTTACTCTGGTTTTCATGGAAGCATGTATTTGATGGCTGGAATCCACTTTTCCACGTGCTAAATATAGTGTAGTGGATCTCCCCTGCCATAATGTGTTTTTCCGTATTTTTAGTTATTCACAGCAATCCTCTTTTTATCTTTAAGAGATCTTGCGGGTTACTGGGATGTTGCCGAATCACAGCTTCAGTGAACTTGAGAGACTAAGACACAGAAGTCCTAGCCCTATGGCCTCTGCAAACTCTCTGTCAAATGTTGCTGGGACTGGATTAGCAAGCTGGAATGGACTTCCACAAGAGGCAACTAAATTTCCAACTCATCAATGCTCTCTTTCTTTCTTTTGATCTATAATATAGATTCAGGCTTGGTTGTTAAGCTACATATAAATTAATAAAGAGTTATGGCTTTTATATCTAGCTATTGTAATTGTAAAGTTTCCCATAGCAGTTTCTTCACCATAACTTGGCTCGTGTAGAAGTTAGCAATCTTATACTTGTGCACCTTTTGCTCAATAGAAAAGCATGACTTCAGTGTAATTTCCTAACCATTATATATTGTGTAACTGTAAAAAGAAGCTTAGTTGTAGAAACAATGCAATAGATATCTAGGTAGTTAACGGATCATTACAAGATTGAAAAAAATGTATTAGTCTAAGATTGAATATCTTTTATTTTTTATCAAGTACTTTGGCACTCAAGTAACTAGACTTAATATGGACAATCACATTATGTAGGCTTGGTTTCTGACTTGGTGACACACACACACACACAAAAATAAAAAAAGGAGCGGTTGTGGGACCAAATTTGGATATAGTTCAGACTTTTAATGGAGGATTTAACTATTCTTGAAAGATAATGTTATTCAACTAGGAATTCTTTGCCTAATGTCATCTTTTTTTCTTTGCCTTTTATTTTCTAGCTGCTGGTGTTGTAAATTTAAGGAGCCTCCATTTTCCAGTATGATCCCTATTGACCACAATCTCAGTCCACTTTTTTTTGCATATCAACATGATCTATTGCAACTTCTTTCTAGTTGTGGCTTTTGTGAATCACCTTTTGTCTCACTCGTAACATACTTCAGATCAGGAAAAGTTCTACATGGAAAATGTCTTGAAACCTTGTAACAGCTGTATGATATGTTCATTAGATCATAAACAGCCTATCCAATTGTCAATAATAGCTTTTGGATATGTTCATTAGACCATCAACAGCCCATCCAATTGGCAACGACACTCGGAATAATACTATATTGTGATGACATTTCCCAATCTGTTGGCTACATACTTGGGGGAAGTGTTTAGATGATTGATGGACTATGGGTTACGGTTGACAACTTTTGATGACTAATTGATTTTAAACCTACCTTTTATTCACTGCAAGCATATTTCAAAATGATCTGGTATGTGGTTCAACTTGGTTACTTAATGTCAGAAGAAAGGTGTTGACTGGTTAGTTAGTGGTCATTGGGATAGGCTGCAAGCAGAACTTCTAATCGGATTTGAGAACAACCCCCACCCCCAGCGGGGGACCTGTTTTGTCATGATGTGAATCAGACCCAACAATAGTTTTAGCTATAAATTATGAGTATATTGTAGTATGCTTTATGCTTACTTGTGGAGGTCATGTATCCCTTCACCATTTTCAATGAGTCATTCCCACCTCTTTGACCAATCACATTCGGAGTAGAAATTCTAGAGCTCGTAGTGATGGTCACACTTGCTGTGCAGTCATATTTTTTAGCCTTGTCAGTGGTGATGAAATATTTATTTGGCTTGAATTGTGCAAAGTGACTTAATCCATAATAATAATAATCTCTTTTTTAATCTTAAAAAAAAATCTCTTTTTTGCTTAATGGGTGAACTTTGCTTGTAACATGCATGACACATTTCAATACTAGCATTATATCTAATTATTCTTTTTAACTTCTTTCAAAATTAAGAAGATTCCCTCGTACTTCCTGTTTATATGACAGAGATTGGGTGGGCCTCATGGAATGACTATGGATTGGCAAGGTGCACCAGCAAGTCCCAGTTCATACACTGTCAAAAGGATTTTGCGCTTAGAAATTCCTGTGGACAGCTTTCCTAATGTAAGATCATTGAATGGGCGGGATTTACTTACCCTTGTTGATCCTTCATAGCTCAGTTTCACTCTTACCAACAAAATGCTTCCTTCTCTCCGGGTGTTCCTCTTATTAGTCTTTAATTTCTTCGTAGTTCAATTTTGTTGGCCGACTTTTGGGTCCTAGAGGAAATTCACTTAAACGAGTTGAAGCCACTACTGGATGCCGGGTATATATTAGAGGGAAAGGCTCAATAAAGGACCCTGACAAGGTAATGCAGTGTTTATATGATGCTTCGTTTTATTATTCTTTTTACTGACCACGCATGAAACAGCTACATAGTGCAGTAAAACAAAGGAAAAGAAGGCAATGAAACCATTGGAACTAGGATTATTATTGATGTTCATAATTTAAGTTGCACATGATAAGCAAATCTTTACCACTGGCTGCATATGTCAAGTTGCAGGAGGAGAAGCTGCGTGGACGACCTGGCTATGAGCACCTTAATGAACCACTCCATATCTTAATTGAGGCTGATTTACCAGCTAATGTGGTTGATATGAGACTGAGACAAGCACAGGACATAATTGAAGAATTGCTGAAACCAGTGGTAAGAACATCTAATTTTGTCTCCTTAAATAAATCTACACGATTTCAATTTTCTAACTAAGATAATTGATCATGTTGGGGGTTCACCATGGTGACACACTTTGATTATTCTGTGTATATTAACAAATACTGGAAAGTAACATTCAATATTTAGCAATCTCAACCAGTACCTCCCCACCCCAAATAAGAAATAGAAAAAGAGCTTAGAGATCTTACTGCCATTTTTTTGTACTTTTACTTTCCTGTAGGATGAATCACAGGATTTCATAAAGAGGCAACAGTTGCGTGAGCTTGCCATGCTAAATTCAAATTTTAGAGAAGAGAGCCCTGGGCCAAGTGGCAGTGTCTCACCTTTTAATACCAGTATGAAACGCGCAAAAACAGGACGCTGAGATCATCTACAAGCTCTTCAAAGATTTTTTTCTTCCGTGATTGACGGAATTATACATGGATATACGTATTGAAATGCATCATATCCCTATTTTTCTGCCTAGTTGATTATACAACAAATAGATTATTGTTTAAGGAGATGTGAAGTTGAGTGTTTTGGTTGGGTTTTACTTTTTTTAATGAAGCAGAACGTCTAAAGAAAGAAAAGGTGTTGTATAGGGTTGGTTTTAAACCAGGTTTTGTCATGTCAGTTCCAGAAAAATGTATTCATTTGATTGATTCTAGTGTGAGATCACTGAGATGTATTATTATTTGTACAGATTGCAATTTAGAAGTTTGATCTTGTAGATATCTTGTACTGTATTATATTTTTGGCATTTTATCTAGATTTAGAGGTTTAACAAGTACTAATTGTTGTTCTTACCGTTGACATTATGATGCCTTTGTCAGGTGCTTGAGGCACTCAGGCTTAAGAACTTTGCTGCATGATATGCTCAAGTTTTTAAGTATGATTGATGTGCCGTGCCATGAATCGTTAGTTTCATGTGGTGTTCACTGAAATAGTGTTTGGCTGAGCTTATAAGTTGTTCAAGATTTTATTAGTTTTTTTAAGGTGTTTGGCAAAACAAACTCCTAAACTGTTTATAAGCTCTACAAATAAGCTTTAAGCTTCCCAAAAAATAAGTCTCTATTCCAATTTATACTTTTAAAATCTTATATGTAACAATTATTTTATAAATATCATTTAACTATAATTTGTTATTTTCATCATATACTCTCTTAAGTTCATCTCTCTTCGATTTTTCTTTTCAGTCATTTGCTCTATAATGTGAAGGAGATGGTGAGTTGCATACATATGAAAGTGGCTATTGGGCTTGTGACAAAGTGGTTAAATGTTCAAATCAATGGTATCATGAAAACCATGATCACGCCAATTTTAAAATTATTTATTCATCAATAAAAGAAAGTTATCATGTACTGGAGATTAATTCCATAAAATGTTATCAAAGTTATAGTATCTGAATTTTAGCTCGTTTAAAATATCATGAAATGCACAAGCTAAATGTACTGGGGACTAATTTCATAAAATGTTATCAAACTTATGGTATCTAATATAATTAAAATATCTAAGTTGTGAATTTAGCTTGTCTTAGCTACACATAGATACTTGTACAATTATAACACTGAAATTGGATTCACAGTAAGATAAATTCTAAATGTATAAGAATAAGATATTAGAAAATTATTATTTCTAAATTTATATTAATAATATTGTGCATTCGAACTTTATTATGGATTGTTTTGATTTATCATGATGAGGATTATATAATCCAATATTCTCGATATTTTAGGCAGAGATAATTTAGTATCAAGAAGTGATGTTATATTATTATATATAATTATATCTCGATGCATCGAGTTAATGAGTCCCCTTGAGATGCTCATAAAGTTTACGGTACTAGAAACACTACTGGTTGGAATTAATTCTCAGTGCAATAATTATGTTAGAGCAATTATACTCTTGGATAATATATTAATTAATTAAAGTAGTTAGTAAATTTAAATTAATTAATGAACATGCGCTATCTTGAACACGAAAAATAATTAAATAAAGAGATATCGTAAATGAATAAGGATAAATAGTGCAATATTGATTACTTAATTAAATAAATTAATAATGACATACTTAATTTAAGTTGGGATTAACTTAAGATAGTTGAAGTCTATCATGAGATCTAATCCTAATCCTTCTATGAATCTCTATGCTTAGCCCATCAATACCTATAATTAGATGAGAGAGCACATAAATCACTGCACAAAGACAGAAAATTTCACCCCCTACAGTTGTAGAGATCAAAAAGTCTATTTTTATCATGTGACTTTTTGTGCTCGTCTTCCAGCTATTATGCTTATCAGTTCATTATCCACCCAATGTTAAAGCTATAAGAGAAAATAAGCTAGAAGATTCGTAGATCGAATCAATTGTTGATAAAGTTTATTCAAATGCTAATATACTGAAAGAGAAAGTATCCCATTTTCGTGGATGCTAAAATTAGTAATTGTACCCCATTTTTTATGGATGTAGGGAATATAAACTATCCTTTTCTTTACATCCATGCCTACACATTATAACCTGTTGAATTGGGACGAAGGGAGTACGAAATAGAAGTTTAATATTCATTTAGAAATAAATTGAAATCTACTAACCAATTTGATAATTACCATACACTTGGGGTGCGTTCACTTTGATGGATGAAAAAATGAGGGATAACAAAAATTTATGCCTTTAAATGTCTCATTTCTTTTCCCACATTTTACACAAAAGAGAAGTTCACCATTTTTTCTTCCTTAATTTCACTTCAAGCAATGATAATATTATCCCACCACCTTTTCTCATCCATCAAAGTGAACGCACCCTTGATGCAACATGCATGGCCACAGATGCTCCATCATGCCAACGTCTCCTAGTTTCAGATGAATAAGGAGCCTAATCGGAGGAGAAACGTTTAGAAGAACTCATTTCTCCATAATCAGAGCATGGCCAATCAACATTGTCTTTTAAAAAACATATTTTGATGTCGTACAAATTTAAAATAGATGCATTTTACATATTAATTATAAGCCAGGTCAATATCACCATAGTTCTTGTACAACTTCACAAACAGAATGGTACAAATATGAAAGATTTCATAAAGAAGTCTTCGGCCTCTTGCTTGCTCATTATTCATTCTAAAGCACAAGAACTAGGTCACCTGCATCAAGAGAAAAGAAACCAGAATACATGAAACTTTGTGAGAAAGACATCCCCCACCAAAAAACAAAAAATTCTGCAATACAGTTATACGATATACATGATGAGTATGAACTATTCCAGCTACAAAAAAAGAAAATTATTCCCAAAGATAAAAATGACTTCCAGAATCTATACCTATTATAAAGGAGTTTGTTTAAAAAATATTGGTTTACCTATTATATCTCTATTAGGTATTTAATGTAAGGGAAATAGTATAAAATGATATATTATACTCCCTCCGTCTCATAAAAGTGTACATGACCGTTGGTGGCACGAGTTTAATAAATATTAGGCGAGTGAATAAAGGGGTCCACTTTATTTGGGAAATTTCGCCTCTCAGAATTGGTGCCTATTCATCCCACGAGTCTTCGATCGCTTTTGGATTGGGTGGATGATTTTTGCAGCGTCCCTAGCACAGAGGCTCACCACAACTTGTCAGTGCTCTAGGCTGTTGATGATCTAATGAACATATGTTACAAGGTTTCAAGACATTTTCCATGTAGAACGTTTCCTGATCTGAAGTATGTTACGAGTGAGACAAAAGGTGATTCACAAAAACCACAACTAGAAAGAAGTTGCAATTGAATCATGTTGATATGCAAAAAAATGTGGACTGAGATTGTGGTCGACGGGGATCATACTGGAAAATGGAGGCTCCTTAAATTTACAACACCAGCAGCTTAAAAAAGAAGGCAAAAAAAAAAAAGACGAGACTAGGCAAAGAATTCCTAGTTGAATAACATTATCTTTCAAGAATAGTTAAATCCTCCATTAAAAGTCTGAGCTATATTTAAAAGTCTGAACTATATTCAAATTAGGTCCTTGATTTTTGACTTCGGCCCTTGATTTTAATAAATATTAGGCGAGTGTATTGGGAGTGAATAAATATTAGGCGAGTGTATTTGGGAAGTTTTGCCTCTCAGATTGGTGCCTATTCATCCCACGATTTTTCTATCGCTTTCGGATTGGGTGGATGACTTTTGCAGCATCCCTAGCAAAGAGGCTCACCACACCTTTGCTAATCTTCTTCGGTCGATGTGGTATGCAAGAGATCTTTTGGTTTTTCAAGGGAAGGCACTCAGCCATGTGGACTGCTTTCATATGGCCCAACGAGTTTCCTGGTCTGGTACTATCTGCTCTACAACCTCTAAACCCACGTTGGCACGTTCTTTAAGCTGCGGTGAGGGACAATGGAAGGTGTCTTGTGATGCGGTGTTCTTCGATGGGATTGGAGCTGGGATTGGGGTGGTTCTCACTGACTCTAATGGCACGATTGTTGGATGCCGCTATGGATCCAGCCCGGGAGCTTTCACGGCTGAGGAAGGCGAGTGTTTGGCTGTTCTCGAGGGGTTTTGATTGTGTGAGGAGATGGGGAAATAGAACATCGTGGTGGAGATGGATTGCCAAAGCCTTTACTCGAAGATTTCACGAAGAGAGGAGGACCTATCATATATTCATACTTGGGTATCACATTGAAGAAAATCCATGCCATGGCCTTGACTATGTTCGATATTGCCTATAGTTGGACTCCGAGATAGGGCAATGAAGCAGCGGATAAACTAGCTCATTTTTCTTTTGTTCACCATGTTCCTCCTATGTATTCTGGTTTATTTCCGCCTGATATAAACCTTTCTTCCTGAATAATGATATTACCTTTTCGCTCAAAAAATACAGGGGTCCACTTTATTGTTATGTAAAGTAGGAGTACGAAATAAGGAGTTGGTGATGGGGTAATGTCCAAAAATAGCAAATGCACACTCTTGTGGGAGGTCCCAAAATAGAAAGAAGCGCACACTCTTATGGGACAGAGGGAGTATATTTATCTATTATTAATTATTATTATAAAAGTATGCATTCTAGCAAATTTTGATTTACTTATAATATCTTGTTAATTTTAATTTTCAAGGATAGTTTAGTAAATTAATATGTAGGTATAACAATAAGATTTATCTGTTTTTTACATATATATCTATTATTCAAATCAAATAAGTTCACAACATATCATCCTCCCAGTAAGAATAAAAAGAGATTGTAAATAAAGATGATGACTAAGGGCAGAACGACGAAGAAGAAAAGGTAAATAAGGTTACTTGGCAAAGATATCAGAGGCAAAAACTAAAAGCAGGAAATATAATACTAGGGACATGCTTGAGCAAGAACCAATAGAGTCTTCATCAACTGCCAAACCAAAACTAAGAGCTATAGGAGATGCATTTAGTTTGAGAGCATAGTTATTAATCGCGCATCGCACACGATCGCGCAAACCTGGCCTAGGGTGATCGCGCATCGCGCATCGCGAATCGCGCGCTATTTGAATATATCACGCAGAAATAGATAAAAAAAACATAATATATATCATAATCATAGTAAAACCATGCATAATATGTCTAGTTAATAAAAAATAAAGTCATAAGTTCAAATAAAAATCAATATATAATTGTATTAAAGCCTCTAATCCAAAAGTCATAAGTTGATGAACTGAACCGTGAGAGAGAGAGAGACAGACTGCCGCGAGAGAGAGAGGCAGACTGCCGTGAGAGGGAATTAAATAAATCTTCTGCTGCGTTGGAAAGTCTAAAGCCTCTAAGTAATTAAGTATATAGAATAAAACTTAAAACCCTAATTAAATATCACTTATTGCCTTATGGCCGTTCAAAATTCTGCACACTAATAAGTAATAACCCTAATTAAGCCTAATTAAGAAAAGCCCATGCAATAAAAGTGAGGCCCATGCATGCAATTGACAGATTTCAAGGCAACAGTTCAATCGCGCGCGCTACCGGCGCGATGCACGACCTGCGCGATGCGCGAATAGCGCGCTATCACGAAGCAGACAAGTTATAGCGGTGCGGCGCGATGGAGGTGCGCGTCGCACCGCGACGCGCGATCGCGCGCGCTACCTGCGCGATTCATAACTATGTTTGAGAGGATTCCCCATGGGGACGGATAATATATATTTCTATACACCCCTAATCACACAATGTTTTATATTACAAACTCAAGAAATTCCTCAAATGGCACAAATTGGAACACAACTATTCTTGGTGCCTAAAGCTTTTTTTTACTTCTGATATGATCCATCAACAAAAACCAAGAGTTCAAAGAAGCCTGTTATTTACAACTAAAAATATTGAATATATTTTCTTGAAAGGTACATTATAGTTTTAACGGAATGATAATAAGGTCCTTTACATAGAAATATACAAGTAAAATTTAAAACCAACGCACAACAAGATACAACAGCTTAGCATTGCACCCAAGAGAAAGTACATTTTTACTTAATTTGACAGTATTATTATGTTATGTTATCTTTCAGCATTAAGGCCAACTCAGCTAGAACATCAAAAAGTTCCCAAATTCTTTCTACGAATACCATCTTCATATAAAGAAAGTAATATCATACAGAATGACATGGAGACCTGCACTGCACCTTGCAAGACTACTCTTAGAAGCGGGGTATACAACATCCTCTAGGATAAACATATCCATAATAAGTCTTGAACTATGCAACTAAGACCTTATAACTTCATATACTAACCACGCATACACATAATAATGTCTAGGAAATCCAGCGGAACAAAGAATTTCATTACCCTCTTCAGCCAACATTTTTCTTACCTTAAAACAAGATAAGTACATACACAAAATGAGGAAAGGCTAGGCAATTTCGGATTAGTTAGACAGTACAAAAACTCTAAAAATCCAACTTAATAGTCAAATAAACATAAAAGAAATCTACAGATGGTAAGGCCACTGAGCACACTCTTAGCTCGAAGAAACACAATTGATCGAGTGGTAAAGAACTTATGTACCTCAAATTCCTAGCTGTTAAATATCAGATTGACTCGAGTAATAATATACAGCAAGGCAGTTAGTAAATCCACAGTGGAGAAACAGATATCAGATGGCATAGATGACGAATAACAAAAGTGATAATAAAAGTAAAACGACCTAAATCAGTTGGAAGCGGGAGGCGAAGAGAGCATCTCGATGATCTTCTTGTCACGTCTCTCCATAGCCACATCCCAGATGTCGTTCCCAATGTGCTTGGGCTGCCACATATATACCAATTTTAATGGAATTTCAGCATATACATTACTAATATATTATGTAAACAAAGAGATGTTGAGAAACGGTACGAACGCGGCCGTGAGCAGCCTTGTGGATGTAATACTGTGCATTCCCCATAACGCAGAGCATCCCTGCTATAATTCCCAGTGGCAGCATCGCTTCCAACCACACCAGACCCATTCTCTCTCTCTCTCGCACTCTTCACCAATTCCAAATTCTCAATCCCAAATCCCAATTTTTGTGTAGAGGGCGAAAATGAAATGAAATTCGTGGAATCGCTCAGTGATTCTTCAATTAAGTCGTATGAATTGGACCTGGGCCTACTATGTAGATAAGATGGGCTCGCCGCTGAGCCAGGTCTTGGCCCACGTTGATTTAGTGTTTTTGGAGGTTAAAAAAAGAGATTCAATTAATATAATTCATTACTTATTGTTTGACTTGGGCAATGAGTTAATCTATATCTATATATAATACTCCCTCCGTTCGCCAAAAGTATGGAACTTTGGCTGGGCACGAGATTTAATAAAATTTGTGATGATGTTGATTCAGTGGAGAAAGGGTCTCACCACTTTATGAGATGCGTGGTTGAGATTGAATTTGGGGTGAATTTTTTGTAAATAAAAAATATTTGTAAGGATAAAATATAAAGGTGGATGGTGGGACCATGGCTTTAAAAGGACAGTAGAATACTTTTTGCGGACGTCAAATATAGTAATTGTGTCATACTTTAGGACGGACGGAGGGAATATAAAATATGAATTTTTTTTACCTCTACTATTTTCTATCTCCTCATAATCTTTCCCTCTAAATTTTTTGTCTTTTTTTTAATTCTTTCAAAAAAATCATTAATTTCGATTCATGATGTTAAATTAAAGATTATGATAAGATTTTTAATTTGATGTAAAAAAAATTAAAAAGTTAATTTTGAAATGAATAAGTTTGATTATTTAAAGTGTCAAAATTATTTTTTGTTTGTTCTCATTATCTCTAATATTGAACTTCATATTTTTTTTTCATCTTGTTTCCGTTTATGGGTGGAAAAATAAGTAGATGCCGTTTTTTCCTTTCAAAAAAGTTTACATGATTGTTTAATTATAATTATTTTAATTTTTTTAAATTACAGCAATTAATGAGAAAAAAATTTGTATTAATTTTAACATGAATTAGCAAATAAAAAATTAGCTATACATATTAAATTTATAATCTAAGATACTATATAGATTTATTTAGTTATGTGTACAATTTATCAATTCATATAAATATATTTGTTGTTATATTTTCTTTTTTATGTTATTCGTATTTTTCCTGATTTTTTAATTAATTTTGGGCTATTCAAATATGAACTTGTAATTATTAAACTGCGATTTTATATAAAAAGAAAAGAAAAAACCTAAAGACAAACCCTTGAAAGCACAAGAAAAGCAGACTAAGGGCCGAGCCTCATTAAAACCTTTTTACGGAAAACCCAAAGGGAAAAACCGTAAAAAGGAAAAAGAGTACTCGTCTACAAGACGAAAAAAGAACGAAGGAAAGAGCGGAAGAGAAAGTTTTCGGAACTCCGGCCTAACCATCGTCCCCAAACAATCTCGGCTCTAACCCCACGAAAACCAAAACCCAAACAACTCGGAAGGCAAAAAAGCCGGTGAGACGTCGTCGCCAATGCCAACCTCAAACTAGCTCAAACCAAAACCCAAACAACTCGGAAGGCAAAAAGGCCGGTGAGACGTCGTCGCCAATGCCAACCTCAAACTAGCTCAAACCAAAAGAAGGGAAGGTACACGACCAATTATACGCCGTCGCCGTAAGCACCCCCACAACCAACAACCCAACCAAACCCCACGAAGAAAGCAGAAAGGGTAGCTACCCGACCGGTTATACGCCATCGCCGTAAGCACCCCACTGTCGTGAACCCAAGCCAAAAGAAGACGGCTCCATGGAGGATTAAAACCAGAGTTAAAAAGTTTTGGCCGGTGAGAAGCCGTCGCCAGAAACTAACCATCCTCAAACGCACAAACCGAAGAGACTTCGTAAACCACAGGTAAGCAGCAAGGGTAGTTGCACGGCCGGTTATATGTCGTCGCAGCAAACACCCCCTACCAACCAAAAGCTCTGATCTCTGCAATGACCTCTGAGCTCTGATCTGACCTTTGAGCTGCATGCTCTGGTGAACTTGTAATAATCAAAATACTTATTATTAAAATGAGGCTTTATTAAGAACCAAAAAAAAAAAAAAGAAGAAACCAATCAACCCTTGAAATCACAAGGTGCATACTGAGGGTCAAGCCTCGTTAAAACCTGCTTAATGAAATTCCAAAGGGAAAAATATTAAATGGGAAAAAAAGTGTCTGTCTAGACAGAAAAAATCATCCAAAAACATGAGGCATGAAGATAGTTTCCAAACTTCGGACTAACCATCACCTAGAAACAGTCTTCATGAAAAGCAAAACAACCTCGCCTGCGACAACAGTAGAATCGGTGCTTCGGACTAAGCATCACCCTGTCTCCAACTGATGTGCAGCTCGGCAAAAGAAACAGGAAAGCAGTCGAAGCGCCAACACAAAGAAAGAAAAGGACCAGCTATCGGTGATGCCAAACCCAAGGCCCAATGCACCGGGACCTTGTAAAAAGTCTGCAAATCCAACAAAGCGAGCAAAGAAGAGCCGGACAGAACGAAAGAGCAATCCACCAAGAGTTAACAAAGTCACTTAACAAAATAGAGAAACTCACGTGCGCTCTACGAGTAGCAAGAACCTGAAAGAATGACCATCTTCCGACAGTGCAAGACCCAAGATCCAGCGCACCGGAACCCAAAAAACATTTTGGACTTTTAATAACCCAAAATCTATATATATATAAAAGCTCATCCACTTATATAAATAGTAAGTTATGTTTTCCCGCCAAAATCACTTTACTATTTTTAGAAATAAACTTCTTTTTATTTGATTTTAATTTCGTCTACTTCAAATTATCTATATATATATAAAAGCTCATCCACTTATATAAATAGTAAGTTATGTTTTCCCGCCAAAATCACTTTACTATTTTTAGAAATAAACTTCTTTTTATTTGATTTTAATTTCGTCTACTTCAAATTATATGAATATTTTTTATTGTAATTTTTTATATTGTCCCAATTAAAGTATTAGTTAATTTTTTATCTTTTAAATATTTTATATTTACGAATAAAATATAAACAAACTGTTGAATAAATAATTATAATATTATTAAAATATTTATATTGACAAGATTTATGATTAAAAGTATACTTTAAGATATTTATTTATTATTTCTTGAATATTTAATCAACATATGTAAAACATTTGAAATTTAAGATTAATCAAACATTATGATTGTGTATCAATTATAATCCTAAAAAATTAATTATAACATAATCATAGCTCTATAATTTATTGCATTAGTTATTTTTAATCTCTTAAATATGTTATAGGTAATAGTTTATGAAACAATGTAGTCAAATGACCATAATGAAGATTGAAAATCAATTTTTGGCCCCTAATCTTAAAACATCAAAATATGGCCATTAATTAGGTGGTATGCCTAATTTGCCCCTTTTACTCGGCCGCTGGGGTGATTGCTCGGCCGCTGGAAGCTTATGGGTGAGTTGCGCGCTTGCGGGGAAAAGCCAGTGCTCGCTGCGCGTATGACACTTATGGCACTAATAGTGCCATAAGTGCCATACGCATCATTTTGTTACTTGGTTTTATTTTGGATTTTCGTTGGCACTTATGGCACTATTAGTGCCATAAGTGCCAAAAGGACCATTTTAAACACTTCCCCGTAGGGTTTAGATGTTCGATTTAGGGTTTAGATTATCCATTTAGGGTTTAGATTATCCATTTATGATTTCTTGATTCTATTATTGTTGTATCTGTTGCACGGATGGCACTTATGGCACTATTAGTGCCATAAGTGCCAAAAGGACCATTTTACTTGGTTTTATTTTGGATTTCTGATGACACTTTTGGCACTATATCGAAAAGTGCCAAAAGTGCCAACGGAAATCCTTAGTGCCAAAAGTGCCAACGGAAATCCAAAATAAAACCAAAGTAAAATCTTGGCAGTGCCATAAGTGCCTAACCCGACCGGCACGCGACCCGCGTGCCTGATCCTACTCAGTCCGCCTCATTAAGGGTAAAAACGTCCAAATCAATAAAAATGGCTAAATTTTATATTTTTTCAATATGTGGCCATAAATTGTGTTTTATGCTTCATTTTGGCTACTTCAAAATTTTACTCTAGTTATATTATATACTTCCTCCGTCCCTGAAATAAGTTCCTCTTTTTCCTTTTTGGGACGTCCCCCAAATAAGTTGCTCTTTCTTTCTTTCCATTTTTGGACAACTACCCCACCACTAATAATACTTTATTTATTCTTACTTTTCACTTTTTCACCACTCCCAATACTAATTATAACATTTTTTCATCTTTTCACCACTCCCAATACTAATTATAACATATTTTTCTCCACTATCAATACACTTTACTACTTTTCCTTAAAACCTGTGCCGTCCCCAAAGAGGAACTTATTTTGGGGACGGAGGGAGTATAATTTTTTTAAATGGAATATATAGTACATATTTTTGTATAAAATGATCACGCATGTTCAGTAAATGTAAATACAATATTTAATAAATGTAGGTATTAGAGATGTAACAAGTGGTGGTGATAATGATGATTATGCATCTACCCATCTCCTTGAGCATATATTACTTAAATCATCTGATGTTCCTATACAAGACATCATTTTAAACATTCACTCGTCCTACTATAACAACATCAACAATATATAATTTTTATTTGAAAGAACGAGCAATAAGTGTTCCTACTCATATATTGTACAACATAAATTTTTTAACATTAATAAAAAAATTAAAATTTTAAATCTACATAATACTTTAAAATAATATTTTATTATCAAAAAATAATATTTCTCGCATGGGAGCCAAACTACATATGTATATATTTTAGTACTATATATATTTCAGTAGAAATTTTGTACTCCCTCCGTCCCTGAAATAAGTTCATCTTTTTCCTTTTCGGGACGTCCCCCAAATAAGTTAATCTTTCTTTCTTTCCATTTTTGGACAACTACCCCACCAGTAATAATACTTTATTTATTCTTACTTTTTACTTTTTCACCACTCCCAATACTAATGATAACACTTTTTCATATTTTCACCACTCCCAATACTAATTATAACACATTTTTCTTCACTATCAATACACTTTACCATTTTTCCTTAAAACTCGTGCCGTCCCCAAAGAGGAACTTATTTCAAGGACGGAGGGAGTATAAGTTATTGAGTTGGTCTCCTGTATACCCGGGTGATAGGTACACCCGAATGTAAATAACACTATAACACTAACAATATTTTGTTTTACAAATGACACTATCATGTTATATAAATAACATTATCTCAAAATGACACTAACGCTAAATGACACTATCATATTATCGAAATGTAACTAATACTTGTGTAAGTTATTTTAATACGATGTGTATATATTATATCATCTTTAATTTTGTCATATATTTTTAAAATTTGAACGAAATTAAAATTTAGTGCAAATTTTGAAATGGGCTAAAGTTTATGTATTTATATTACAACTTTATATAATTGAAAAAATATCAAAATTCACTAATAGATTGTGGATTTACAGTCAATTAACGCTTCAAAAACAATATGTTGTTAAATGAAAATCAGTAAAAAGTAATTAAAAGTTCCAAAAACTCTTTCAAGACTAATAGAAAATTTGAAAGAAAAATATCTAGATATTTTGGTGAGAATTTTAATAAATAATAATAATCATTAGATAAAAAGTTTTTGTCAAAATCCTCGTCATTCATTTGATTAGCCTCCAACTATAAGATGGTTTCATCTTCATTTAATGTTATTATCGCTATTAGAGCTATTTTATAAAATAATATAAGTAATTTATAGAATTTTATAAACATAATATTAAAAAAAAATATTTTTTTTACTATTTTAATTAAGTAGGTATCACCGTGCATCGCACGTGAGTAATACTAGTATTGGTGATATGTTCATACTTTCCAGCTTCTCTTTTGTTATAGGATGTCACATATCCAATGCTTCTATGCCCGGAAACTCAGTGGGAGCATTCATGCTTCGATGTCATTACTTACCCATCTTACGACGCATAACGAACAAGAGTCGACATCAACAAATATTCATCGCTTAGTGGCAATCCTACGGGTCTGACGAAGCCGTCGTTTGAGCTTCGCACAAATAAAATATCATGTGCCCACAACTAGACTAGCTAGTGGTAAGTCCAGAGTCGAATCCACAGGGAACTGAGCAGTAACTCCTCCTGCAAGGGTGTCACTAAAAAGGGTTTGTATTCTGATGGGTTCTGACCACAACGTGCTTATGGGAAGAACAGGGTTTCCAACTAAACTGAAATAACAAAGGTAAATTAATCAAATAACAAAACAATCCTAACTTGGGTTCGAATCACTAAACATGAACTAGGCACTCGATCATTGGTGCAAAGATAAATTACTATACTCGCATACCAGTGGTTATAGGCATAAGAATTGTTGCGCCCATATTGTCACTCGTCACGCACGCAAAAACCCCTTGCCTAATCTATCCTTTCAGTTTATGATCTCTTAGAAGGTTCAGCTAATGGAAATCAACTATCCCGGGCAACATCCACGCTCTCTGCGATGGCCTATCGCTAGTTGTGCTTTGCCCAGAATGCCTTAAGAACTAGATAGACCCACTTGACTCTTATGCAGATATTTCACTGCAGTCACGGCTCCAACACTCGTTGTACTATTTTGGAGGTCGATGGTGTCTCGCCTTTTGCCCAAAGTTTACTTGTAGCCAAACTCCCTAGTTAACTAGTGATCAATTAATTAACCAAGTTATTATAACCTTATTGGAATCAAACCTAGTGTATTGGGAATATGCTCATACAGTTGTTATGCCCAAATTATACCTCTCGAGTTAAGTGTTCATGCTTAGATCATCTTGTCCAAATCAGAATATAAAACTAGCCAGACATAAAGTAAATAACAAAGGCAAAAGACATAAAGGAAAACATAAAGTAAAAACTGAAATAGAAACTTACTTAAGGCAAAGGGTACTTACGGCCAAAAGTGCCGCAGGAAACATGAACAGAAAATTAAACAACTATGCCCATAAGGGGCGACTACTCCTACCTAACTATGGAAAGTAAAACTGCAGCAGTGGTCTCTGAATTGGTGCCTCCAAAATCCGTTTCTCAATGGTTCACAATTATGTGGTATGTATAGGCATGAATTAGGGCTACGAAGGGCTCGGCCTAAAAGGAGTGGGCTGGAATTAGGGCTCCTTCTGCCAGAGATTGCATCCAGATCTGGAGGCTGATTCTTTCCTTATCCAAACCTCAAGGGATAAGGTTTTTGGATTTCTTTCCTTATCTACATCCTCTGCACTCTTCTTCTCTGCCCCGTCTATACCTTCTGCCCACGATCATCTTCTGACGCAACTGGGTCCCATGCGGTGCTTATGGGCAAAACGCTATGTTGACTCGAGCAACTCCGAACTTCATCTGAGCTTTTGTAACCTACTGCTCCAAGCTCCAATTGGTTTTGTATTTGTGCTGACACTTCTTCCCTGAACCGAAGTCGCATTATGCCCATAACCTTCTTCCGATGCAATTGGATCCCGCGCGGTACTGATGGGCAAAGGGTCGGCTTCTCAAACTTTTGATCTTCAAAACATGCTTCTGAGTGTCCCAAACTCCTCTGCTTCAAACTCATGCCTCTTTCGCGGAATGCAGCAGCATTATGCCTTAAAAGTACATTCTGCCCAAAGAACGGGCCTGCCTTGGAACTACGCCCTCCCAGGCGACTGACTCTAGCAAAACAAAGGAAAAAGACTCTATCTAGACCTAAAACACACACGAAAAATGAGCACAAACATGGGCTCTTCACACGCACACACTTTAAACACGATTGTCCTCACGCGTGCACATGCAATTATGCCCAAAAGACAGACACAAACCAAACGGACAAGACTCGATATAAGGGTTAGCCCAACCGAAATGCAATACAAAAATGCAAGAGAATATGTAAGCAAAAACATGTAAGCAATCAGAGATAAAAAAAATCATGCAATGCCATCAGTCGAGTCAAGAAGGGGTCTGTGGGCGTAAGGATGTTCCTCCCCATCGCTCATTCTCTCAAGTGTTTTTGGGAAGTGTTTACACTCGTGACATCATGCTAGGTTCTGCCATAGGCTTGCCTATCTTCTATTGTCTCCCCCATTAGTCACAGTTTTAGGTGCATCTCATTAGGTCTTTTATGGGATGTAACGTGGCTTAAGGCATAAGGTGAGAATTTTTGGTACGAGGCTAAGGTCATTCTGAACTTCATTTTGGGCAACAGATTTCCCAGATTTTTAAGATCCCTGCCTATTCTTGCGGGCCTAAGCACATACTAACCAAGACATTAACTTTTTTTTCTCTATTTTTTTTAAACCCTTTTTTTCTTTTTTCTGGACTTTTTCATTATTTTGGGATTAGATGTCCCATTTTGCAATTTTTGCACTAGTCCTGCCCATAGGATCCACTACACTATCTCCCTTTCTTTTGCCCTTAAGTTCAGTTTGACCAGGACGGCTCAAATTTGGGCAAATTTATCAGTGAATTGAAATGAATTATTAAGCTCAAAAGGGCTCACAAGTGATAGATGTAGGGTTGGTCAGTTTGGCTTTGTGGGCTAAAGAAAGAATTGCCTAAATCATTTAACACACCTAGACTATGTACAAAGGGTTCGACTAAGAATCAAGGCAAGTTCTAGCATTACCCTAGTCAAGATGTCAATTTTCACACAAGAAAGAAAAAGCTGTTATGGGCATAAGACAGCATATATCAAAGCTCAAAACCTCACATGATATGCTCACAACCCGATCCATCTTTCTCAACTACATACAACATGCTTGGAAGTTCGAATCTCAGACTACTTGCACAACAAACTCAGAATATAATCATGCTTAATTGATTGCAAATCGAAAGGCTAACCACAGGACAAAGAAACAACGCTCGGCCCACCCCACACACACACTTTGCCTTGGGCAAAGTAGGTGTGTAGAGGGGGTCGAAAAACAGACTCAAAATGAAAACTAAAAAGAAACTAAGACCTAGGGAGGGTTATGCCCAGAACAGAGTTCAGGTGGGCACCTGAATCTAGTGCTCGGAAAGTAGGCAAAGAGTGCTTTTCTGATTTCCATCATCATGGCTTCTGTTATGCCCATACGGGCGATATTACTCGCTCTCAAAGGGGCTGGGCTCTTCTGACTTCTCCTTGTTTTTACTTGCTGGGGCAGATGGCTGAAAGATTGCTGTGGGCGTAACCTCTTCAGGGGTGGTGAATCTAACTCTCTTGCCCTTGATGCGCACGTCCTTCAGGAGAACCATGTTGAAACACAAACAAAACACATAAAAAAAACAGGTATTCCTCCCCACTCACACACTTTGTCTTAGGCAAAGGGTGTTAAAAGGAGAAATACCAACAACAAACGAAAACAAAAAGGGTGACCCTCCCCACACACACACTTTGCTTTGGGCAAAGTGGGTGTGTAGAGGAGGTCGAAGCACAGACACTACAAAAATAAAAACAAAAACATGAAAGAAGGTAGAGACAAAATAGATTCAAAACAAAACAAAATAAAAATAAAACCATAGGGGGGTTATGCTCCAGAGGAGGTTTCAAGGGTCTCTTCATTACCACATCTTTCACGGTTGGATTGAGCTTTCGTTGTGGGTCATGAACTGGAACGTCATCCTCCTCCATGAGAATATGATGCATGCACACAGTCTGGCTTATGCCCTTGATGTCCGCTAGGGTTCAACCGATTGCCTCCTCATATGTGCTCAAAATCTCTCGGACTTGCTCCTCCTCTGTTGGGCTTAACTCCAAACTGACGCTCAAGGGCATAGTCTCCTTCTCGCCCAGATAGATGTACATTAGGTGCTTGGGCAAATTCTTCAATTCGAGATTGGGTGGTCTCTCGGGCGACTGACACCAACTTGTCCTCTGGTCCGATGGTGGGAATATTAAGGGCTTCTGTGTATCCCACTTCCTCCTTTAGGGTATCCATCATTCCAGCAGCTTCCTCCATATCCTCATCTTGGGCATAGTCCTTTGTCAGGCTTTCTTGGATCATAACATCCATTTGGTCGAGAAGTGCTTTATGGGGCAGGATATCTTCCCCACTCATCAGCATCACAGCATTCACCTCCTTAACCTCCACCTGGGCAGAAAGCTTGCCCTGCTTCTTTTCCATCCGAGCGATCGTTTGGGCAAGATGGGATAACTAGGCATTGATATTCTGCATTCCTCCTCGAGTTTCCATCTTGAATTTCTTGAACTCTTGCTAGAATTTCATGTTTTCTTGTGCCATCGTGTGCACAAGTTCTGCCAAGGAAGTCCCTCTTGCCTGTGAAGGCTGTTGTGGGCATTGCTGTCTGTAGGGCTCAAAGAGATTCTGACCATTTCCTCCATTGTTTCCTCCCAGCTGTCCCAAAGCATTGACTTCTTCTTCATCCTCAAAGAGTTGATGGCATTCATCCGTTGCATGGGTGTATGTCATACAAAATTGGCATGCTTTCACCGGCTTCTTGATCAAAGGAATCTGGTTGCTCATGAACTTCTCCAAGGCACTGCACAATTCGTCAATCTTATCGTCTTGGGCAGACGATGGTTCTGGTGGTGACATTCTCTCTATTGTGCCTTCTTCATCCCTTGACTCCTCCGCCATATTAGCTATAAGTTTGAATGCCTCTGCCGCCGATTTGTTCAAAATGGATCCTCCACATGCAGCATGCAGCCATTGCCTTTCTTGCCTTCGAAGTCCTCCCACAAAGTATCGAACAAGATCGTGGGCTGGTATTTGATGTTGTGGGCATTTGGCTAACATTTGTTTGAATCTTCCCCAGTAGTCATATAAGATCTCTCCATTCCCCATCTGGATGTTGCTTATTCTGGTCCTTAGGCTCTGGATTCGGCTGACTGGGAAGTACCTTTCGAGAAACTTCTGCTGCAACTGCTGCCAGGTCGTAATGCTATTTTCGGGCAAAACGTATACAACCAATCCCTCGCTCCCTCTTGAAGAGAGAACAGAAAAGTAAGGAGTCGGATGTACTCAGTAAGGGCAGGAGATGCGGTGCGAATAGTTCCACAAGCCATCTCAAAATCTTGCAAGTGCCGCATAGGGTCCTCTCCGGGCAGATCACTGTATTTGGGCAATATCTGGATCAGGGTGTGCTTCAACTCCCAATTCCCAGTGAAATTGGGGCAACACTATGCCCATAGGTCGGAGGTTCAGATTGTTTGGGAGCATCATATCCTGAAGGGTCTTATCGGCTGGATTGTCTTCTCCGACCATATCTCTCTCTTGGTTCCTGTTCAGCTGTGTCTCTTGCTCTGCCCGACGTCGTTCTCCATTATTTTGGTGTGCGGTCATTTCGATCTCGGGATCAAACAATAATAGCTCCTTGTGACCTGCACTCCTAGTACAACGCATACACAAACGTTAAGGCAAAACTCACACAAAATTTCACAAAAGAAATTACTAGCGCACTCAGTTCCCCGACAACGGCGCCAATTTGACGAAGCCATCGTTTGAGCTTCGTGCAAATAAAATATCTTGTGCCCATAACTAGACTAGCTAGTGGTAAGTCAGAGTCGAATCCACATGAAACTGAGCAGTAACTCCTCCTGCAAGGGTGTCACTAAAAAGGGTTTGTATTCTGATGGGTTCTGACCACAACGTGCTTATGGGCAGAACAGGGTTTCCAACTAAACTGAAATAACAAAGGTAAATGAATCAAATAACAAAACAATCCTAACTTGGGTTCGAATCACTAAACATGAACTAGGCACTCGATCATTGGTGCAAAGATAAATTACTATACTCGCATACCAGTGGTTATAGGCATAAGAATTGTTGCGCCCATATTGTCACTCGTCACGCACGCAAAAACCCCTTGCCTAATCTATCCTTTCAGTTTATGATCTCTTAGAAGGTTCAGCTAATGGAAATCAACTATCCCGGGCAACATCCACGCTCTCTGCGATGGCCTATCGCTAGTTGTGCTTTGCCCAGAATGCCTTAAGAACTAGATAGACCCATTTGACTCTTATGCAGATATTTCACTGCAGTCACAGCTCCAACACTCGTTGTACTATTTTGGAGGTCGATGGTGTCTCGCCTTTTGCCCAAAGTTTACTTGTAGCCAAACTCCCTAGTTAACTAGTGATCAATTAATTAACCAAGTTATTATAACCTTATTGGAATCAAACCTAGTGTATTGGGAATATGCTCATACAGTTGTTATGCCCAAATTATACCTCTCGAGTTAAGTGTTCATGCTTAGATCATCTTGCCCAAATCAGAATATAAAACTAGCCAGACATAAAGTAAATAACAAAGGCAAAAGACATAAAGGAAAACATAAAGTAAAAACTGAAATAGAAACTTACTTAAGGCAAAGGGTACTTACGGCCAAAAGTGCCGCAGGAAACATGAACAGAAAATTAAACAACTATGCCCATAAGGGGCGACTACTCCTACCTAATCATGGAAAGTAAAACTGCAGCAGTGGTCTCTGAATTGGTGCCTCCAAAATCCGTTTCTCAATGGTTCACAATTATGTGGTATTTATAGGCATGAATTAGGGCTACGAAGGGCTCAGCCCAAAAGGAGTGGGCTGGAATTAGGGCTCCTTCTGCCAGAGATTGCATCCAGATCTGGAGGCTGATTCTTTCCTTATCCAAACCTCAAGGGATAAGGTTTTTGGATTTCTTCCCTTATCTACATCCTCTGCACTCTTCTTCTCTGCCCCTGTCTATACCTTCTGCCCACGATCATCTTCTGACGCAACTGGGTCCCATGCGGTGCTTATGGGCAAAACGCTATGTTGACTCGAGCAACTCCAAACTTCATCTGAGCTTTTGTAACCTGCTGCTCCAAGCTCCAATTGGTTTTGTATTTGTGCTCACACTTCTTCCCTGAACCGAAGTCGCATTATGCCCAGAACCTTCTTCCGATGCAATTGGATCCCGCGCGGTACTTATGGGCAAAGGGTCGGCTTCTCTAAATTTTGGTCTTCAAAACATGCTTCTGAGTGTCCCAAACTCGTCTGCTTCAAACTCATGCCTCTTTCACGAAATGCCTGCATTATGCCTCAAAAGCACATTCTGCCCAAAGAACGGGCCTGCCCTGGAACCACGCCCTGCCAGGCGACTGACTCTAGCAAAACAAAGAAAAAAGACTCTATCTAGACCTAAAACACACACGAAAAACGAGCACAAAGATGGGCTCATCAGGGTCGGTGACTTAGACCTTAGTTCGAACGCCTGCGTACTTGTCTAGCGAACAAGTCAGTTCGCAAACGATTGAGCCTCGCGAAATTAGCCATATTCGGGGTCCCACATGCCATGTGGACACACATGGCAACATGGAGCATCAACTCTGGTGTGGTTGAAATTTTTACCTTATATGATACGTGTCCAACATGCATGCAATTTGATATTTGTAATAAACTTGACGTAACTGATTTTTCCTTCGCAGTTCGATACGTTGTGGCCATATGTTTGGCGTGAGATGCATTAGGACACGATTCATATGGCCCGACGAACGTCAGGTTGTATAAAATTTTGAAATAATTCATATCTTGTATTCTAAGAAATTGTGATGTATTTGACCATACATGGTAAATGTTCGACATTTATGTCCCTCGTGCTTTATTCGTGCTGAACTAGAGGATGTTCGTCTGATGGATGTCGAACAAGTACGTGTAGCATGCCTTTGTAAATTAATTTGCAACGTTAACTTATGAACCATGCAGCTTCAACATTTAAAAATTGTCGTGTACAACTTCCACGGTCGAAATGCACCGAAATGTACGAACCAAGTGAGTTCACACACCGTTGCCCCCACTTCTTTGCGTATCGCAACATTGTGCCAATTGGATGCCTGATAAGCGACATAATTGAGGACGGTGAAGCCACACACTGTACGCCAGATGCATATGTCCTTGAGAGTTTGGAAGATAAAATACAACAAATCAAATACTCACTTGTCGGGGCTAATACAACAGACGAGCGGGATTTACACCACTTCAATTACCATGTCACAACCATATTACGTTGTCGGATATGTGACAACCCGACGTCCGAAAACGGCATGCATGCACCACGGTTTGTAGTACAAATTTGCTTCGGTATATTACCTTAATAATATGACGTAGTAATCACATTTGTTCAAAAAATTGACGTGTAATATTTTTGATAGCTGCTTGCCATGTGGCCACATCTTCGGATATAACTGCATTCTTGATTTGGTTCGACCCTCTCCCAACATACAGGTGATTAGTTCATCACATTTGAATTATGTGATCATATACATGGTTTAAATTAAGTCCTAATTTGTTTCGCGCTAGATAGTGTACATCGCCAATTTAATTATTTTCCATGTTTTCTGAAGTGTCCTTTGTGTTCACTGACCTGTCGTCATACCAAAATTCATGGTGTGTACCTAGAAGAGGTTAGTCATACATTTCAATGCATGCAGCCCAATATGTGTCGTTTATTTCTTTCATATATTATAACTAACATGAAATGTCATTCTCATTTTCTTAGTTTACTAGATTCGCGACCCATGATCCATTTCATGTTCGATGGTAGATGAAGTTTGTTTTTAATTATTCCATGTTCGATGGTAGAAGAATCCCTTACTATTTAGGTCTGTTCTTGTTATCTTTAGATGTAGTTATGTTGTGTTTATGTAATTCGACGTTTAATTAAGTATGCATGCTGTAGATTTGTTCTTTTCTGCATGCACTGCAAATGGTGTTGTCTCTTTATCACGTCACCGATAATGGACACCTTTACGTTAAAAATTGTAACAACCTAAGTTGGTGGTGTATTAAATGATTTCATAAATGAGTTCCACCAACATTTGGGAGCATCAGACTCTATAAATGACTGCCCTTATCAATGGTGGTGACTACATTCTCTTCAAAATCTCACTACAAGATTTTAGTTATTTTTTTAAGTGGTGCAAATGCGCCGCACACACCGCTTGTTGCCTTCGCAACACCCAAAATCACGTTTGGATGCCCGATTTTGAATCATTTCTTCGGTGGGGGCATACCAGTTGGGAGTATGACCGAATTCATCGGAGAAAGCGGCTGCGGCAAGACGCAATTGATGTTGCAATTAGCTCTGAACACACAGCTCCCGGTAGCGGTTGGTGGTCAGTCGGGGCTCGCATTATTCATCAACACAAAATTGGCTTTCCCAATTAAGTGTCTGCACGAAATAGCGACTAACAATCCGTTCTTGCCGAGTAATTAACTGAACAATGTATTCATGCGCTCCGTTGAAACCGTTGACCACCTTCTCCTACTTCTTGGTGGGTTGGAAAAATATTTAGAAAATCATAACGTCAAACTTATTATCGTTGACTCGATCTTTGCCTTTTATTTTCAAGCTGCTAGTGTTGTAAATTTAAGGAGCCTCCATTTTCCAGTATGATCCCTATTGACCACAATCTCAGTCCACTTTTTTTTGCATATCAAGATGATCTATTGCAACTTCTTTCTAGTTGTGGTTTTTGTGAATCACCTTTTGTCTCACTCGTAACATACTTTAGATCAGGAAAAGTTCTACATGGAAAATGTCTTGAAACCTTGTAACAGTTGTATGATATGTTCATTACATCATCAACAGCCTATCCAATTGGCAATAATAGCTTTTGGATATGTTCATTAGACCATCAACAACCCATCCAATTGGCAACGACACTCGGAATAATACTATATTGTGATGACATTTCCCAATCTATTGGCTACATACTTGGGGGAAGTTTTTAGATGATTGATGGACTATGGGTTACGGTTGACAACTTTTGATGACTAATTGATTTTAAACCTACCTTTTATTCACTGCAAGCATATTTCAAAATGATCTGGTATGTGGTTCAACTTGGTTACTTAATGTCAGAAGAAAGGTGTTGACTGGTTAGTTAGTGGTCATTGGGATAGGCTGCAAGCAGAACTTCTAATCGGATTTGAGAACAACCCCCACCCCCAGCGCGGGACCTGTTTTGTCATGATGTGAATCAGACCCAACAATAGTTTTAGCTATAAATTATCAGTATATTGTAGTATGCTTTATGCTTACTTGTGGAGGTCATGTATCCCTTCACCATTTTCAGTGAGTCATTCCCACCTCTTTGACCAATCACATTCGGAGTAGAAACTCTAGAGCTCGTAGTGATGGTCACACTTGCTGTGCAGTCATATTTTTTTGCCTTGTCAGTGGTGATGAAATATTTATTTGGCTTGAATTGTGCAAAGTGACTTAATCCATAATAATAATAATCTCTTTTTTATCTAAAATAAAAAAAAAAATCTCTTTTTTACTTGATGGGTGAACTTTGCTTGTAACATGCATGACACATTTCAATACTAGCATTATATCTAATTATTCTTTTTAACTTCTTTCAAAATTAAGAATATTCCCTCTTACTTCCTGTTTATATGACAGAGATTGGGTGGGCCTCATGGAATGACTATGGATTGGCAAGGTGCACCAGCAAGTCCCAGTTCATACACTGTCAAAAGGATTTTGCGCTTAGAAATTCCTGTGGACAGCTTTCCTAATGTAAGATCTTTGAATGGGCGGGATTTACTTACCCTTGTTGATCCTTCATAGCTCAGTTTCACTCTTACCAACAAAATGTTTCCTTCTCTCCGGGTGTTCCTCTTATTAGTATTTAATTTCTTCGTAAGTTCAATTTTGTTGGCCGACTTTTGGGTCCTAGAGGAAATTCACTTAAACGAGTTGAAGCTACTACTGGATGCCGGGTATATATTAGAGGGAATAGCTCAATAAAGGACCCTGACAAGGTAATGCAGTGTTTATATGATGCTTCATTTTTATTATTCTTTTTACTGACCACGCATGAAATAGCCACATAGCGCAGTAAAACAAAGGAAAAGAAGGCAATGAAACCATTGGAACTATGAATATTATTGATGTTCATATTAAGTTTCACATGATAAGCAAATCTTTACCACTGGCTGCATATGTCAAGTTGCAAGAGGAGAAGCTGCGTGGACGACCTGGCTATGAGCACCTTAATGAACCACTCCATATCTTAATTGAGGCTGATTTACCAGCTAATGTTGTTGATATGAGACTGAGACAAGCGCAGGACATAATTGAAGAATTGCTGAAACCAGTGGTAAGAACATCTAATTTTGTCTCCTTAAATAAATCTACACGATTTCAATTTTCTAACCAAGATAATTGATCATGTTGGGGGTTCACCATGGTGACACACTTTGATTATTCTGTGTATATTAACAAATACTGGAAAGTAACATTCAATATTTAGCAATCTCAACCAGTACTTTCCTACCCCAAATAAGAAATAGAAAAAGAGCTTAGAGATCTTACTGCCATTTTTTTGTACGTTTACTTTCCTGTAGGATGAATCACAGGATTTCATAAAGAGGCAACAGTTGCGTGAGCTTGCCATGCTAAATTCAAATTTTAGAGAAGAGAGCCCTGGGCCAAGTGGCAGTGTCTCACCTTTTAATACCAGTATGAAACGCGCAAAAACAGGATGCAGAGATCATCTACAAGCTCTTCAATAATGTTTTCTTCTGTGATTGACGGAATTATACATGGATATACGTATTGAAATGCATCATATCCCTATTTTTCTGCCTAGTTGATTATACAACAAATAGATTATTGTTTAAGGAGATGTGAAGTTGAGTGTTTTGGTTGGGTTTTACTTTTTTTAATGAAGCAGAACGTCTAAAGAAAGAAAAGGTGTTGTGTAGGGTTAGTTTTAAACTAGGTTTTGTCATGTCAGTTCCAGAAAAATGTATTCATTTGATTGATTCTAGTGTGAGATCACTGAGATGTATTATTATTTGTAGAGATTGCAATTTAAAAGTTTGATCTTGTAGATATCTTGTACTGTATTAGATATTTTTGGCAGAGGTTTAACAAGTACTATTTGTTGTTCTTACCGTTGACATCATGCTGCCTTTTGTAAGGTGCTTAAGGCACTCAGGCTTAAGAATTTTGCTGCATGATATGCTCATGTTTTTATGTATGATTGATGTGCCGTGCCGTGAATCGTTAGTTTCATGTGGCGTTCACTGAAATGGTGTTTGGCTGAGCTTTTAAGTTGTTTAAGAGTTTATAAGTTTTTTTAAGGTGTTTGAAAAAATAAACTCCTAACCAGTTTATAAGCTCAAAAAATAAGCGCTAAGCTCCCCAAAAAATAAGTTTCTCAATTTCAATTTATATTTTTAAAATCTTATATGTAACAATTATTTTATAAATATCATTTAACTATAATTTGTTATTTTCATCATATATTCTCTCAAGTTCATCTTTCTTCGATTTTTCTTTCTCTGACTAATCAGTTTAATTATCCAAACATTTTGATAACTTATAAACTTTTGAAACATCTTATAAGTTCCAATAGCTTATACCCTTTTAGTCATATGCTCTAAAATGTGAAAGAGATGATGAATTGCATACTTATGAAAGTGGTTATTGACCTAGTGACAAAGTGGTTAAATGTTTCAAAGCAATGGTATCATGAAATCCATGATCACGCAAATTTTAAAATTAT
This sequence comes from Salvia miltiorrhiza, assembly GCF_028751815.1. Taxonomy (NCBI): domain Eukaryota; kingdom Viridiplantae; phylum Streptophyta; class Magnoliopsida; order Lamiales; family Lamiaceae; genus Salvia; species Salvia miltiorrhiza. Next base: position 33,662,855 of record NC_080389.1, on the reverse strand, counting down.
TTATTCATCAATAAAAGAAAGTTATCATGAACTGGAGATTAATTCCATAAAATGTTATCAAAGTTATGGTATCTAAGTTGTGAATTTTAGCTTGTTTAAAATATAATGAAATGCACAAACTAAATGTACTGGGGACTAATTTCATAAAATGTTATCAAACCTGTGGTATCAAATATAATAAAAATATATAAGTTATGAATTTGGCTTGTCTTAGCTACACATAGATATTTGTACGATTATAACACTGAAATTGGATTCACAGTAAGATAAGTTCTAAATACATAAGAATAAGATATTAGAAAATTATTATTTCTAAATTTACATTGATAGTTTTGTGCATTCGAACTTTATTATGGATTGTTTTGATTTATTATGGTGAGGATTATAATCCAATATTCTCGATATTTTGGATAGTGATAATTTAGTATCGAGAAGTGATGTTATATTATTATATAAAATCGTGTCTCGACGCATCGAGTTAATGGTATTAGAAACACGACTGATTGGAATTAATTCTCAGTGCAATAATATTTTTGGATAATATATTAATTAAATAAAGTAGTTAGTAAATTTAAATTATTTAATGGACATTCACTATCTTGAACACGAAAAATAATTAAATAAAAAAGAGTCATCGTAAATGAATAAGGATAAATAGTGCAATATTGATTCTTTAATTAAATAAATTAATAAGAGGTAATATATAGAAGTGTCCACTTTCATATTGTAAAATTAAAATTTAGCCTATGAAATAAAAACTTTAAAAATTGACCAATTTTTATGTAAAATGTCAAAAATACCCCTAACAATAAAAAATTAAAAAATAGCCTATCTATCACATGGTTTCACTCTTTCTCTCTCTGAGGCAGTTTCTCTCTCAGTCTCTCTCTCGCACGGTTTCCTCGATCGATCCCCTCTCTCTCCGCCGTCGATCTCCACCATCGCCGCCGCTCATTTCGGCGAGTTATTGTTACCATCCTCTCGGCGGAGCTACGAAAGCAGCAGTGGTGGCAGCAGGCTAATACCAGGAACAACCGCCGCCAACGCGGCGCAATCGGGGGCAGCCCGGTGGTTAGGGCACCGAATCCATTGATTCCGACTTTGAGCTCCAAATTGGAATTAGGCAGCGGTGGCATCACGAGGATGGGCGTAGCCTAGGAACTTTCCAGCGAGTGCGACATGATCATCTTTTAAATTTAAATACTTTAACAGAGGCGAAGCTGAGAGATTAGATTGGGTTATCGGTGTTTTGTCGTAGACCAAATCACAAGTCACATAAACTCTTGTTGGTGCAATTATGGAAAATAGTTGAAGAGTCGGTGAGAAGGTTAGATAAATCGAAAAAAAGGTACACATGGAAGAATTTTGGGGGTATGTACCAGAGCATTTTTCATTTCATCAGATTATAACTTATAAGATGACTATTGATAATGTAGTTAGAACTCCAGCACAAGTCTTCAACTTTAGATTGAAATAACATCAAATGAAATAGGAAAGCGATAACTCACTTGGGGGGAGAAATTTTTCAACAAATTCAGTGTTATGAATTTTTTGGAGAGACTTGATGGATTGAAAGAGAGGGATTTTCAATAATCGATTAATGTTCTTAAATTCACAATCAGATCTATGAATTCACACTTAATGTTCTTGAATTCACAATCAGATCTATGAATTCACAACTTAATGTTCTTAAATTCACAACCAGCTCGATGATTTCACAACTTAATATTCTTGAATTCACAACCAGATCTATGAATTCACAACCAAAATAAATTCTGGTTGTGAATTAAATTTTAATTGTGAATTCGACTGGTTGTTAATTCACAACCAAAAAAATCTGATTGTGAATTAAATTTTAGGGTTTAGGGTTTAGGGTTTAGGGTTCACAACTAGGGTTTACGGTTTCAGTTCAGTTCAGTTATGAATTTACTGTTTCAGTTCAGTTGTGAATTCACAATCGTAATAATTCACAACTAGGGTTTACGGTTTCAGTTGTGAATTCACAACTAGGGTTTAAGTTTAGGATTTAGGGTTTAGGGTTTAGGGTTTCAGTTCAGTTCAATTGTGAATTTACTGATTAAGTTCATTTGTGAATTTACTGTTTCAGTTCAGTTGTAAATTCACAATCGTAATAATTCACAACTAGGGTTTAGGTTTAGGGTTTCAGTTCAATTTAGTTGTGAATTTACTGTTTCGGTTCAGTTGTGAATTCACAATTTCAATAATTCACAACTAGGGTTTAGTGTTTCAGCTCAGTTGAGTTGTGAATTCACAATCGTAATAATTCACAACTGGGGTTTAGGTTTAGGGTTTAGGGTTTCAGTTCAGTTCAGTTGTGAATTTACTGTTTCAATTCAGTTGTGAATTCACAACTAGGGTTTAGGTTTAGGGTTTCAGTTCAGTTGTGAATTTACTATTTTAGTTCAATTGTGAATTCACAATTTTAATAATTCACAACTAGGGTTTAGTGTTTCAGTTCAGTTCAGTTGTGAATTCACAATTTTAATAATTCATAACTAGGGTTTAGGTTTAGGGTTTCAGTTAAGTTCAGTTGTGAATTCACAATCGTAATAATTCACAACTAGGGTTTAGGGTTTAGGGTTTCAGTTCAGTTCAGTTGTGAATTCAAAACTAAAAAAATCTTGTTGTGAATTAAATTTTGATTGTGAATTCGACTGGTTGTTAATTCACAAACAAAAAGGTTATGAATTCACACTGGTTGTGAATTGCGGGATTTTTTAAAGGGGTGATGATGTAAAGTGGACATTTTTTTAATTTTTAATGTGAAGGGTATTTTGGTAACACTGAACATTTTTTAATCGCCAATTCTTGGGTACGACCGTCGCACAGGTGTGCGATGGGTCGACCCGGATCCAAACCCGCCCTCCTGACCCGAAACCCTGACCCGCGTGGGTTTGACCCATACTCTTAATTATTACATTTGTTTATAATAATTGTTACTTTTAATAAACATAATATATACATTTGTTCATATAAATGTATATTGATATGTATAATATTTTATATTGAATGAAGGTAAATATTTATATTAATATAAGTATATATTTGTGCGACCAAATGTATATCTTATGCTTATTAAAAGTAAATACTCCTATTAGGGTTTAGTGTTCAGGCTTAGGGTTTAGTTTACAGGGTTTAGGGTTTAGTGTTCAGGCTTAGGGTTTAGTTTACAGGGTTTAGGGTTTAGTTTATAGAATTTAGGGTTTAGAAAATATAATACTTTATATTAAATGAAGGTAAATACCTATATTTATATAAGGGTTAATAGCCGAAAAATACACGAAGTTTGCCCGAATTTGCAAATTGCACATGACCTTCAAAAATAGCCTCAGAATACATGACCTTTTAATTTAATCGTGAATTGCACACGGCGAGAATTCAGGCTATAATTAAAGTTGACCGGCAACGACGTGGCAATACGCGTGGCATTTTTAATGCTGTGGCAATACGCGTGGCATAAAAATTAAAAACAATGTAATTTTTTTATACATGTGGCATAAGAGAGAGAGAGAGAGAAATTGACAAATAATCCTTCTCTTCACCATTAATCCTCCAACCCTCCGGCGTCTTCTACAGCGAGCAGCGGAGTTGGTCGAGGGTGAGGCCGCCGTAGCCGCGACCGGTGGCGGCTGGTTTCTCGACGCCGCCACCTCCCCCGCCTCACCTACTCCGTCTTCCTCCACCATGTCGTCTCTCTGTCCGCCTCTCTCAAACCCATCGTCTCCAACAACGCCGCCGCTTTCATCCTCCTCCACCGCCAGGAGCGCCATGGCTGCAGATCCCCAAATCGCGGCCCTTGGCCTCCTAGATCCCCAACCGCCACCTCTAACCTTCTCCAACCCACACACACCACGCAAGGATTGTGACTTCAGATTTGGGGATTTCTTTCCATTTAACATAGATTTTCCCTCACCACTCCTTCGATTTCATCCGGCTCGACTTCGATTTTGGAAGGTTGGAGGCGGAGGAGGATTGTGGGGGATTTGGGGGTTTTGCCAATTTGGGGATTTGTGTGGTGTTTGTGTCGTGGTGTGGTGGTGGAAGGTGGCGGCTGGAGATGAGGCCGCGCTGTGCGACGCGGCGGAGATGGAGGATGGCGGCGGATCTGGGACGCGGCCGATCTAATGCAATCGGGTTTTGCAGCCATGGCGGCGACTCCTCTTGCCTATTTTTTGATTTTTCCAGATCTGAGCCTCATTTCCAGGAGGAAGCCGGCGGCCGAGATTTGGAGAAGCGACGCCACGTCTAGATCTGGGCAGTTCGCTGGTCCAGGAGGAAGGCGGCAGCTGAGATTTGGAGAAGAAGGGGTGAGCGGCGGCGCGCCGGCGGCAGCGGGGGGGTGGGGGTGACAATATCGTTTTTTTCTTTTTTTAATTTTTATTTTTTTAATTGAAAAAAGCTTCACAAAACGACGTCGTTTTGTATAATCGCCGGTATGTCCACGTCTACAAATTCCGGGAGACACGTCATCTAAGATTTAAGGGATGGTCAACGCATGTGCAAATTACAACAAAATTAAAAGGTGGTGTATTCTGAGGCCATTTTTAAAGGTCATGTGCAATTTGCAAATTTGGTGATAGTTCGTGTATTTTTTGGCCATTAACCCTTTATATAAGTATACATTTGTGCGAACAAATGTATATTTCATGCTTATTAAAGTAATAATTATTATAAACAAATGTAATATTTTAGGATTCAGGATTTCGGATCTGGGCACGGGTCGGGCCGGGACAAGACCGGCCCTTTTTTAATATTTTTATTTTAGTGGACAAATTTTAATTTTACAATATGAAAGTGACCATTTTAAAAATCCACTCAATTAATAATGACAGACTTAATTTAAGTTGGAATTAACTTAAGATAATTGAAGTCTATCAAGAGATCTAATTCTAATCCTTCTAAAAATCTCTATGCTTAGCCCATCAACACCTATAATTAGATGAGAGAGCACATAAATAACTGCACAAAGACAGAAAAATTCAACCCCTACAGTTGCAGAGATCAAAAAGTCTGTTTTTTTCATGTGACTTTTTGTGCTCGTCTTCTAGCTATTAGGCTTATCAGTTCATTATCCACCCAATGTTAAAGCTATAAGAGAGAATAAGCTAGAAGATTCGTAAATCGAATCAGTTATTGATAAAGTTTATTCAAAGGCTAATCTATATATTATATTATATAAAAAAACAGTTTAACGATAATATTTTACCGCCATATTTTATCTCTCCCACGTACATTAATTTTATTTCTCCCACGTTCTCTCCTACTACGGTTAACCACGATTGCCTCTTCCATAGTTCACTAAAATTAAAAAATCCCATTATCTCAAGCTCTTTTCGTCAACCTCTTCTCGGGACTTCAATAATAAGATTAAGAAAGAGGCATTTGCAAAAATGCCCTTTTCTTATAAACACTTGTAAAAATGCTCTTTTTCACTATATGAAAAAGGGCATTTTTACAAGTGTTTATAAGAAAAGGGCATTTTTGCCTATTAACACATTAAGAAATCTATACCATTCTAACTCAAAGAAGAACCGAAGAGATCTCCAAACACCTGTTCCAAGGTAAAAGTTTATGCTTTTTATCTTTTCTAAAATGTTATTTCCTTTTATTTTCTGTTCTGTTTCTTTTTCAGCTTTTTTTTTTTGTTTCTGTAATCGGTCTCCCTGCAATTTTGCCGACGTGTTCTCCGGCAGATTTTGGCCATCAATCGCACGGAGTACCACCACCGTCAAAACATGTCCTGCAACGATGGGGTTTGCTTTTGCTGCTTATACAACTGATGGGCCTGGGGTTTTTGATTTCAAGCAAGGAAAAGATCGTGTGTATGTATATTAATTGGATTTGATAAATAAGTCTCTGCTCACATATTGCACTTATTAATTGGATTTGATAGTATTTATTTATTTATTACACATGTATTGTAGTTGAATTCTTATCCAATAGTTAGAGGTTTCACAGCAATTGGAACCGGAGGTAATGATTTTGTGAAAGTCATGGTTCTTTTTTCTCTGTGTGATTCAGTCACTCCCTTCTTCGCCTTCTCTTTCTCTATTTTTTCTGCAACAGTTGCCTTTCTTCTTTTTCTGCAACAACTGCTTATCTTTTTTCGCAAGACCAGCAACTTCTTGCTTCACCTTCCTTCATTTTCTTGCTTCTGTTGCACTCCTTCAATTTATTGCTTCTCTTTCATCTTATTCATTTTCAGTAGCTTTTTGCTTCTCTTTAAATTTTTATTATTTTGTGTGGTAGGAGCTTAAGAGATTGGCTGGCATATGTAGCAAGAAATGCAAATGTTTTTACCAACATCATTATTAAGAATCACCTTAATTCTTATAGATGGGAAGTGAGTGCAGCCCCCTCTACTTTTCTTAATTATTTTACTTTCTTTGTGATGAATGGATATAATCTACAGTTGTAAAGATCAACTCAATATAAGGATGCTGATAAATTTACAACTTTATAATCTGTTTCTGCTGCATTTTGTTTCAGGGAACGGATATGCACTTGCTGAGTTTGATGATGGGGGCTATGATCGGTCGGAGCTGTGGTTACCCCAGGGGTAGGGGATGAGAAGACGATTATTAAGTGAACTCCCTTCTATAAAAAAACATTGAAAACTATGTTTGTGGAAAGAACAAAGTATTCTTATTCATTTTTCGTATTACATGTGAATGCAGATATCTAACTGGTGAGTTCTCTTGCGCGAAAGCCTTTCCAGCCCGGAGCTGAGCCAATTTTCTGTCATCATATTAGATGAAGTTCATGAGAGGCTGCACAGGTATTGTTCAGCCTATTGCCCCTCATTTTGATTCATGTTCTACAGTCTGTTTGTCTTTGAAGATTACCCATCATTTAAGTTGACGACTGCACAGTTAATATTTTGCTTGGTTGGAGTATCCCGTTCATTTTGTTTTTCCATTTGTGTTTGTGTTGCTTTTACTCCTTGTGTAATTTTGTTGTTTGGTGTATATTGAAATTAATAATTCTTCCTTCTGTAGTAGTAACCTATTGGTTGGGTGACTGCCTAAATTGTTGTAGTGCTACGAAATTAAGTTGAGGTAATATATTGTTTCTTTTGGTATCTTATTAATTAAATGATTGCATTAAACTTTTTTATGATTAGTTTAAATAGAGATTATCTTAAATAGACTATTTACATGATATTTACAATCGTAAGAATTTGGAGGTTTTTTTGTTTATTAGGGACGAATTTCATCAACGTGAATAAATAATTATTCAATATGGTTGTTGGACATGGACGAATTTTGTCGCAGGATCTGCTGCGTGGCTAGGCTGAGAGCTCTGCTCTAATTAGAATGTCTGCACAAGCTACAGAATTGGATAGATATTGGTTATGATAGTTCTATTCTCGAGTACCAGGTGTAGTTTATCATACATGTAAGAAATTTGTTTATTCCAGTTACATTTTGTGGGCCTTATGATCTGAAGCAAAATAGCCTTTTTAAGTTACTTCTTCGTGTAGATGAGCCTATTTTCTTCCATAGGAAGCACTGAAGGTTAATATCGTCGCAGCAGAGCATACGTCTAGGTGTTTGATGCCGAGGATAAGCAGATCAGGTGCCAGGTGCCGAAGATCAGCAAGGCAGCCATCGAGACATTGCAGGTACTAACTGCTCAGATTATAGCTGCCAAACCGCCAGAGGTCGAGCACCAACAGGCAAGAAGCGCACCCGAAAGGGTTGTGCAAGACACTATTTTTTTTATTTTGTTTTATTATATTAATTACATTGGTCATGACTCATGACTCATGCATACTTTATTGTATTATTATTTAGATTTTAATTTCAATTTGTAATTATGCAAAAGAACTAAATATTTGTTATGATTTACAAGGGTTAAATTATGTAAACTATGAGTGTTTGTTTTAATATTTATTTAGTGTTGATTGTAGCGTCGAATGTTTTTTTTTTTGGATTGAAGTGATTTTAAAAAAATATACATGAATGGTAGATATTACTGAAAATCTAAATAATTTTAAAAAATCGAATGTGGGCCTTTGGACTATGACAAAAAAAATTATACATATTTTTAGTTTGGATTTTTTGTATATTTAATTTTATGTTAAAATTGAAAATTATTTATTTATTAATTTATAAGAATACAAATATCTATTTCTTTTATAATTTCAATAAATAAAATAAAGGTTTTCATCAAGAATGAAGATTAATAATTAATTAAGATAACGATAAGAAACAATATGGGTTAAAATAAAATACTGTTGTCATCATTTGATTTAAACAATTTAAATAAAACTTATACCATGATGAAATAATTATAGTGCATATTTCCTGTAAAAGATGAAAGAGTTGAAGCCGTATAAAAATAAAATATGTGAATACAACACACCTACATATTATTTTTCAATAGTATTAAATTACGAACTTTGTATTGATCTTAAGAATATTTGCCATAAACTTAATTTTAGCAAATTCTGATTTTTCTCATGACCTTTAAAATTTGAAAAAAATAAAATAAAATACACCATCTTTTAATTTTTTTTTTAGATTTTTTTCATGCGTATGAATTGCCCCAAATAGAAACTGATTTTAAGACTTGACTTTGATTATTTGAAACTTAAACTGATGCATCGACTCTATTATGCCACATTTATTACCCATCACACTTAGGTACCAAAATATATTTTTAATTATTAATCGATCAAAGTCATAAGTTATAATATTTTTATATATTTATTTTTAAAAAATATAAAATATATCATGATGCGTGCAACGCACGGGTGGGTGCACTAGTATACTGAAAGGGAAAGTACCCCATTTTCGTGGATGCGAAAATTAGTAATTGTACCCCATTTTTTGTGGATGTAGGGAATATAAACTATCCATTTCTTTACGTCCATGCCTAGACATTATGACCTGTTGAATTGGGATGAAGGGAGTACACAATAGAAGTTTAATATTCATTTTGAAATAAATTGAAATCTACTAACCAATTTGATAATTACCATACACTTGATGTATACAACATGCATGGCCTTACTGATGCTCCATCATGCTAACGTCTCCTAGTTTCAGATGAATAAGGAGCCTAATCGGAGGAGAAACCGGCAGAATTATAACATATAGAAGAACTCATTTCGCCAAATCAGAGCATGGCCAATCAACATTGTCTTTTATAAAACATATTTTGAAGTCGTACAAATTTAAAATAGATGCATTCCACGTTTTAAAAAAAAAAAAAAATTGATGCATTCCACATATTAATCATAAGACATGTCAACATCACCATAGATCTTGTACAACTTCACAAACAGAATGGTACAACTTCGGCCTCCTGCTTGCTCATTATTCATTCTAAAGCACAAGAACTAGGTCACCTGCATCAAGAGAAAAGAAACCAGAATACATGAAACTTTGTGAGAAAGACATCCCCCACCAAAAAGCGAAAACTTCTGCAATACAGTTATAGGATATACATGATGAGTATGACCTATGCCTGCTACAAAAAAATAAAACTATCCCCAAAGATAAAATGGACTTCCAGAATCTATTCCTATTATAAAGGAGATTGTTTAAAAAAAATGGTTTACCTATTATGTATTTAATGTAAAGGCAACAGTATAAAATGATATATTATACTCCCTCCGTCTCATAAAAGTGTACATGACTGTTGGTAGCACGAGTTTAATAATTATTAGGCGAGTGAATAAAGGGGTCCACTTTATTTGGGAAGTTTCACCTCTCAGATTGGTGCCTATTCATCCCACAAGTTTTCAATCGCTTTCGGATTGGGTGGATGATTTTTGCGGCGTCCCTAGCAAAGAGGCTCACCACACCCTATCAGTGCTCTAGGCTGTCGATGATCTAATGAACATATCAGACGAGTGAGACAAAAGGTGATTCACAAAAACCACAACTAGAAAGAAGTTGCAATTGAATCATGTTGATATGCAAAAAAAAGTGGACTGAGATTGTGGTCGATAGGGATCATACTGGAAAATGGAGGCTCCTTAAATTTACAACACCAGCAGCTTAAAAATAAAAGGCAAAGAGAAAAAGATGACATTAGGCATAGAATTCCTAGTTGAATAACATTATCTTTCAAGAATAGTTAAATCCTCCATTAAAAGTCTGAACTATATTCAAATTAGGTCCTTGATTTTTGATTTCGGTCCTTGATTTTGTTGGTGGCACGAGTTTTAATAAATATTAGGCGAGTGCATTGGGAGTGAATAAAGGGGTCCACTTTATTTGGGAAGTTTCGCCTCTCAGATTGGTGCCTATTCATCCCACGAGTTTTCGATCGCTTTCGGATTGGGTGGATGATTTTTGCAGCGTCCCTAGCAAAGAGGCTCGCCACACCTTCGCTAATCTTCTTTGGTCGATGTGGTATGCAAGAAATCATTTGGTTTTTCAGGGGAAGGCGCTCAGCCATGTGGACTGCTTTTATATCGCCCAACGAGTTTCCTGGTCTGGTACTATCTGCTCTACAACCTCTAAACCCACATTGGCACGTTCTTTAAGCTGCGGTGAGGGTCAATGGAAGGTGTCTTGTGATGCGGCGTTCTTCGATGGGATTGGAGCTGGGATTGGGGTGGTTCTCACCGACTCTAATGGCATGATTGTTGGATGCCGATATGGATTCAGCACAGGAGCTTTCACGGCTGAGAAAGGCGAGTGTCTGGCTGTTCTCGAGGGGTTTAGATTGTGTGAGGAGATGGGGAAGAACATCGTGGTGGAGATGGATTGCCAAAGCCTTTACTGGAAGATTTCATGAAGAGAGGAGGACCTATCATATATTCATACTTGGGTATCACATTGAAGAAAATCCATGCCATGGCCTTGACTATGTTCAATATTGCCTACAGTTGGTGTTAGGCATATAAGTTAGGGAGCCCTAACTTAACCCAAAACCATGGTCAAAGGTAAAGGGTTGACCCCCTCTTATATACCATTCCACACTTTCATGTGGAACCGATGTGGGATATCGTAACAATCCATCCCCCATTAAGACCGGACGTCCACGGACGGCACACGGAACGGTGGCACCCTTGCACAGGGCACCCTTGCACAGGACCCACTTCCCGGGTGGCAACCCACACTGGGCCCATCCGGGGTGGCAACCCCTAGGCCCACCATCGGCAGCCCCTTTCCGTAAACGTCCGGATCCGGCAGGTCGGACCAAATTGTTTGGCATATAAGTTAGGGAGCCCTAACTTAACCCAAAACCATGGTCAAAGGTAAAGGGTTGACCCCCTCTTATATACCATTCCACACTTTCATGTGGAACCGATGTGGGATATCGTAACAATCCAAATTGTTAGGCATATAAGTTAGGGAGCCCTAACTTAACCCAAAACCATGGTCAAAGGTAAAGGGTTGACCCCCTCTTATATACCATTCCACACTTTCATGTGGAACCGATGTGGGATATCGTAACAATCCATCCCCCATTAAGACCGGACGTCCACGGACGGCACACGGAACGGTGGCACCCTTGCACAGGACCCACTTCCCGGGTGGCAACCCACACTGGGCCATCCGGGGTGGCAGGCAACCCCTAGGCCCACCATCGGCAGCCCCTTTCCGTAAACGTCCGGATCCGGCAGGTCGGACCAAATTGTTAGGCATATAAGTTAGGGAGCCCTAACTTAACCCAAAACCATGGTCAAAGGTAAAGGGTTGACCCCCTCTTATATACCATTCCACACTTTCATGTGGAACCGATGTGGGATATCGAATGGTATATAAGAGGGGGTCAACCCTTTACCTTTGACCATGGTTTTGGGTTAAGTTAGGGCTCCCTAACTTATATGCCTAACAATTTGGTCCGACCTGCCGGATCCGGACGTTTACGGAAAGGGGCTGCCGATGGTGGGCCTAGGGGTTGCCTAGGGGTTGCCACCCCGGATGGGCCCAGTGTGGGTTGCCACCCGGGAAGTGGGTCCTGTGCAAGGGTGCCCTGTGCAAGGGTGCCACCGTTCCGTGTGCCGTCCGTGGACGTCCGGTCTTAATGGGGGATGGATTGTTACGATATCCCACATCGGTTCCACATGAAAGTGTGGAATGGTATATAAGAGGGGGTCAACCCTTTACCTTTGACCATGGTTTTGGGTTAAGTTAGGGCTCCCTAACTTATATGCCTAACAGTTGGACTCCGAGAGAGGGTAATGAAGCAGCGGATAAACTAGCTCATTTTACTTTTGTTCACCGTGTTTCTCCTATGTATTCTGGTTTATTTCCGCCTGATGTAAACCTTTCTTCATGAGTAATGATATTACCTTTCGCTCAAAATAAAAAGGGTCCACTTTATTGTAGTGTAAAGTAGGAGTAAGAAAAGGAGTTGGTGGTGAGGTAATGTCCAAAAATAGCATATGCACACTCTTGTGGGAGGTCCCAAAATGGAAAGAAGCGCACGCTCTTATGGGACAAAGAGAGTATATTTATCTATTATTATTATTATAAAAGTGTGCAATCTAGCAAATTTTGATTTACTTATAATATCTTTGTTAATTTTAATTTTCAAGGATAGTTTAGTAAATTAATATGTAGGTATAACTATAAGATAAGAATCCTTTTATATCTAAATTTCTTCAAAATATTAGATTTATCTGTTTTTTACATATATATTTATTATTCAAATCCAATAAGTTCACAACATATCATCCTCCCAGTAAGAATAAAAAGAGATTGTAAATAAAGATGATGACTAAGGGCAGAACGACGATGAAGAAAAGGTAAATAAGGTTACTTGGCAAAGATATCAGAGGCAAAAACTAAAAGCAAGAAATATAAGCAAGAACTAATAGAGTCTTCATCAAGCCAAACCAAAACTAAGAGCTACAGAGAGATGCATTTAGTTTGAGAGGATCTCCCATGGGGACGGATAACATATATTTCTATACACCCCTAATCACACAATGTTTTATATTACAAACTCAAGAAATTCCTCAAATGGCACAAACTGGAACACAACTATTCTTGGTGCCTAAAGCTTTTTTTACTTCTGATATGATCCATCAACAAAAACCAATAGTTCAAAGAAGCCTGTTATTTACAACTAAAAATATTGAATATATTTTCTTGAAAGGTACATTATAGTTTTAACGGAATGATAATAAGGTCCTTTACATAGAAATATACAAGTAAAATTTTAAACCAACGCACAACAAGATACAACAGCTTAGCATTGCACCCAAGAGAAAGTACATTTTTACTTAATTTGACAGTATTATTATGCTATGTTATCTTTCAGCATTAAGGCCAACTCAGCTAGAACATCAAAAAGTTCCCAAATTCTTTCTACGAAAACCATCTTCATATAAAGAAAGTAATATCATACAGAATGACATGGAGACCTGCACTGCACCTTGCAAGACTACTCTTAGAAGCGGTGTATACAACATCCTCTAGGATAAACATATCCATAATAAGTCTTGAACTATGCAACTAAGACCTTATAACTTCATATACTAACCACGCATACACATAATAATGTCTAGGAAATCCAGCGGAACAAAGAATTTCATTACCCTCTTCAACCAACATTTTTCTTACCTTAAAACAAGATAAGTACATACACAAAATGAGGAAAGGCTAGGCAATTTCGGATTAGTTAGACAGTACAAAAACTCTAAAAATCCAACTTAATAGTCAAATAAACATAAAAGAAATCTACAGATGGTAAGGCCACTGAGCACACTCTTAGCTCGAAGAAACACAATTGATCGAGTGGTAAAGAACTTATGTACCTCAAATTCATAGCTGTTAAATATCAGATTGACTCGAGTAAAGGCAGTTAGTAAATCCACAGTGGAGAAACAGATATCAGATGGCATAGATGACGAATAACAAAAGTGATAATAAAAGTAAAACGACCTAAATCAGTTGGAAGCGGGAGGCGAAGAGAGCATCTCGATGATCTTCTTGTCACGTCTCTCCATGGCCACATCCCAGATGTCGTTCCCAATGTGCTTGGGCTGCCACACATATACCAATTTTAATGGAATTTCAGCATATACATTACTAATATATTATGTAAACAAAGAGATGTTGAGAAACGGTACGAACGCGGCCGTGAGCAGCCTTGTGGATGTAATACTGTGCATTCCCCATAACGCAGAGCATTCCTGCTATAATTCCCAGTGGCAGCATCGCTTCCAACCACACCAGACCCATTCTCTCTCTCTTGCACTCTTCACCAATTCCAAGTTCTCAATCCCAAATCCCAATTTTTGTGTAGAGGGCGAAAATGAAATGAAATCGTGGAATCGCTCAGTGATTCTTCAATCAAGTCGTATGAATTGGGCCTGGGCCTAATATGTAGATAAGATGGGCTCGCCGCTGAGCCAGGTGTGGGCCCACGTCGATGGAGTGTTTTTGAAGGTTGAAAAGATATTCAATTAATAGAATTAATTACTTATTGTTTGATTTCGACAATGAGTTAATTTATAGAGTGGATTTTAATAATAGCCTATTTCTTTTAGTAAACTTAAAAATTAGCCACTAAAATAAAAACTTAAAAATATAGCGGCAGTTACCATTTTGCCCTCAACTTTAAAAATTATAAAAATAGCCACACACAATTCACAACCAAAACACACGCACTAATTCACAATTTTCTCTCAGCAAATCAGTTTTTTCTTCTCTCTAGAATTCACAACCAAAATCTCACACGCAATTCACAGATTTCTCTCTCCAAATCAGCTTTGTTTTTTATCCGATTTTATCCAAAAAAATCACTTTTCACTCACAATTTTAACGCATTATTCAAATAGTTACAGCTCATATTCTCTCTCCAAATTTCGCACCAAAACTTGAATGCGAAGTGACATCGACGAGACAGCTCTCCTGCCATCACCGTCTCAACTCTGCAACGCCGCCGAACCACCACAGCCGGACTCTGCACCGCCACAACGACGAACATGAAGAGATGGATTCGACTGTAACCGCTCCTAAAATTGAAAATTTAAATCCAGTAGAAGATTCGACGGTCGAAGAAGAAATCTCTGAAAAAGACGATTCAACAACCGTTCGAGAAGAAGAAAGAAGAATCGATCCGGAAGAAGAAGAAATCGCGAAGGAACAAGAACAAACTAAAGAAATCAACCGCGAAAAAGCATGTATGGAGATAGTTAGAACAAATGAAGCCGAGGAAAAGCGCGATGAAGAAAAAGCGATTCAAAATACCGTAAGTTTTCTAGATCTAGATTAAATTCTGAAAAATTGTATTTGTTAATGTTATGCATGCGATGAATTGTTAGAGTAACTCTTTGTAATTATTGTTCAAGATATGTTGTGATGAACTATTCTAAAATTCACAAATAGCAGGTAGTGCTTTTGGTTGTGAATTGTGAGATGAAGGTTAATAATTGTTTTAGGAAAATTTTGTGAATATTTTTGAATACATATTAACATCAAACTATTCTAAAATTCATGAGAAATATATAGGGCTTTAGATTGTGAATTGGAGCTAGGGCTTTTGGTTGTGAATTGTGAGATCAAGGTTAATAATTGTTTTAGGAAATTTTTTAATACATATTAAGATCAAACTGTTCTAAAATTCACAAGCAATGTATAGGGCTTTCGGCTGTGAAACCATAAACAAAACCATTCTTAGTTGAAATATGTATTACTGTCTCTTGATTCCAAATTGAAAAATATAATTCAAAAGCAGTAACTACAGATTGGTTTGTAAATGGAAACTTGTAAAAAATAATTCACAACGAATACTTGGGCTTGGTTGTGAATTGAATATGTAATGCTCGAATTCACAACCAAGCCCAAGTATTGGTTGTAAAATCACAAAAACACCATTCTTAGTTGAAAATTACAAAACATATTTGTCTTGAAGCATGAATGTGCTTAAATATACTATTGTTTGTCAAATTCATATTGAAAAATTGAATTCAAAACCAATAACTAGAGATTGGTTGTGAATTGGAGCTGTGCTTGGTTGTGAATTCGAGCCTTAAAGATCCAATTCAGAAGTAAGCTCTGTATATTGCCAGTGAATTAAAAATCACTAATCCATAATTCATTACTTCAGTTTATAATTCATAAACTTAGTATATTTTACTACTAGTGGGTTATTACAATCTACATTGATAAGAAACTGTACTGATTTTTTTTAAACATGATATTAACAGGTTGAATGGGTTTACAAAAGGCCAAACATGAGGGATGTGAAATTCAAGATGAACTTCTACTGCAAAGAAGGAATATTAAACATAATCGATTCAGTGTTAAAGCTAAGAGGATCTGTAACACATAAGAAGATGACAAATTCATGCTTTGGTCATTTCCTGAAGTTGCCAGATGTGATCAACAAGTGTGGGAGCGCTGTGCAGTACGTACTGACAAGGGAGATCAGCTTCGGCACGGATGAGGATAAACTAAGCTTCATGATAAATTACAAGAGGCTAAGATTCAGGAGATTTAAGTATGCTCTGATAACAGGGCTCAGATTTGGAGCATCGACATTCAACAATGATGGTGAAGCAATCATTCCAGCAAAGTCGCTATTCACGAGGCGATTCCAGAACAAGTCTATAAGCGTTGAAACACTGAAGGAACTGTTCGTAGATGAGAAGATTACAAATAACAAAATGGATGATGTGAAGGTTGCCAAGATACTGCTAGTCTACTACTTTCTTCTTGGAATGGAACCTAAGAAAACGATGACGGAGCCTTGGTTATGGGCAATGGTTGAAGATGACAAGCAATGGGAAAATTTTCCATGGGGAAGCTACAGCTACCAGTACCTGCTGCAGTACATGAAGAGCATAAAGACGAAACCGACAACGAGGACAGAAGAAAACAAGGATAAGCTAGATGGAATTCATTTCTTTGGATTCTAAATTGCTTTCTTGGTAAGCTTCTATTCATTAATATTGGTTGAATTACAAAATTTTATTTGTTTTTTTTTTTTATCAAATTCTATCAAGTTATTTTTCAATGAACAGGCATGGATATATACTGCAATTCCACAGTTGGGGAAAACTTGTGGCCATCCAAAACAAGACAAGGAAATGCCGAGAATATTGAGGTTCAAATACCCGAGGACTAATTCTGTTGTGATGGAGGTCACAGGAAATGTAAGTCACATTTAAATAGTTAAATAACATTGCATCAATATATATTCGTTTTAGCATGTTTAGGATTAATAAATTACTTCAAATACTAGTATAAAACCAAACTGATCTATAATTCACAACCAAAATTTCTGTTGGTTGTGAATTCCAGCTCCGAAGCTTGATTTCACAACCATTAGAAATATTGGTTGTGAATTATCAACAATTCACAACCAGAATTTTTTTATTGTGAATTCACAAGTCTAAGCCCACTCTAAACCCTAAATCCACTCTAAACCCTAAACCTAAACCCTAGTTGTGAATTATTACGATTGTGAATTCACAACTGAACTGAAACAGTAAATTCACAACTGAACTGAACTGAAACCTTAAATCTAAACCCTAGTTGTGAATTATTACGATTGTGAATTCACAACTGAACTGAAACAGTAAATTCACAAATGAACCACAACTGAACTGAACTGAAACCTTAAACCCTAAACCCTAAACCCTAAACCTAAACCCTAATTGTGAATTATTACGATTGTGAATTCACAACTGAACTGAACTGAAACACTAAACCCTAAACCTAAACCCTAGTTGTGAAATATTACAATTGTGAATTCACAACTGAACTAAAACAGTAAATTCACAACTGAACTGAAACCCTAAACCTAAACCCTAGTTGTGAATTATTACGATTGTGAATTCACAATTGAACAAAAACAGTAAATTCACAAATGAACTTAATCAGTAAATTCACAATTGAACTGAACTGAAACCCTAAATCCTAAACCTAAACCCTAGTTGTGAATTATTGCGATTGTGAATTCACAACTGAACTGAAACAGTAAATTCACAACTGAACTAAACTGAAACCGTAAACCCTAGTTGTGAATTATTACGATTGTGAATTCACAACTGAACTGAAACCGTAAACCCTAGTTGTGAACCCTAAACCCTAAACCCTAAACCCACTCTAAACCCTAAACCCTAAAACCTAAACCCTAAACCCTAAAATTTATTTTGATTGTGAATTCAAGTAGTTGTTAATTTGAGTTTATAAAGTTTGAATTCACAGTTAAAATTAGAATTTATTTTGATTGTGAGTTCGAGTTTTAGTTGTGAATTCAAGATTTTGAAGCTTGAATTCACAACCATTAGAAATATTGGTTGTGAATTACCAATTAGAAATTAGATTTCACAACCAATATTTATGTTGGTTGTGAATTCGAGCTTTGAAGCTTGAATTCACAACCATAAGAAATATTGGTTGTGAATTACCAATTACATATTCTGGTTGTGAATTACCAATTTATAAATAAAATTTCACTACTAAAATTATGTTGCTTGTGAATTCAAGCTTTACAGATCCAATTCACAACAAATATTTCTTTAGCTTGTGAATTCAAGCTTTTAAAGCTTCAATTTACAACATACAGTATGATGGTCTATAAATTGAATTTTATGGAAAACATTTATATTGTTTGGTTGTGAAGTATATGACAAAGAATTCACAACAATAACTATTATTCATTGTGAATTCATTATCAGAAACGAAAGTTTTAAAAATAAACACCAGTATTGGTTGTGAATTAAAGATTCTTAAGGCTTTAAGAAGCCTTAATTCACAAATACTAGAACATTTACCTTTTGGCTGTGAATTCATACTACAAAGTTCAAACTTAGACTATAAATGACTCTTATTTATATATTTCATCATTTACTAACTAACAATTTTACATTGCAGTTGCATGAAATAATTTTACCAGATTCAGAAGAAGCTGAAACCAATTACTGGCAGTCTATCAAACCAGAGAGAACACCACTTGCATTTGGTTATGGCAAAGACAAGTATGTTTATGTGCAAGCAGAGGAAACAGATGAAAGTCAGCCAAGTCAGAGTAAAAAATCAGCCAAGTTTTATACACCTAAATCAACACCTGCAGAGACACAAACACGAGAGGAAGATGCAGAAAAACAAGAGGGACAGCAAGAACAAGACTCACAAATTGAGCCAAAAGACACAAAGCAACAAAAAGCAAGAGTTCAAACCATAAAAACAAGGAAAGCTGGTGAAAGCCGAAGGACACCCAAGCCATCCATTGGCACACCCGTTGCCACATATTCCGCATTCAATCCTGAGCACATTGATGATATTGCAAATAAAGTGCATAATAAGATAAGAAGCGACATTGAATTCATCAATGCAATTGCTGTGACCACATCTACACACATGCTGACTGAGTCAATACTCAGCGAGGAACTAGCAGACTTTGTGGCAAAGCGGGTGGGTGAAATGCTTGAAGAAATCAAGAAAAATGGAACAAAGGAAAAGAACAAAGATACGCAAGAAGAAACAGAGCTGGATACACAGGCTAGTAGTATCAGTATTGTTTTATTAATTTAGTATTTATTATTCAACAACTAATAACATAAACTGATTTCATATTGTAGGAGAACATGGAGGTGGATGAAGAAACGAAAGAAGAGGGCGACAAGACAGCAAAACAAAGAATGGCTGAGGACAGAAGCATGTTTGATTTGTCGGACATACTGGATGATGATCCAATATGGAGCCAAGTAGAACAAATAGCACAAGCCTAAGCAAAAGTAAATGATGATTACATAGAAAAAATATGGAAACGTGCTAGAATTGATGGTGGAAGTGGAAGCTATACCCCGACAAGCTTGACTTCATAACGGTTAGGGCTCTAGCTGCATCAGCTGCACTCTGCTGCCCATTTCGTCCGTACGACAAGAGAGAAGCGAATTTTGACAAATTCCTCAAAACAACAAAGGACAAGTAAGTACACTAACTTTTATCTTTTATATAAAAGTTGTTATAAATATGAATAGAAATGTAAAATATTTAGAAAAACTTGTTCTGTATAAATTGTTATGTGTAAATTGTTGTGTCTGTTACTGTTTTATTTTGTTTTACATTAATTCACAACCAACAATTACAGTGGGTTGTGAATTCAAGCTTCAAAACTTGAATTCACAACCAAAAATTACAAATCAGTTATATTTTAGACATCAATTTCAAAACAAGAATGTTACAGCTTAAGGTTGTGAATTCAAGATTAAAACTTAAGCTGATATAGATTATTCACATCCAAAATTTAATTCACAACCGAAATTTTTTGATTGTGAAATCACAATAAAAAATTAATTCACAACCCTAAACCCACTCTAAACCTTAAATCCTTAACCCTAATTTAATTCACAACCACCCCACCTCCGTAGCCAAAAAATTAAAATAATTGTATGTTTTGGTTGTGAATTCTATGCAAATTAGTTGTATGATACTCCCTCTGTCCCTAAAATAACTTCATCTTTTTCCATTTTGGGACGTCCCCCAAATAACTTCCTCTTTCTTTCTTTCCATTTTTGGACACCTACCCCACCACTAATAATACTTTATTTATTCTTACTTTTCACCACTCTCAATACTAATTATAACACTTTTCACAACTTCCAATATATCACTTTTTCTCCACTATCAATACACTTTACAACTTTTCATTAAAACTCGTGCCGTCCCCAAAGAGGAAGCCATTTCAGGGACGGAGGGAGTATATTTTATTTTTCTTCAACTGAAAAATATCTAAACTCTAACACATGTATAATGTATAATGTAGGCGAAATGTTGGTTAACCAATGGCTGTGACGTCTGCCTTCTTCAAGATCATGGCGGATCCCAAAAAGAAAATGGAAAACATCCATATCGATTCCTACTTGGCTGTATTGTACACGTCCCCAGAGATGGCTGGGATAAGGAAATTCAAAAGACGAGTGACGATCACTTCTACAACTTTCATGGTAAGTGGTGAAGCATGAAATCTTACCCTAATTAAGAAACGATAAACGAGACAAGATGTACGTGGTTCGATCATAAATGATCTACGTCCACGGGAGTTCTTCGTTGGTTTCACTATACTTTGAGATAGTATTTACATATTACAAGTGTTGCTCAGAAATAATTCATCCTGAATCGAGTACTTGTAAGCTTGCAAAATAATCAATGATAGAATAGTACATCCCTGCCAATTTGTCAACACAAAAATATCCCAACTCTGTCAAAATATTTAGAATAACAACAAGAATAATAAGAGTGAAGCAACTCCCTTTCGAACGTGCTCGTTGAGCCGCTTTTTGATTATTATCATTGTGCTCGTGCTAAAGCAGCTCCGGGAGCTTTGTACTTAGGCAGCTCTAAATTTCTTAGGCGGCGAAATTCCCCGAACTTCTCAAACTTCAAAGCATAATCCCCTAATTCATCAAGAATTAACATAATGAAAGTAGATAACTTAGCTTCCTCTTGTATTAGTGTTTATCAACGCCGGAAATTCAGCGCAGGCGATGAGATGGACCGGTATATGGCATTGACCTGGTGAAGAACAAAGAATGCGCCGCAGCGCTGGTGAAGAGCAAAGCATAACATCACAGCGCTGGGAACTTCGTTGTATCAAGATCAATAAATCCCATAGAGTTGAGACGCTAGAGTAATTTGTTTGGCTTGGTGATCATAAAAACTGAGACTTTGTCATCCCAGCTAGTTCACCTCAGTGGTGGGTGTGAGTTGCCGACGACGTGATTTAGATTTCGAAAGGCGACATCTTCGTATGTCAAGGAGCTCTGAAGCTGAGAGTGCATCTTCAATAATATCAGCCCATCTTCATCACGAGCGGCGACAAATGAGAGAGGCGGCGCTGGCTTCGTTGCCGAGCAGCAACAAGCGAGGAAGGCGGCGCTGCCGAGCAGCATCAAGCGAAAGAGGCGGCGCTGCCGAGCAGCACCAAGCGAGAGAACAAGTGAGCGAGGCGGCGCTGCTGAGCGGCGACAAGCGAGAGAGGTGGCGCTGCTGAGCAGCACCAAGCGAAAGAGGCGGCGCTGCCGAGCAGCGACAAGCGAGAGAGGCGGCGCTGCCGAACAGCACCAAGCGAGAGAACAAGTGAGAGAGGCGGCGCTACCGAGCAGCGACAAGCGAGAGAGGCGGCGCTGCCGAGCAGCACCAAGCGAGAGAACAAGTGAGAGAGGCGGCGCTGCCGAGCAGCGACAAGCGAGAGAGGCGGCGCTGCCGAGCAGCACCAAGCGAGAGAATAAGTGAGAGAGGCGGCGCTGCCGAGTGGCGACAAGCGAGAGAGGCGGCGCTGCCGAGCAGCACCAAGCGAGAGGACAAGTGCGAGCCCCTTTCCCTTAGGTTTTGAATTTTTTTATCCCTAAAAAATAGGATACAAGACGTGATGGGGGCATACATCCCCTACTCCCCCCCAGTGTCGTGCGCATACTTTAGAAGTTAAGCACGATTGTTGAAGACCTGGGAGAGCTGAGAATGTACCCGAGTAGGGCTGAAAATCCGGTGCCGAGGAGTGACCCAGGAGAACGGCTGAGTTGCCCCTTAAGGCTCATCCTCAGTCTAACTTTTGCGGCTTACGGTGTTTCTGCGCGGAGCATAGACATTGAGGCCTTCGTCGTGCAATCAATGCCTTGAATTGTGCAATTAATGCCTTGAGTTGTGCAATTAATGCCTTGAATTTTGCAATTAATGCCTTGAATTGTGCAATTAATGCCCTCGTCGTGCAATTAATGCCTTGAATTTTGCAATTAATGCCTTGAATTGTGCAATTAATGCCCCGAAGTTTTGCAATTAATGCCCCGAGGTTTTGCAATTAATGCCCCGAAGTTTTGCAATTAATGCCCCGAAGTTTTGCAATTAATGCCTTGAATTGTGCAATTAATGCCTTGAATTGTGAAATTAATGCCCCTATCTAACTTTCGCGGCTTACGATATTTTTGCGCGGAGCATAGACACTTTGAACTGATAATGACTCGGCCATTCTGCGCCGACCGAGATAACTGAGATAACTGTCTTTCCTGTACTTGAAATAGCTACTCTGACTGCGCTGAGATAGCTCAGATACATTCTGAGGTTGATAGCTGCGCAGGCTGAGATAGCCTGTCCTGGTTGCGCTGAGAAAGCTCAGATACATTCTGAGGTTTACAGTTCCGGATCGTGGCTAAGTTACCATTTAAGGTTTTAATATCCGCTACGCGGTTGAGTTGCCGTTAAGGCTCAAATATCCTGCGGAGTCACCACTTGTTAGTAGGTGACCTTTCCATGTGTATAGTGATAACCATACTTGTTCAAGTATTTCCCCAAAGTTGTTTATCCTCTGCTGTAAGAATTCTTGAGCAAAAGTATTAGCAAAATATGAGGGCCCCTTAAACAGGGCTGTGAACTCATTCATGACAAAGATATATATGATGGAAGACCTACTTGATAACCAAAGATTATAACCAAAGCAAGTAGACGAAGATAAGGATGAGCCAGAGTTGGCTGCGCAGCTGAGGCGCTGCGCTGCTGAACCGCGACGAGAGGGAAAGGCAGCGCTGGCTGCGCAGCTGAACCACGACGAGGGAGAGGGCAGAAGTAGTTGGCAGAGCTTCCTTCTTTAGTTGATGCATTGACTTGGTATTTTCTCTTTGATTTGCTTCCTACGCTTCCTTCTTTTCAAATGACTACGAAGCTTGCGATCAGCATTTGCATCGTCTTCCTGAACCGCGACGAGGGGAAGAAGCAGTGTTGACGTGCTGCCGAACCGCGATGAGGGAGAGAAGGCAGCTGCGCTGCCGTGCTGAACCGTGGTGAGGGAAAAGAGGCAGCTGCGCTGCTGAATCGTGGCGAGGAAAAGAGGCAACTTTGACGTGCTGCCGAACCGCGACGAGGGAAGAGAGGCAGCGCTGGCTGCGCTGCTGAACCGTGACGAGGGAGAGAGGCATCGCTGGCGTTATACATTTCATTTCTTTGCTATGCATTTCATTTCTTCCACAATCAAGAGTGTTTTGGACAAGTTCTCTTTCAATTTAAGAAGATCGCTTTGCTTAGATCCCAAGTTCTTCGATTGAGTAGTCTCGGATTCAGCTACCGTCTCAATCTGAAGCTTAAGCTGCTCGGTCAATATGGAAACGTAGCAATTATCCTCAAGAACAACATACAAACATAGATATCGAGTCTCTAGAATGAGAGCATAAAAGCAAAAGAGCAACAATTAGATAGAACTCCCAAATACGAGGGAGAAAGGCAGCGCTGGCTACGCTGCTGAACCGCGGCGAGGGAGAGGGCAGCGCTGACGTGCTGCTGAACCACGGCGAGGAAGAAGGCAGCGCTGACGGGCTGCTGAACCACGGCGAGGGAGATAGCAGTTGCGCCGCGGAACCACGACAAGGGAGAGGTCAGCTGCGCCGCTGAAACTCGGCAAGGGAGATATGCGGCTGCGCCGCTGAAACTCGGCGAGGGAGATATGCGGCTGCGCCGCTTGAAACTCGGCAAGGGAGACATGCGGCAGCGCCGCTGAAACTCGGCAAGGGAGACATGCGGCTGCGCCGCTGAAACTCGGCGAGGGAGAGGGAGGGAGAGGTGCGGCTGCGCCGCTGAAACTCGAGAGAGATGCGGCTGCGCGCTGAAACGGCAAGGGATAGGTGCGGCTGCACCGCTGAAAACTCGGCAGGGAGATATGCGCTGCGCCGCTGAAACTCGAGAGGGGAAGGTGCGGCTGCGCCGCTGAACACGGCAAGGGAGAGGTGCGGCTGCGCCGCTGAAACTCGGCAAGGGAGATATGCGGCTGCGCTGCTGAAACTCGGCGAGGGAGAGGTGCGGATGCGCCGCTGAACCACGGCAAGGGAGAGGTGCGGCTGCGCCGCTGAAACTCGGCAAGAGAGATATGCGGCTGCGCCGCTGAAACTCGGCGAGGGAGATATGCGGCTGCACCGCTGAAACTCGGCAAGGGAGAGGTGCGGCTGCGCCGCTGAACCACGGCAAGGGAGAGGTGCGGCTGCGCCGCTGAACCACGGCAAGGGAGAGGTGCGGCTGCGCCGCTGAAACTCGGCAAGGGAGAGGTCAGCGCTGGCTGTTCCAGCTGGCCTCCGACGATGCCGTGGGCGTGGCGTGGAACGAGCGGGTCTTGAAATTCTGGCCGCCATATCCATCCGTGGAGGAGACCGACGAGAGCGTATCATGCGGCATGGGCTGCTTCTTGATCATCTCTTTGGGGTTTGAATTCTCGCTGAAATACTTCTGCGCGTCGAAGATGCTTATCTCCGTGTCGTCGACGGCGGCAAGGATCCTTTGTTGGGATTTATGCTCGTTGGATTTGAGGTACGAGGAGAAAAATGCATCTTGGAAAGAGGTGGCGTTGTGTGGGGATGAAGAGGAGCTTCCAAGACACCCAACATGGGCCGCTGCTGCTGTGTGGAGCTGTACTTGAAACTTTTGACCATTGATGCTGGATCCATTGCTGCTGAACCGCGGCGAGGGAAAGTAGCAGCGCTGGCTGCGCCGCTGAACCGTGGCGAGGGAAAGTAGCAGCGCTGGCTGCGCCGCTGAACCGTGGCGAGGGAAAGTGGCAGCTGCGCTGCTCTGCCGAGCGGCAACAAGAGAAAGAGGCAGCCAGAGTTGGCTTGCGCTGCCGAACTTCTATTGCTTGATTCCGATAGGAGGAATTTGGCATTTCTTGTAATGAACCGCGGCGAGGGAGAGGCAGCGCTGACAAGCTTCAACAAGCGAGGGAGGCGGCGCTGCTGAGTAGCGACTAGCGAGAGATCAAGCGAGAGAGGCAGCTGCGCTGCTTTGCTGAACCATGGCGAGGGAAAGAGTCAGCTGCGCTGCTCTGTTGAACCGCAACGAGGGAGAGAGGTTGTTCCCTGAAATCACCAATCCATTGAACAAGATTTCAGCCCCTCTCGAGCTACGCTAAGAATGAAGATAAATAACGAAGAATTAAAACTCATATCAATATAATAACACAAGATTCTTCCCTGAAATAACTTGGGCACGTCGAATAACTTGGAATCCAAGATACAAGCGCAGCAGCGCTGCCTTTGGGATAAATGTAACAGTGATGACAAGTGATATCGCAAGAATCGGGATTCCCTTTTCGGAAATGACAAGACTGAGCTTTAAGTTTCAGTCCCCGACGGTGCGATTCCGGTGGAGATCGACGAGCTACAGAGCTCTAACCACCACTGCCAGAACTGAGTCTCGCCAACAGTAGAAGGAGTTGTCATTTTCTGGTGGTATTTCATCGGGTTTTCCTGCCGATTCTCTGAAATACTCGAGCCGAGCTTCGATGCAGGATTCCAATTGGAGGAATTTGAAATTTCTCGCAATGGAAACTCAAGAGCGGCGGCGATGCGCGCCAGACTTCGATCGTAGAAAAATACTGGTGATCTGCTTTGAAACACAGAGAAGTATAGAGAAATATTAAGCTTTATCAAGATTTGTATGAAATTATTGAGCAGGGAGGCGACGCTGGCTGCGCTGCCGAGCAGGGAGGCGGCGCTGGCTGCGCTGAAGAGCAGGGAGGCATTCAGCGAGGCGGCGCTGGCTGCGCTGCCGAGCAGAGAGGTGGTGTTGTTTTCTCAAAATGGCGCTCCACAGGGGAGCAGGGGCCATGGCTGCGCTGCCAGGCAGAGAGGCGGCTGCTGCGTCGGGGCACATGGCTGCGTCGGAAGTCAGAGCTTCTCCTCCATCAAAGCGGCGGAGGATGCCAGAACTAGGTTGCCCAAAGCCACCGGTGATTCGCTGAGAAACACAAGGGAGAACAAAGAATCATTAAGATTTACCGAGATTTGTACGAAATTGTTGAGGGATACATATGAGTAAGAAATTTGGGGATTTTCCCCTCTTCCAAGCAAATCGAGAGGTTCGGCCCAAAATCGCAGGTGTTTATCGATCCCTAATTTGGGATTTTTGTCGTCGATCGAATCGACAAAACTCCGGAAATGACGCTAGTAATCATCGATTTGCTGTGAAAGAGTTAGGATTCTCGATCTGGGCACGGCGGCAATCGCCGATTTGAAGAGATTTGAAGAGATCTGGATATTGAGCAATTGGTGTATGACGATGAACAGTAACCCTCCGATGAACAGTAACCCCTCCGATGAACAGTACTTTCTTCGGTGAACAGTAATTTTCGCCGGTGAACAGTTTCCCCGAATTCCCATTTTTAGAGGCTCGTCGGAACTCACGACGCAGCCCCCGTTTCCCACAGACGGCGCTAGTTGGTGAAGCATGAAATCTTACCCTAATTAAGAAACGATAAACGAGACAAGATGTACGTGGTTCGATCATAAATGATCTACGTCCACGGGAGTTCTTCGTTGGTTTCACTATACTTTGAGATAGTATTTACATATTACAAGTGTTGCTCAGAAATAATTCATCCTCCCTAATGCTAATGCTAATCTTCTATTTATAGATGTGATAGTAAACCCTAAAGGCCTTAGGCCCATGAGCTTTGATAATTGGGTTTAGGCCCTTTAAGGCCTTAATATACTTTAGTCCTGATTTGACCCATCTGCGCTGTCCTTCGTTGCCCGTGTTGAGTAGTTCCTTGAGCTGCGCAGGCGAGTCTGCACCGCTAGATCCCTTCGTCTACGCTGCCAAGTCCGTTTCTTCGTCTACGCTGCCGAGTCCGTTTCTTCGTCTACGCTGCCAAGTTCGGCTCTTCGTCTACGCCGCCAAGTCCGGCTCTTCGTCTACGCCGCCAAGTTCTGGCTCTTTGTCTACGCTGCCGAGTTCTGGCTGTGTAGCTCTTTGTCTACGTTGCCAAGTCTGGTTCTTTGTCTACGCCGCCGAGTCCGTTTCTTCGTCTACGCTGCCGAGTCCGTTTCTTCGTCTACGCTGCCAAGTCCGGCTCTTCGTCTACGCCGCCAAGTCCGGCTCTTCGTCTACGCCGCCAAGTTTTGGCTCTTTGTCTACGCTGCCGAGTTCTGGCTGTGTAGCTCTTTGTCTACGCTGCCAAGTCTGGTTCTTTGTCTACGCCGCCAAGTCCGGCTCTTCGTCTACGCCGCCAAGTTCTGGCTCTTTGTCTATGCTGCCGAGTTCTGGCTGTGTAGCTCTTTGTCTACGCTGCCAAGTCTGGTTCTTTGTCTATGCTGCCAAGTTCTGGCTGCGCAGCTCTTTGTCTACGCTGCTAAGTCTGGTTCTTTGTCTACGCTGCCAAGTCCTGGCTGCGCAGCTCTGCTCTGGCCACGCAGCTTTGAAGGGGATGTATGCCCCCATCACGTCTTGTATCCTATTTTTTAGGGATAAAAAAATTCAAAACCTAAGGGAAAGGGGCTCGCACTTGTCCTCTCGCTTGGTGCTGCTCGGCAGCGCCGCCTCTCTCGCTTGTCGCCGCTCGGCAGCGCCGCCTCTCTCACTTGTTCTCTCGCTTGGTGCTGCTCGGTCAGCGCCGCCTCTCTCGCTTGTCGCTGCTCGGCAGCGCCGCCTCTCTCACTTGTTCTCTCGCTTGGTGCTGCTCGGCAGCGCCGCCTCTCTCGCTTGTCGCTGCTCGGCAGCGCCACCTCTCTCACTTGTTCTCTCGCTTGGTGCTGCTCGGCAGCGCCGTCTCTCTCGCTTGTCGCTGCTCGGCAGCGCCGCCTCTTTCGCTTGGTGCTGCTCAGCAGCGCCACCTCTCTCGCTTGTCGCCGCTCAGCAGCGCCGCCTCGCTCACTTGTTCTCTCGCTTGGTGCTGCTCGGCAGCGTCGCCTCTTTCGCTTGATGCTGCTCGGCAGCGCCGCCTTCCTCGCTTGTTGCTGCTCGGCAACGAAGCCAGCGCCGCCTCTCTCATTTGTCGCCGCTCGTGATGAAGATGGGCTGATATTATTGAAGATGCACTCTCAGCTTCAGAGCTCCTTGACATACGAAGATGTCGCCTTTCGAAATCTAAATCACGTCGTCGGCAACTCACACCCACCACTGAGGTGAACTACTTGGGATGACAAAGTCTCAGTTTTTATGATCACCAAGCCAAACAAATTACTCTAGCGTCTCAACTCTATGGGATTTATTGATCTTGATACAACGAAGTTCCCAGCGCTGTGATGTTATGCTTTGCTCTTCACCAGCGCTGCGGCGCATTCTTTGTTCTTCACCAGGTCAATGCCATATACCGGTCCATCTCATCGCCTGCGCTGAATTTCCGGCGTTGATAAACACTAATACAAGAGGAAGCTAAGTTATCTACTTTCATTATGTTAATTCTTGATGAATTAGGGGATTATGCTTTGAAGTTTGAGAAGTTCGGGGAATTTCGCCGCCTAAGAAATTTAGAGCTGCCTAAGTACAAAGCTCCCGGAGCTGCTTTAGCACGAGCACAATGATAATAATCAAAAAGCGGCTCAACGAGCACGTTCGAAAGGGAGTTGCTTCACTCTTATTATTCTTGTTGTTATTCTAAATATTTTGACAGAGTTGGGATATTTTTGTGTTGACAAATTGGCAGGGATGTACTATTCTATCATTGATTATTTTGCAAGCTTACAAGTACTCGATTCAGGATGAATTATTTCTGAGCAACACTTGTAATATGTAAATACTATCTCAAAGTATAGTGAAACCAACGAAGAACTCCCGTGGACGTAGATCATTTATGATCGAACCACGTACATCTTGTCTCGTTTATCGTTTCTTAATTAGGGTAAGATTTCATGCTTCACCAACTGGCGCCGTCTTAGCTCAGCTGGTAGAGCACGTGGCTTTTAACCACGTGGTCGTAGGTTCGTTTCCCACAGACGGCGCCAGTTGGTGAAGCATGAAATCTTACCCTAATTAAGAAACGATAAACGAGACAAGATGTACGTGGTTCGATCATAAATGATCTACGTCCACGGGAGTTCTTCGTTGGTTTCACTATACTTTGAGATAGTATTTACATATTACAAGTGTTGCTCAGAAATAATTCATCCTCCCTAATGCTAATGCTAATCTTCTATTTATAGATGTGATAGTAAACCCTAAAGGCCTTAGGCCCATGAGCTTTGATAATTGGGTTTAGGCCCTTTAAGGCCTTAATACACTTTAGTCCTAATTTGACCCATCTGCGCTGTCCTTCGTTGCCCGTGTTGAGTAGTTCCTTGAGCTGCGCAGGCGAGTCTGCACCGCTAGGTCCCTTCGTCTACGCTGCCAAGTCCGTTTCTTCGTCTACGCTGCCGAGTCCGTTTCTTCGTCTACGCTGCCAAGTCCGGCTCTTCGTCTACGCCGCCAAGTTCTGGCTCTTTGTCTACGTTGTCGAGTTCTGGCTGTGTAGCTCTTTGTCTACGCTGCCAAGTCTAGTTCTTTGTCTACGCTGCCAAGTCCGTTTCTTCGTCTACGCTGCCGAGTCCGTTTCTTCGTCTACGCTGCCAAGTCCGGCTCTTCGTCTACGCCGCCAAGTCCGGCTCTTCGTCTACGCCGCCAAGTTCTGGCTCTTTGTCTACGCTGCCGAGTTCTGGCTGTGTAGCTCTTTGTCTACGCTGCCAAGTCTGGTTCTTTGTCTACGCCGCCAAGTCCGGCTCTTCGTCTACGCCGCCAAGTTCTGGCTCTTTGTCTACGCTGCCGAGTTCTGGCTGTGTAGCTCTTTGTCTACGCTGCCAAGTCTGGTTCTTTGTCTACGCTGCCAAGTTCTGGCTGCGCAGCTCTTTGTCTACGCTGCCAAGTCTGGTTCTTTGTCTACGCTGCCAAGTCCTGGCTGCGCAGCTCTGCTCTGGCCACGCAGCTTTGCTGCCCGGTTCTGGTCTGCGCCGCTCTAGCTGCGCAGCTCTGCACTTTGGCCAAGACTGATTGACTCTTCGTATTCATTTGTTAGTAAGACTTTTTAATTAGACCTGCGCTCGTTAGTTCCTTTGATAATAATAACAATAATCAGGTAAAGTAGATTTAAACTACTAAGCACAGCGTTGATGAATATTCCAGTCCTCATCAGTAAGTAAATCTATTTTCTTAAAAAAATCATAATCAAAAGATTTTAAGCACGAATTCACAACTAAAGGAAATATTTGTTGTGAATTCAATCTTCTTTGAATTATAACTATTGTAGATTATGAATTAGTTGTTAGAAATTAGATTTTGGTTGTGAATTCATACTTCAAAGGATGAATTCACAACAAAAAGTACAATTGGTTATGAATATTATGTTCAATTCCATACTTGAAGTAAAACTAAGAAAAAATGCTATACTTATACAGGCTACTATCTTTGACAAATATAGTTTTCGTACCTCAATTCCACATGATTTGTTGTCATCTTACTTCATATTTTGCATGTCAATGCGTGTTAATTTGTACCCTAATGTTGAGTTTTATGAAGATTTGATTAATTGGTGTAGTTTTGGAGTGATTTCAGGAAACCTCAAGGACTAATTGGAGTATTTTGAAGACATGAGGTTGAATTACGTCTCGAGAGGAATCCGTGAGCGCAAACGGCGACCAAATCCGAGTCCGGACGAGGGAGAACGGAGCAAAACGAGCGGACTGCGCAAAATGCCCAGGTCCCCGCGGTCACCACCCGCGGCCGCGGTCATGACCGCGGCTTCCTGGGCGTTTTGATACAGATTACATCCGCGGTCCGGGCCGCGGTCGCGGGCCCGACCGCGGGCCTCTCCAAAAGCTCCCCCACGATCCTACGCCGCGGTCACGGCCGTGACCGCGGGTGAAACACGGAATTGATGTTTTTGGTGGGGCCCAGACGCGTTTTCAGCCCCCAAATACTCATTTTCCCTCTCTTTTCATATCATTCACCACACACACACATTTTCATCTTCCCCAACACTCCAATTCCAAACCCTAGCCTCCATTTCTACCATTTTCTCTCTTCCACACATTAGAACAACACCAAAATCAAAGAAAGAAGGGGAGACTTGGAAAGGAGCTCATCAAGACTACATGATTGAAGATCATGATTATAGGATTTGTCTATGAATCTATATATCTCTATATCTTTATTTATGTTTTCTTATGACTTGAGATTTACTTTTATTATGAATATGCTTGGCTAAAATCTCTTATCTTAGGGATTGATTAGATGGATTTGTAATGGATTGATTTCTTTGTTTAATATATATCTTGATTGTGCTTAATTGTTATCTTTTCAAGTTCTAGATTTATCTCTTGTATGATTGGTTGGCCACCTTTTGTGCATTTCTAATTTGTGATTTGAATCGGGAGAGGATAATTACAATAGATTAGGAGTTTGATACATATCATCTCAATAAACCGGGAGGTTGAGAGTTGAGTGAGGGCTTGTTGATCCTTTGTGCTCTTGGGAGTTATAGGTTAGAAATTGACGGGGGACGGCAATTATAACCCGTAATCTACTGTTTTAGTCGTCCGGGAGGGGGCTAAAACTAGTGGGGAGATCGCCCTAGATAAGTAGGCCATATCAAGATTTATATTGATTTAGATTGAAGTTCATTACGATCCATCGAAATCTAGTCCCTAGGATAACTTTCCTTCGAGTCATTCCCCAATTTATTAACTAAGTTTATATTATTGTTATTTAGTTTGCTTGCTTTAATTTAACTTTGATTTAACCTTCAATACCTCTTCATCTTTGGTTGTCTAAATAGATTGAAAACAACTTATTAATAGTATTTAGAAGTTTGAATTCACCAATCCTTGTGGGATACGACCTTGCTTCCACTTATTGCAACTACACCGTATACTTGCGGCGTGGTGAAAATAATAGCGAACAAGTTTTTGGCGCCGTTGTCGGGGATTGGTTGAATTTTTACTTTTGTTATTATGAAAAGTTGTTTTTGTCTAATTTAGATTTTTTTATATTAGTTTATTTACTTTTGCTAGAGAAAATTGCCGCAACAACTCAAAAAGTGGCACCAAAAAGAAATTAAATGGATGATGGAAGGAATGAGTTGGTTGAGCAACTTCAACTACAATTGGCTTTGATGTATTTTAGAAGCCAAAAGAAATTGTAGGCAACCATTGATCCAAGAAGCCTTCCAACCATCACCTTCTTATGGTGAGTATTATGACATGGGGTGCAATGCCATGGAGTGGCAATCACCATTGGAGTATGAGGATCATTTCAATAGTTGGAATTATAAACATTCTTATTCCACTCAAGAAGGCTTCCAAGGGGGAAATTGGTACTATCAAGAGGAGAAACCAATAATTTTAAAGACGATCTCCTACAATGCTTCTTAGCCACACAAGCTTGGATAGAAAAAAGTATAGCAAACTCGGATGTTATACTAGAAGAGCAAAGAAGGTCTTTGGCTACCACTATGGAAAATCAAAAGCGAATTGATGATTTTTGCATAGCCATTAGCCTACAAAATGGAACCTTGTATGAGGAACCAATACCAATGCTAAGTGAAGAGCCTTACGAAGTTGAAGAAGAGTATGAAGAAAAGAGAGATGAGGATCAATTTTTCAAACCCCTTGAAGTAGAGAGCCCAACTTTTCCAACACAACCTCTACTATTCCAAAAAGATGAAGATTTCACAAGCTTTAAAGAATGCAAAGTCAAAAAGTTTGTCGATCCTTACCTCGACATGGGCGATTCTATGAATGCTTGCTTCTTTCACTTTTATTTATCTTCATCTTTTGATTTTTACTTTGATTTGTCTAATAAGGAATTGTTTGAGTGTGGTGGTACTCTAGATGGTGAACGAGATTACCATGACGCCCGGGATGTCTCAAGAATTGCAAATCCACCATATTTTTGGGGCGCGGTGGATGGAGTATGTAAATTTGATGAGAAATGGCCACCCCCTAAGCCTCCACCTCGTTTGTGAGTACGAGACAAGTAACCATTTTCTCCTTCATCCAAACTTATATCTCCTTTGTGTGAAATATGTTTGGGGGGAGGGTGAAGATGGGTTACTTATCTCGTTTATCCGTTGTTTATTTATTTAGTTAGTTTAGTTTTCGAATAATGAGATTGTGTCTCGATTTTTTTTGAGCTTTTCCTTGTCTTTTGTGTTTGAGCTTGATTGTTGAAAAACATGAGTTGGATGAAATGTGTGTTGGGCTTATGATATGAATGTTGTTTTTGAAAAGAAATTGTTGTGTTTCATTTGTTGATTTTGCATGTAGAGTTTGAACTTGTGACAAATGAGCTAAATATTTTACCTCCAAGAACTTGCAAATAAAATGAGCTTGTGAGAATTGAGCCCTTGATTGTCATCCAATTACAATCTCATTTTGTTCTTGAGTGTAAATCAATTGAGCATGTATGTTGGTCTCTAGAACTTGTCATGAGTCATCTCTTGAAAATAAAAGTAGATGCGTTGTTAATATTGAAGTGATTTAAGGCCATCCTTGTTAGCCACTTGACTTAAATTGTGTCCAAATTCTCATGCGATCCTAGTTTACCCTCTTTGTGCCTTATAGCCTTTCTTTGAATTAACCAATGATGGGTAGAACTTAGATTGTTAGTGGTTTCTTTGATGAAAATGGTTGGAAAATGATTGAAATTGTTTGTCAAACTTTGATTGAGTGAAAATCACTAGTCTCCTATAAGCTCAAAAAGAAAAAGAAAGAAAAATGAGGAGACATGTTGAATAAAAGAGTATAAAGGCCAGGGAGTGATTTGCCTTTTGAATCATAGCCATAATGCATATCACTAAGGATGAAAAGAAGAAATGTGGGGTTATTGGTTGATTGATTAGAAAAGAACAATGGTGAATATAACTTATTCAATTTGGAAATTGTATGGGATATGAGTCACTTTGCCTATAAACACCTCACCTCACCAAAGAGCTCTCATTGCAACCTAAAGAAAAGCCCTTGTTGATCATTATTTATAACGCATTGAAGTATAGAGAGTTAGGATAAATGGCAAGCCTATGGTAGATTGCATACATGATTCAATTTGAGTGCAAACACGTCCAATCTAAACACTTGAGAGTTGAGTGCATCATTGAAACATCCACATTTTGAAAGATTTTTGAAATTGTTGAAGCCCTTGAAATGACACCAATTCATTCTCACATGTTTGTTATCTTTTATTTCTCTTCTCTTTGTTGTTTGGGGACAAACAACGCTTTAAGTTTGGAGGGTTGATAAACATGGTTTTCGTACCTTAATTCCACATTATTTGTTGTCATTTTCCTTCATATTTTGCTTGTCAATGCGTGTTTGTACCCTAATGTTGAGTTTTATGAGGATTTGATTCCTTGGTGTAGTTTTGGAGTGATTTTAGGAACAATCAAGGACTAATTGGAGTATTTTGAAGATATGAGATTGAAGTATGTCTCGAGAGGAATCGGTGAGCGCATACGGCGACCAAATCCGAGTCCGAACGAGGGAGAACGGAGCAAAACGAGCGGACTGCGCAAAACGCCCAGGTCCCCGCGGTCACCACCCGCGGCCTCGGCATGACCGCGGCTTCCTTGGCGTTTTGATACAGATTACATCCGTGGTCCAGGCCGCGGCTGCGGGCATCTCCAAAAGCTCCCCCACGGTCCTACGCCGCGGTCACGGCCGTGACCGCGGGTGAAACACGGAATTGATGTTTTTGGTGGGGCCCAGACGCGTTTTCAGCCCCAAATACTCATTTCCCCCCCCCCCTCTTTTCATATCATTCACCACACACACACATTTTCATCTTCCCCAACACTCCAATTCCAAACCCTAGCCTCCATTTCTACCATTTTCTCTCTTCCACACATTAGAACAACACCAAAATCAAAGAATGAAGGGGAGACTTGGAAAGGAGCTCATCAAGACTACATGATTGAAGATCAAGATTATAGGATTTGTCTATGAATCTCTATCTCTCTATATCTTTATTTATGTTTTCTTATGACTTGAGATTTGCTTTTATTATGAATATGCTTGGCTAAAATCTCTTATCTTAGGGATTGATTAGATGGATTTGTAATGGATTGATTTCTTTGTTTAATATATATTTTGATTGTGCTTAATTGTTATCTTTTCAAGTCCTAGATTTATCACTTGTATGATTGGTTGTCCACCTTTTGTGCATTTCTAATTTGTAATTTGAATCGGGAGAGGATAATTACAATAGATTAGGAGTATGATACATATCATCTCAATAAACCGGGAGGTTGAGAGTTGGGTGAGGGCTTGTTGATCCTTTGTGCTCTTGGGAGTTATAGGTTAGAAATTGACCGGGAACGGCAATTATAACCCGTAATCTACCGTTTTAGTCGTCCGGGAGGGGGCTAAAACTAGTGGGGAGATCGCCCTAGATAAGTAGGTCATATCAAGATTTATATTGATTTAGATTGAAGTTCATTACGATCCATCGAAATCTAGTCCCTAGGATAACTTTCCTTCGAGTCATTCCCCAATTTATTAACTAAGTTTATATTATTGTTATTTAGTTTGCTTGCTTTAATTTAATTTTGATTTAACCTTCAATACCTCTTCATCTTTGGTTGTCTAAATAGATTGAAAACAACTTATTAATAGTATTTAGAAGTTTGAATTCACCAATCATTGTGGGATACGACCTTGCTTCCACTTATTGCAACTACACCGTATACTTGCGGCGTGGTGAAAATAATAGCGAACAGTCTTCCAAACATGGGTAAAGTACAAAAGTGAAGAAGAGACAACAGAGTCAAGTTCACAAAATAAACTTCACATTAATACGGAAGACTTATTTGAACTGTCGCAGTTTGTCATTGTTGAGCAACCGTCGTGGGGCCATATTAAACCATGGCAGGATTATGATAAGGTAAAAATCACTAATTCTGTATTAAAAATTTAAAGTATTAGAAAATTCACAACCAAAGAAAATGTTGGTTGGGAATTCAAGCATGAAAAGATTGAATTCACAACCTAGGGTTGCTTTTGGTTGTGAATTAGTGTTTTTGAGCAAAAAATTAGAAACTACAAGTGTTTTTGGTTGTGATTAAAGATTTAAATTTTGAATTCACAACCACAAAATAGGTAGTCAGTGTAATATGTTCAAATAATATGAATATAAATATGAAATAAGTTAATGATTTCTGTTTGAAGTTGTGATTCAACATTTGAAAATTAAAGGATAAGTCAACAATAATAATTTAGAATAGAACTGTTATATAAGTTGTGAATTCAAGCTATTGGTTGTGAATTCACAGTAATGTGCAGACACTATTCATTACTGATATCTGAATTTGCAGGTTATTGCAGTGAGGAACATTGCACATCATTGGATCACGTTATACATTAATCTGGTAGAGGCATCGATCACGGTTTATGACTCCCAGCACCATGTCTTCACAGCAGATGACTATGTACTAAGCACACAGAACATCGTGCCATTGTCTAGATTGCTTCCATACGTACTGAAATATGCAGGTTTCTACGATGCAAGACCAGAGCTCAAAGAATCTATGAAGCAATGGAAGATAGAGCATCCTAAGGAAATCAACTTGTACGAGCAAACTGATGATATAAACTGCGGACCATTTGCAGTAAAGTATGTGGAGGAAATTCTGACGGGGCGCTGGGAAGATGGCTTCAATGCCAAAAGTTTGAAGAAGTACAGAAATCACATGGCGACGACAGTTTATGCATTCAGTACCAGTTATGACGAGTGTGGAAGCAAGAATTTGAAAATTTTAATGGTGGTTGGTTTAGAAACTTAAAACTGATTCCGTTTGATGCTTGGGATAAAAACTTTGGTTTGTGGTGGTTTGACTGTTTTAATACTTTTGCTAGCTAGTTTGAATTATGAATGCTTAGGTGATGAATAAATAATTACCTACTTTTGACTATGATGCTTTTAGTTAGATTTTGGAACTATGAACTTTGAATAGTTAGCTATCCTAATTGGTTGTGTTTTGTGTATTTTGGATAAGTTGGTTTTGGTTGAATGCTATTTTGCTTCTGTTACTGTTTTATTTAATTATTTTATATATGCACAATCGGCAACTATTGTTGGTTGTGAATTCATGTCTTAAAGCTAGAATTCACAATCAACAATTGTCGTTGGTTGTGAATTCCACTTAATATCTTAATTCACAACTAGAAAATTTTAATGGTTGTGAATTCAAACTTGAAAGCTCAAATTCACAACAAAAGGCTAGTGTTGGTTGTGAATACGAGCTTTAAGGCATTAATTCACAACTAAAAAACTAATTAGTTGTGAACTGAAGCTTTGTAAGTGGAATTCACAACCAACGGCTATTGTTGGTTGTGAATACAAGTCTTAAAGCTAGAGTTCACAACAAACAATATTTCTTGTTGTAAATTAATTCTTTAAAATTTGAATTGACAACCAAAACTAGCCGTTGGTTGTCAATAGGATATTTAAATATTGAATTCACAACTACAAGAATTATGGGTTGTGAATGCATACTCTTCGGCATGAATTCACAACCACTAATCATAACAGTTGTGAATTCACAACCAACGAATATTGTTGGTTGTGACTTGAAGTATTATATCTTAAATTCACAACCAACAATAACAAGTCAGTTGTGAATTCAAACCTCGACATTCAACTCAGAGCCAAAACGGTCCAGATGGGTTGTGAATACATACTCTTCGGCATGAATTCACAACCACTAATAATAATAGTTGTGAATTCACGACCAATGAATATTGTTGGTTGTGACTTGAAGTATTATATCTTAAATTCACAACCAACAATAACAAGTCAGTTGTGAATTCAAACCTCGACATTCAACTCAGAGCCAAAACAGTCCAGAATAAAATACCAGTAAATATAACAATTCACAACCTAGTCTGTTCAGAATTCAATCACAATAACAGTAAACATACGACCTAACTGTTCAGAATTAAATCAAAATAACAACGAATATAACAATTCACAATCAGAACCAATCAGAATCCAAAAAACAAAAAGGAACGAAAAAAAATCATGAAATCACAATCAAGTGCTTGCATTAAATGACAGACACTTTCTCTTTGCATGCCCAGTCTCTTGGCAAATACTGCAATGCTTAGCACGACGAGGATGATCAACTTCTTGCTCATCACTTTCTACGGGAATTGGAACTTCTTCTTTACACTTTGACTTGTAATGACCTGTTTTGTAGCATCTTGAACAAACACTAACATATGACTTTGTAGAAGATTCCATTGTTGAAGGAATTCTAGAAGTCCATGGACGCTCTGATTGACTAGGATTCTGTGGTGCACGAACAACCCTTGAACTCACATCCGCAGGAACATCCCACTAATCTTGATGTGGGATAGGATTCACATCAATAGAATACATCTCACGTAACGTCTGCATTGTATAGTAGCTAGACACAAAAGCAATGCAAGATTGCTTTGACTTGCTACAAAATCACAACATATTCAAATTTAATAAAATATTATTAAAATGCAATTTTATAAAGAAAGGAAAAAAAGGAAAAAATGAGAACTCGAAAACTAAACCCTTGAGAGCACAGAAACGCAAACCAAGGGCCGGGCCTCATTAAAACCCTCCAACAGAAAACCCAATGGGAAAAACCGTAAGAGGGAAAAAGAGTACCCGTCTAGAAAAAGAAAAGAGAGAGGAGCGGAAGAGAAAGTTTCAGGAACTCCGGCCTAACCATCGTCCCTAAACTATCCCGGCTCAGGAAAAAAGAACAAAAGCAAGCCACAAGACGTAGCCAGAAGGCCGGTGAGATGCCGTCGCCCACTGACCACCGAACGAAACATACAGAAAGAGCAAAAGGCCGGTGAAACGCCGTCGCCCAATGCTCAAACATCGACTCGTGAGGAGTATGGCCAGTTAGACTCCGTCGCCTTAAACAATCCCACGAGCCTAAGTCTAAGAAAAGAGGGGACCGAAGAGAATCAGCAAATGGGAACCAGTTTAGGCCGGTGAGATGCCGTCGCCTAAACCGATAGTGCCGAAAAATCCTCGTCCAGAAGTCAAGTCGGAAGGTTGTTGGACCGGTAAGATGCCGTCGCCACCAACCTTCCCTTCGCCTAT
This sequence comes from Salvia miltiorrhiza, assembly GCF_028751815.1. NCBI lineage: Eukaryota > Viridiplantae > Streptophyta > Magnoliopsida > Lamiales > Lamiaceae > Salvia > Salvia miltiorrhiza. The sequence continues at coordinate 33,623,109 of NC_080389.1, read as the reverse complement.
CCGCCATCATCCAACAACGAAACCAAACGAGAGGTCCCCAACAAGCATGCAAAGTAATGCGGCCGATTATATGCCGTCGCCGCACAACCTTATGCCCTCCATCACCAGACCTCCCGTAAAACCTCCCAACAGAGCTCCCCCACCTCCAGCCTGCCTGTCGTCCAATCCAAACGAGGACTCTCCCAACGCAGCAACTGCACAGCCACCACGTGTTTGAGAAAAAGTCCATAAACTTAAACCCAAAGCGGAAACCTTCCGAATGCCAAAACTCGCTCTTATTCCGAGCAAAAGCCATGAACTCACGTAAATGCAGCAAATAGGGCTGTCGATCGGTTCGGGTTCGGTTACCCGTACCCGAATTTTCGGTTACCCGAACCCGAAATTGCCAAATTTCAATAACCGTTCCCGAACCGTTTTAGAAGTTTGGTTACCCAATACCCGCTTCGGTTAACCAATTAGGTTATTTGGGTATCCGAAATACCCATTTAAAAAATAAAGTTCAAATAATTTTTGCTCTATCTACTCTAAAAGAAATTACAAATATATAATACATATTTACAAATATATAATATATTTGTAAATATATTATAATATATATGTAAATTATTTGTAAATTTACAAATATAATATATTTGTAAATATATAATATATATGTAAATTTACAAATATAATTTACAAATATATTATATATAATATATATAATAAATATATATTATATATATATATATATATATATATATATTAAATAATTAATAAAATAATTTTCGGTTATTCGGTTAACCCGATCGGTTTTTTGGGTTAACCGATAACCGAAATTTTTAAAAAAATAATAACCGAAACCGATCCATTACCCAAAATTTTCGGTTATTGGATACCCAAACCCGGGAATTTCGGTTCGGTTAATTGGATACCCAAAACCCGATAACCATTTAGACAGCCCTAGCAGCAAGGAGCACCAGCCACGACCTACAAAAACCTATATAGTACAAAAAAAAGCAAACTCATGACATAAAAAACAAAGACAAACAACATAGTTTTGATCAAACTCAAAAACAACATAGTACAAAATATATATAGCAGCAGCAGCATGAGGACAAGGGATCAAGTCAAGATCAAACTCATGACAAGAACAAACTCATGACAAGAACAACTCCTAGCACGAAGATCAACAACATAGTTTCGATCACTAGAAGAAAGTGTGAATTTGAATGCATTAATTGCATTAACCTCCATTCTCCGACCTTCATCAACTGAGATGTCTAGTTTCAATGCAGCCCACTCTGTAAGCGGTTGAGTTCTTGCAAAAGCCTTGCTACGCCTTTTTGCAAACCAATGACATATCATTGTTCTCACAAACTCTAGAAAGGTGCATACGGGCAATCTCCTACCCCATCGAAGCCTACCATTGAATACCTCGGCACAATTAGACGTCATGAAGTTATATCTACGAACTCTACAATGACTACGTGCCCATCTAGAAGGATGAAGATCCATCAACTTCCTATATGCACCTTTGTCACGAACCAAGGCCAATTGCCCAAAATACAAATCATATTGCTCCCTCCTGTAGCTATTTGCAGCTCTCTGAAACATAGCTACAACATTTACACCATATCTTGCAAGGTTCTTCTGCAAATGATACGTGCAAAGGCCATGAGGAACTCCAGGAAACACAGCTTCAACAACATTCTTTATGCTGATATGCTGATCTGAAACAAATAACATGTTCTCTAAAACACCAAAAGCACGTTTCAACCGTGTAAGAAACCATAACCATGAACTGTCATTCTCCTTATCACCCAATCCAACAGCTAATGGGAAAACCTGTTCATTTCCATCCTTCGTCACAACAACAAACATCACACCCTTATACTTTCCTTTCAAATGGGTAGCATCAATAACAACAACAGGACGCCCAGATGATAAAAAAACCACGACTACAAGCACCAAGAGCCATAAAACAATACTTAAAGACATCATCTCCATTAGTCTCCAAATCAATAATCGAGTCCGGGTTGCAATGTTGCACCATATGAAGATAAGAAGGGATCAACTGAAATGACTTATCAGGATCGCCATAAATAAGCTTGATGGCGTGATTCCTCCCAGCATAAGCAGCTGAATAGTCAACATGAAATCCATACTCTCACTGTAACTGAGCTGCCATCTCCTTAGGCTTCAAAACTACACCATTGTGCATCAATGTTGGTGCAAAAAAACACCAATAATCTTTGAAGAAACCGTACATGGACCATGGTGGCGAAAATCCATCTGACAAGTGTGGGGTGCAAGCCACTTGATCACCCTCCAAACTGTACCTGAAGCAATCGCACGCATAAAAAATGGCACTCCTCTGGATACTTGCAATTAGCATTAAATATGCTAGTGGATGACCTACTAACAATAAATTCAACTCGATTATTCAAGTGGTACAAACCCAATGCAGTAATCATACTATCTTTGTCCATATAAGTAGATCCAATAGCTAAAGAATCTCGAGAATACAACTCAACATCAATAGCTCCATCGATAGGCAACGAAGCTTGATACATTGCACCCGGAATAATTCATTGCCGCTTACTGCTAGTATCAACATTAATGCTCTGATCATCCAAACCATCATTAACAAAAGAAGAAGATGGCAAAGGTGGAACTATATGTCGACTTCTAACAACAGTGGGAACATCCTCCTGTAAATCATCATCCAAGTCATCAAGACTATCCTGATCATCAGAAACCTCATCACCATCATCTAAGTAAAAATCAATATCGTCAATGTTTTCATACAGATTATCATTGACAAATGTCACGACCGAGCCTAATTAAAGATAATTAAGCCGGAAAAACCGTGACTAAGGGAGGGAGATTAGAAGCGGGGTAGAAAGGGGAATAATCAAACAAGGAGGATCGTATTCTATCATTGTTAACAAAAGTAATATTTATAATATAACGGGAGGTTTAAACATATAGACTCAATAAACTAGTAAGTTCAGATAACTCCGACTTAGCTAAAATAACATAAAACTTCTGAGTACGCTGCGGAATAAGGGTTCTGATTACATGTATAAAGACATGTATCCCCAGAGTTCATTAATATAAAGAGATAAGACAAAAGGGTTCCACTCATCACTTCATTACCACCGACAACTGCTCAACCTGCACATTTAGAAATATATGCATGGCTGAGTATAAAAGTACTCAGTGGGCACGTATGCCTAAGTATAAAAATGCGTGCTTCAAAACTGTAAATTGTCATGCCATCATAAACAGTACAGCAAGGGAGTTTTTCGCTAAAAAGGCCTAAGCTTACTAAATTCATTTGTGATTCTTAAAGTTTGTCTGCAGACTAAGTTCTCATAATCTATCATATCTGAAACTGTGTGCCGGAGAGATGGCCACCTCTCACGGACACTTGACCGGCCAACCCGCTCGATGACTCACGGTCACTGGTGTACACTAGCCCTGGCAAGATAGCTATCAACTGCTCAAGACCCGAATTCGATTACATAATAACTGGCAAAGCCACATCAGATAGATATCATACTGGAATTGAAACATTTTATGGCAAGACAATACTTGAAATAACTTCAACTCAAAGATTTTGTCATGAAATAACTTGTTCAACTATAATATGAAACTCATTTGATATATATGAAAGTAATGCCGACCTGCTGGCAACTCTTGTTATGGTGCAGTAGCTCTCGTCTAGGTATTACTCTCGCGCTTGACCTTTATTGCAAGAATTTAAATAAGATATTTGCTCGAATAATGAGAATGCGTGAGTAACTATGCATGAATCTGTTATGCATGATTCATTATTCCGACTTAATAGTCCGGGAAATTCTACTATTAATCCTAACTCTCGGATTAAAAGCAAAATAAACTAACTGAAACTCGTTTCGCACGATCGGGTAAATAACTATGACTAACCCGTTCGTCTTAGGGTGTTTTAACTCACACGAGAATCTGATAGATGTTACCCTATTTAATCGGAAAAGGGGAATGGCTAAATCCGATTACTCGAGCAATAATCCTATAATAATTAATCCATAATGAACCAATTAAGGGCAGCTCATATAATTAAAATGAATTTGGCTCAAAGGCCCAATTACAAAGTAAAAAAAATAAAGGGGAAGGCCCAAGACCCTCTCCCTCAAACTCGTCCCTCGGTCCTCTCTCTCTGCTCTCTCGCTCTCTGCTCTGCTATCTCTACTCTCTACTCTGCTCTTTCTGCTCTGCTCTCTCGCTCTCTGCTCTGCTCTCTCTACTCTCTTCTCTGCTCTCTACTCTGCTCTGTTCTCTCGCTCTCTCCTCTGCTCACTCTACTCTGCTATGCTCTATCGCTCTCTGCTCTACTCACACTACTCTGCTCTGCTCTCTCGCTCTCTGTTCTGCTCACTCTACTCTGCTCTGCTATCTCGCTCTCTGCTCTGCTCTCTCTACTCTGCTATGCTTTCTCGCTCTCTGGTCTGTTCTCTCTATTCTGCTCTACTATCTCGCTCTCTGCTCTGCTATCTCTACTCTGCTCTGCTCTCTCGCTCTTTGCTATGCTCACTCTACTCTGCTCTGCTATCTCGCTCTCTGCTCTGCTCTCTCGCTCTCTGCTATGCTCACTCTACTCCGCTCTTCTATCTCGCTTTCTGCTCTGCTCTCTCTACTCTGCTTTGCTCTCTCTAGATTTAACGAATCGCGGAGCATCAAGGCGAGCTTCTCACTTGAATCTGCCGCCACCACTTTTGAAATCCGGCGAACGGAGTAAAGAAAGCTCTAACTCTTCTCATGCCGATTCAATTCGGCCGTCTCCGCATAAAACTCTACCGCCGCCCACTCTTCTAAAAGCTAAGTCTCTAGCCTTATTTCTTTCTTTTACGCGATTGGGTGTCGATGAGTATGCATATTGATTCATTTGAGCAAGAAAAGTCTGGACTAAACATCTAACAGTGTGAGGATGTCATAGCTAAAATTGTGTCCGATCACGAGCTAGGGTGTTTCCTTTTCTATAGTCTATGAAATCTATTTCATATGCATAAACATATCATGCTTGAGGGCGTCTTCCGCCATTGTAGGCCAGTAAAATCCAGCCCTGACTATCTTTCTCATCAAATCTTTGTACTCGGCGTGATTCCCGCAGCAACCCTGGTGAATTTCCCTGAGAGCAAACTACGCTTCTTCTGAAGACAGACATTTCAACGAAGGATGAGTGAAGGACCTCTTGTACAACTGATCATTGATAACACAATACCTGCCATAGAGGCAGTGCTGAGAAACAACCGGGTCAAGCCGTTTCCCTGTTCGCAGGAAGTGGAGAACGGGCGTTCGCCAATCCTCCCTTACATCTGTGCTGAAGACACCCTGCCTGCCCTCTGCACTAGGCTAAAAAAGTAAAGGTACAGAATTTGTCCAGCTATGCTCGACTGCGCTGGCCATTCGTGCCAGTAGGTCAGCTCTGTTGTTTTATTTCCGCGGTATCTGTTCAATGAGGCAGTCCTAGAATTTGGACATCAATTTCCTAGCTCTGACATGGTATACATCCATTCGGCTTTCCCTGATGTCGTACTCACCCAACAATTGCCGCACTACTAATTATGAATCAGACTTCAGATTAACAGACTTAGCTCCCAGCTCCAACAAGGTTGTCAAGGCTCTGACAACAACTTCATACTCAGCTTCGTTATTAGATAAGAGTTGTTCATACTTAATGGCAAACTGTAAGTCATCGTCCATGGGGGACTGAATATATATGCCCACACCACAACCCTCCTTGGTCAGACCCGTTAACGAATGCTTTCCAGGGCTGTTATTTTTCTGCTCTGGTAGTCTCTTGTATAAAATCTGCTCTGCTCTGCCCGTTCAATCTCAGAGTAATTCAGCTCTGCCCCTTGTAACATCTTACTTACAAAATAAATTGGCATCAGCTGCCTCCGCTCTTCCCTGATAAAAATCGACCCTAGGGACTCTGTTCCCACTGCTATGTATAAGTGATCACTAAATTATTAGCAACAAATTACCGCAACTAACACGGTGCAATTGTAGCACAAATTAAGTAACCGAGTATCGTATCCACAGGGACTATTATGACGAATTACTCTAAGTAATCCTAATTACACTCTAGTAATATTCAGGCAAACGAAAGAAGGAAGGTAGGTTTAATTAACTTTAAACTAAAACGCAAATAACAATAATTAAAATCACGTAGGAAAAATCAAGTATTAAAAGACAACTGATCCTAGGGTAGTAAATTCATTAACTAAATCCATGCAATAAATCTATTAATCCTATGTACCAGTTTAATCCAGTTATGATGAGAGATCACACAACTATTCACAAGCTTCTCTAACGAACACCTATGAAAGTAGATTAATTTACCCCCCTTCACATTCAAGACTCCAAGGAATAAATTAACTCCCAAGCGTACACAAAGAATAGCTCCCTATAGTTTCACCTATCCCATTCAAGTGTCAAGGCTACTACTATAACATGCATTCCTGAATCGGCTGAACAATTATCGCATTCAAGACTCAAACTGAACAACTAGACATGTAAATTATTGATCAGATAATTCACAAGAAATTAAGCACCAGGAATTATGAATCATAAACTGGAAGGCACAAAGGTAATAACAAATAAAACACATAAATTCAATCAACTATTTACAAACCCTAGAATCAGCTAAAGGAAACTAGCTAGACATATTGAAATAAAACATAAACATAATTAAAAAGAACGCAATTGAAAGAACTGAATTAAATAAAACTTTGAATAAAACAATTGTAGCGACTTGAATCTTCAATCTTGATCCAAGCCTTGAAAACTGGAAAGCTAAACTATTCTAAAACTATAAAACTAAAATATGAATGTTCGGGTGTCGGGGCTCTCTCGAATAGGTCAAAAGAGGACCTATTTATAAGCTTCAGCTTTCCTTCGGATCACCATGGAAGTTGCCATGCAAAGTAGAATTCTAATGGTAATAGAATCGTGTGAATTAAGGCAACTCTCCAGCTGGATTCGCGCTTCTGGAAAACACTCCTACTCTCGCCAACTTCGCAGCTCTCGCCAAAGGAATGGATGATTTCCCTGACCTCGCCAGAGAAATGGTTTGCCAGCGGAATGATGATCTCTCTGGCATTCGCCAGAGGAACGGTGAATTATCTGCTATCGCTAGAGGAATGGTATCACCAGAGGAATGGGTGATATCTCTGGTACTTCGTCAGCGGAATGGGTCGCCAGCGGAATGTCTTCCGCTCTGGCCTTCCTCCGCTCTGGCAGCGGGGACGTGAATCCTCTGGCAGCGCTGGACTCCTCTGGTGATGACTTCGCTGGCATGACTTCTCTGCTCTGGCGAAGTGATTTCTCTGGCGTGACTTCTCTAGCATGACTTCTCTGCTCTGGCGAAGTGATTTCTCTGGCGTGACTTCTCTGCTCTAGAGATGTCGGCTCCTCTGGTATTCGCGGATTTCTCTGGACTGGCTTTTGATTCCTCTGGCGCGTCGATTCCTCTGACGCCAGATGAAATGGTGATTTCTCTTCTCTGAAGACCAGAACACCTAGAAAATGCCAAATTCATCCAAAGTTCTCCAAAATTGCATCCTTTCATCTTGAAAGCCAAAATCTCCTGCAAAGCATATAATACACCATAAAACGCACCAAATTCCAGAAGATTAACTTAAAACACGCACAAACAAACCCATAAAAATAGTGTAAATTAAGCATAAATCAACTCCCCCACACTTAGCCTTTTGCTTGTCCTCAAGCAAAATCTATATGAATCCTAGGAAGAAATTGATTTCAACAATGTAAATTTCCATCCAATCATTCACAAAGTCAATTCAAAACTTTACAATCAACACACATCTCTCAATCATGCAAGTAACTTAAAGTTTAAGAAGCAACACAAGAGTAATGCGAGTAATTCGATCAGACCCAATTCTCCGCTAGAAGTGAATTCCCTAATGTGATCGCCTTTATAATCAATATCACCATTTTTTCATACTTTGTGTGCTTGAGATTTCTCGACAGTTGAGCCATAATTCATGAAATAAAACCATTTGGATGTAATCCAAAGTCTTTTCACGTGGTTTCCCATGCTCATAGTTAGACTAGAGGAGCAGAGACTCAGAGCTATCACATTTCAGAACAGGCCAGATGTTTCAGAGCTGGCAATTTTTAGAGTTGGCAATTCGTCCAACATTTTCACAGATAAGATACGATCGTAGGCAATCACAATGACAACACTCCTTCTAGCATCTACCGGACAAATCACGTTTTACTAACTTACAAAAGTGTTGCAACAAAACTCATCGTTCTTTGCACAATCAAGAAACATATATTAAAAGTAAAATAAGAATATCCTCCATTCATTCACAAACCCGAAATTCACATCGAAAACCATCTTCTCTTCCATAAATTCATAAAAATTAGCAAGATTCGAGACCAAAAACTAAGCATAGAAAAATCAATTTCGCCCAATTTTGAAAAATATAAGTTCCAAAACACCCCCCCCACACTTAAAGTATGCCATGTCCTCAGGGCATAAAAGAAATAAGAAGAGTGTAGAAAACATCCCTGATTTTCGGCATTTGAAAAACTGAATCATCGTGAGAGGTGGCGAAAAGGTGGGTTTGCGGCCTCGGCAGAGTAAATAGTGGCTGCGCTGAACAGAGCAGCGAAGTGAGTGTATCGCTGGCAGAGCAGCGCGGATAAGTATATCGCTGCCAGAGCAGCGCTTAACGGGGCAGCGAAGTGAGCGGCTGCACTGGAAACATGAAGACCTCCAGAAAACTGGCAGAGACACACCTGCTCCAAACAAAACAAAAAGAAACAAAACGAAACAAAACTATACTAAAAGATCGAAAAACAAAACAAAGAAAAACAGTTGGGTTACCTCCCAACAAGTGCTTAATTTAATGTCTAGAGCTCGACGATACCTCATGGCTCAATGAACATCAAACACAGCGGGCGTGACAGAACGCTTAACACGAACAGAGACAAAGGATTCATGTGCATCAGTTGCGTGAAAGACAACGCTTCCATTGGGCACATCTATCATAGCTCTTCCCGTAGCTAAGAATGATCGACCAAGAATCAACGGCGGATTTGCATCTTCAGGAATATCGAGGACCAAGAAATCTGTAGGGAAAACGAGCTTGTCAACCTTCACAAAGATGTCGTCAAGCTTTCCTCTCGGCTTCACTCTTGATCTATCCGCCATCTGAATCTCCATTGAGGTCGGCTTGAGATCTCCAATTCCCAACCGCTTGAAAACAGAGATGGGCATCACATTGACACTAGCCCCTAAATCACAAAGAGCCTTGGGAAAGAGCTCTCCTCCAATCTCGCACTCAATGGTGAAGCTACCCGGATCTTTCTTCTTCGTAAGTAGCTTCATCGGCAGCTCAGTGCACACAGCTTTCGCCTGCGAGATTTTCTTATCCTCATCTCCCATCTTCTTGGTGTGAACAATTGCCTTTTTTTCTTTATCATTGGCAGAGGAACGGATATTGGCAGAGAAATGGTTGATTTCTCTGCTCTGGCTTTTGAGCACTGAGCTTTGCTTCGCTGCTCTGATATCTTGAGGCTGTGCACGCCGGTCTGATTCTTCAAGTAGCCTCTCTAGCTCATCCTACTATGTGTTTATGCTCTGTCTCCTCGGTACTGGCAACTTTTTTCTCATTCTTGCAATGGGGGATCTCCAGCTTGATTTCCTTGGCATCCTTGCCGTTCCGCTGCTCTGGATGATCCCGCTGCTGAGTCCCGCTTCTCAATTGAATTGCGTTACACTTTTTACTTGGTTTCACAGCATGTTGCTCTTCAAACACCTCACTCTTCATCAGACTACGGGGGAATGGAGCTTTTGGGATGTACTCCCTAAGTGGAATAGGAGATTTGTATGGTTCCTCTGGTTGTTCGTTCTCCTTGCTCATCCTCCTGTCTTTTGGAAACAGAGTGCCATCGAGAATCGCATTGCATTGGTCATTTTGTTTGCCTTCGGTATGTCCAGTCTTGCTCTGCGCAACTGCATGGCTAGCCATTTGGCTAACTTGCGTCTCCAAAATCTGTACTTGTTTGGACAGTGCTGAAACATTGTTCCCCATGTTAGCCATACCATCCTCTAGACTGGCCATCCATGCACCCATGCTCTTCTCAAGATTAGCAATCTTGGCACCCACAGTCGTGTCTATACTGGCCATCTTGGTGTCAATAGTAGTTTCGAAACTAGTCATCTGCACCAACAGCTGTTGCATCATCTCTTCAAGTGACACCTTCTTAGGCTCATTGACAATCATCCTTGTGGGGCTCCTATCATGTGGCAATTGGTAGCTATTGGAGGCCATCTCCTCCAATTCAAAAGTGTTTACCTGCATAGCTGACCCCCGTCCACCTCCATCAAATTGCCCAACTTGAGATTGGTACATGTAATCGAGTAGTGAAGGTGGTGGAGGAGGCTGTGCACGTCTGTTGCCTCTTTAATTTGTCTTTGTTCATCCAGCTGCCTCTGCAGTTCTGCAACCATACGCCACGCAGCTTCAAGATTAAAATTCTCAGCCATCGCTTGCTTCTTCTTCTCGCGGTTATCCAACAGCTGAGACACCAAACAAAAAAATAAGAAACAAGAAAACAAAAACTAAAAATAAAAAAAATAAAACTTATAACGCCTGAAATAATGCTTAAGTCTAGTCAGAAATATTAAAGTAAATTCTAAATAGTCCCCGGCAACGGCGCCAAAAAGTTGATCACTAAATTATTAGCAACAAATTACCGCAACTAACACGGTGCAATTGTAGCACAAATTAAGTAACCGAGTATCGTATCCACAGGGACTATTATGACGAATTACTCTAAGTAATCCTAATTACACTCTAGTAATATTCAGGCAAACGAAAGAAGGAAGGTAGGTTTAATTAACTTTAAACTAAAACGCAAATAACAATAATTAAAATCACGTAGGAAAAATCAAGTATTAAAAGACAACTGATCCTAGGGTAGTAAATTCATTAACTAAATCCATGCAATAAATCTATTAATCCTATGTACCAGTTTAATCCAGTTATGATGAGAGATCACACAACTATTCACAAGCTTCTCTAACGAACACCTATGAAAGTAGATTAATTTACCCCCCTTCACATTCAAGACTCCAAGGAATAAATTAACTCCCAAGCGTACACAAAGAATAGCTCCCTATAGTTTCACCTATCCCATTCAAGTGTCAAGGCTACTACTATAACATGCATTCCTGAATCGGCTGAACAATTATCGCATTCAAGACTCAAACTGAACAACTAGACATGTAAATTATTGATCAGATAATTCACAAGAAATTAAGCACCAGGAATTATGAATCATAAACTGGAAGGCACAAAGGTATTAACAAATAAAACACATAAATTTAATCAACTATTTACAAACCCTAGAATCAGCTAAAGGAAACTAGCTAGACATATTGAAATAAAACATAAACATAATTAAAAAGAACGCAATTGAAAGAACTGAATTAAATAAAACTCTGAATAAAACAATTGTAGCGACTTGAATCTTCAATCTTGATCCAAGCCTTGAAAACTGGAAAGCTAAACTATTCTAAAACTATAAAACTAAAATATGAATGTTCGGGTGTCGGGGCTCTCTCGAATAGGTCAAAAGAGGACCTATTTATAAGCTTCAGCTTTCCTTCGGATCACCATGGAAGTTGCCATGCAAAGTAGAATTCTAATGGTAATAGAATCGTGTGAATTAAGGCAACTCTCCAGCTGGATTCGCGCTTCTGGAAAACACTCCTACTCTCGCCAACTTTGCAGCTCTCGCCAAAGGAATGGATGATTTCCCTGACCTCGCCAGAGAAATGGTTTGCCAGCGGAATGATGATCTCTCTGGCATTCGCCAGAGGAACGGTGAATTATCTGCTATCGCTAGAGGAATGGTATCGCCAGAGGAATGGGTGATATCTCTGGTACTTCGTCAGCGGAATGGGTCGCCAGCGGAATGTCTTCCGCTCTGGCCTTCCTCCGCTCTGGCAGCGGGGACGTGAATCCTCTGGCAGCGCTGGACTCCTCTGGTGATGACTTCGCTGGCATGACTTCTCTGCTCTGGCGAAGTGATTTCTCTGGCGTGACTTCTCTGCCGTGACTTCTCTGCTCTGGCGAAGTGATTTCTCTGGCGTGACTTCTCTGCTCTGGAGATGTCGGCTCCTCTGGTATTCGCGGATTTCTCTGGACTGGCTTTTGATTCCTCTGGCGCGTCGATTCCTCTGACGCCAGAGGAATGGTGATTTATCTTCTCTGAAGACCAGAACACCTAGAAAATGCCAAATTCATCCAAAGTTCTCCAAAATTGCATCCTTTCATCTTGAAAGCCAAAATCTCCTGCAAAGCATATAATACACCATAAAACGCACCAAATTCCAGAAGATTAACTTAAAACACGCACAAACAAACCCATAAAAATAGTGTAAATTAAGCATAAATCAATAAGAATAAGGTTTCCCCAGCTCTCGGCTTGGTCAGCACTGGCAGTTCCACTAGATATTATTTTAATTGCTCAAAAGCCTGTTGATAATATTGAGTCCACTCGAACTTTTTTCTTTCCTCAGAATTTTAAAAAAGGGTAAACTTCGATCCGCCAATCGAGAGATAAATCGGCTGAGTGCTGTGAGTCTCCCATTTAATGTTTGTACCTCTTTGACATTCCTGAGTGGTGTCATGTTTACGATAGCCTATACTTTATCCTTATTTACCTCAATGCCCTGCGGGGTCACCCGATAGCCCAAAAATTTACCAGTTCTGAAGCCGAATGTGCATTTGTTCGGGTTTAACATTAGTCTATTATGTCGGAAAACCCTGAATACCTCCTCCAGGTCTGATGGATGAGAAGTGGCAGCCCTGCTTTGCACCATCATATCATCGACGTATACTGACATGATGCACCCAATTTGATTTTGGAAAATCGTATCCATCATACGCTGATATGTAGCTCCAGCATTTTTAAGCCCAAAGGGCATTGTCGCAAACCCGAAAACCCCACAACACCCCACGAAGGCTGTCATTGCTATGTCCTCCGGGTGCATGCTGATTTGGTGGTAGCCCTGAAAAGCATCCATCATGGACAACAACTCACACCCGGCAGTGGAATCAACTAATTAGTCTATACGGGGCAAAGGGTAACAATCCTTTGGACAAGCAGCGTTTAAATCCGTATAGTCCACACACATTCTCTATTCTTTTTCTTTCTTCTCGATCATCACTGCATTGGACAGCCAAACAGGATATTTTACTTCCACTATATGACCTACTTATAGTAAAGCTTTCACTTGTTCCCTGATTGCTGCATCCTTTTCTGGCCCAAAGTGCCTTATCTTTTGAATGATCGGCTTCTTTGCTGGATCAACATTCAAGCGATGCTCTGCCAGTGTTCTATCAATCCCTTTTAGGTCGGCAGTGGTGAAAGCAAATACGTTGGCGTTGCACCGCAAACATTCTATCATTTCTTTCTCCAGGGCTGGAGACATCTCCGTGCCCACTCGAGTGGTGAACCCTGTCTTTCCCGGGAACAACTTTACTAACATACATCTGTCATCCGTTGAAATCATTGGTTGCTTCTCGAGAGACCTCCCAATCTCCTCTACCTCAGCTTGTTCTGCTGCATTCTCATAATTACCGCCAGTTCTGGCAATCTTTTATGCTGGCCCCCTTGTAAACTTTTTGTTCTTCTGGACCCAGCTTGGGTCGTTAAGCTTTTTATGAAACACTCATTTGATGTGATCTGGTTCCCTGCTACTTCCCTAACCCTGTCATTTTCAAACGTGAATTTCATTTTTAGGTGGTACATAGAGATCATGGCCTGAAAGGCATTTAGTGCTGGCCGCCCAACGATAATATTGTAACTCGGTTTCGGAAAATCCACCACTAAAAATTTGAGAATGCGAGTTCGTGAAGCCCCTTCTTTTCCCCATGTCATTGGTAACTCTATAGATCCCAGCGGTAAAATAGATTCTCCCGTAAAACCATACAGTGGATTACCTGGCGGTTTCAAGGTGGTGTCAAAGGCCATAGTTGTCATACAATCTTTGTAGATTATATTCACAGCGCTGCCTGAATCCATAAAAATGCGATGTACCTTGCAATTTGCTACATCCGCAGAGAAAACCAAGGCATCATGCATGATCCCCCGATTCGAAAGAAATACTCGGCTCCCTTGCAGCGTTGCAGACACTCATGACTTGACTGTGCAAAGTGAAGGATATAGCCCACTACAGATCATTTCTCGGATATCATAATTCACCATACAACGATTAATTCCTAACATGCTCCTATGAATTCAAGTGCTGCACATTGGAGTTAGAATTACTTACTTGTGAATTGGATGCAGAGGCTGTTGACAGCCGAATCGAATGACTCCGGTTCTGACCTTCTGAATTGTATCCCGCTCAATTCTCAACATTGGGTGAACAACGAACTATGAGAACTCCCACAGAGAATTCGACCACCTTGAAATCGGTGCCCCCTACTGCTCTCTCTAAAAACCTAATTTTTGTGTGTCTTATTCTGAGAGCAGATAGCTGTATTTATAGACAAAACACAGTCATAGGGCCCCAATAACTGTAATAGGCGTCCCTTACTCCTTACTGGGCTTAGGAGACTTTGGGCCAGTCCAGAGATCAGATGCAAGGAATAAAGATGAGCCTCTAATGAATTAATTCTTATGATCAGCCGAGATCATAATTAATTCATAAGTATTAATTCATTCCACTAAAGAATCAATACTGACTTACCCCTTTATTATCGATGATGAGTCGAGGCTTGAATTTAAACTTATTAAATCTCCGTATTTAAAATATCCGACATCCATTAATTAATTAAAGCTCTGACAGCTTAAATTAATTAATCTCTTTGTAATCCTTAAGCAGTACCACTCAAACCTTATTATTACGCCTGAACTTAATCAACCTGCAGGGTTTAACGCAATAAACCTTATTGAGCTTCTTAAGGGGATGTCATTATCCTATACCGGATACGGGTACTAATACAGATAACCAAACATCATATATTGACAGCTATCACCCATGATACAGAGTACTCAAGTTAATGTATATCTCTCACCCATAGTAAATCAAAGTGATACACGAATCAACATATATATCTGAAATCTTATTAGTATTAAGATTTTATTAAGTCACCGAGATCTTGATTCTTCACTTATGTCAGATAGAAGAATACATCTCACTGTGATCCTATCAATATGTTATGTCGTACCAGTATAGACAAATAGTCAAGACAAACTATTTCCATCTATACTGCAGCCTAGACCAACGACTCGTCCTAGAGTCATCTCGGCTGTGATCTATTTATATCTCTTAAGTTTACTCCAATTATATGACCTTCTGTGATATGTTAATCACCATATAATCTACTTATATAGAGATAAAGGACATACATATGCAATCATGAACACAATCAAATAGGAGATAAAATAGTTAACACAAGAATCATTGTATACAAGCGTAAAACGTTCTTGCTTTCATTATACAAATCCAACACAAAATTCCAGCCTTGCACGAACGGATGTCCCGCTTCCTCGCCCTGTTAGACATGGGCCCATTTTCTTCGCCGATAATCATGTGTACTTATCTCTTTTCCTCACGGGGCGGAGCAGCCCTGCGATTATCCCCTTGATTCCCTTGTTCCATTCCAGCTCTGGGATTAAAGTTATTATCCTGCAAGTGTGGGGATGGTGTTTGTTTCACGAATTGATCCAGCCTTCCATGTCTTACCAAAATTTCCAATTGGTAACGAAGATGCCCACAATACTCTGAAGGGTGCCCATAATGATTATGGTACTGGCAGAGCAGACCATTCGGTCCAGGCTTGGGTGCCCCCGCCATGAAGTCTCGCGGAGCCCTGAACCACGGTGTGTCCTTGATTAAATGAAAAATCTCTTCCTGGGGTTTATTCAGCGGGGCTTTGATCAGTAAGTCGATTAACGTTGTGCACCCCTCTAAACATTTGCTCATTACGGGTAGGTTGGTATGCTGGCTGCATTTTCCCTGGCAGCACTCGGGGTGGCAGTCCCCGGTACAGTGCTCTCCCCTGAGGACGAGTGTCTGATGTTTTGGCTTTGTTCTCCACTTTCTTAGGCTTATTTCCACTGTATTCTATTTTTCGAGCAGCTCTGGCTTCCTTCAACTGTATATACCCTGGAAGTTGGGCTAGGATGTCATCAAAGTCCCGCAGTTACTTTACTTGCAAATTATCGAAGAAAGCCGCAGGTCTTAAGCCACGTACAAATGCATAACCCTTAATCTGAGATTTAGCCTTGGGTACCTCTAGCGATGCATTGGTAAAATGCGCGGCAAACTCCTTTAGAGTCTCAGTAGGTTCTTGTTTTAAATCCATCAATGACATAGCAGTCTTGGCAGCGCGTTCAGAGCTTGCATACTGGCACATGAAAGCGTCATGTAGTTGTTCAAAAGAATGAATAGAATCGGGCTCCAGAGCTCGAAACCATTGCTGAGCAATTCCAGTTAGCGTGGTAGAGAAGATTTTACACTTAATTCCTTTTGTGTACTGATGTAACGTGATCACAGTTTCAAATTTGGCCATGTGTACCTTCGGGTCATCTGATCCATCGTATTCCATGTTATTGGGTTTATATAACGAGGCAACGGATCTGCTAAGATATACTCCAAA
This sequence comes from Salvia miltiorrhiza, assembly GCF_028751815.1. Taxonomy (NCBI): domain Eukaryota; kingdom Viridiplantae; phylum Streptophyta; class Magnoliopsida; order Lamiales; family Lamiaceae; genus Salvia; species Salvia miltiorrhiza. The sequence continues at coordinate 33,606,430 of NC_080389.1, read as the reverse complement.
AATAGACTTGACCCCACTCTAGCAGCGGTTTTAGGATAATACCAGCGCTGACTGGTATGTTTGCGCTTACTTTCCCCAGCTCTGCTGTTTTGCTTGTTTTTCTCCCTCAGATGAACATGTCTATCCCGGTGACTTTCAGCCCTGGGATGGGTAGAGTCCTCATACCGTCCCCTTTTTTGCGAGACAACCTTACTTTTTTCCTTCTCTTTTTCCTCAATTACTTTATCCAATTCTTGGAGGTGTCGCTGCATAGCTGAGACCCAGCTGGACTGGATCCTCCAGTGCTGGGCCGCTCTCCCGTCGTTCTGTGACAGGTCTGGTTTGACTGGAAGTGTCCCCAACATCCTCAATACCTCCATATCTCACGGGAACAAGGGTCCCTGATGACACATATCTCTGACCTTTTCAGCCTTGGCTTCTCCCGCTCCTTTCGGGAGAACGACGATAGTACTCTTTACCAAGGGTGGTGGATTTTTAGTTGGTAATCCCCCATAAATAGTTTGAGTAGGCAGCCCTGAAGTCCCTAGCCCTGCGATTGCCGGACCAAGTTTAGTGATGGTGCAGACGTTCCCAACACTTGTCGCATGTAGGCGTAGCTCAGAAAAGACAACATTTGTTCAGTTATGGTGACATTAACTAGTCTCGTTCTCTGCGTAGCCGATCCCTGTTCAGTTGGAGTCACTTGCAGCCCTAATAGCACAGGCCTGAGTGGGTCGGTAGGTGTGAAGTCCTCAACCCAGATTACCTCATTAGTTATGGTAGCAGCTGTGTTAGGAGCAGGAGCCATGCTCTCTCCCGCGAAATCCCCCATCAAATTTTTTATGATGTTTGTGTCCTCCATGACCTGCAGAAACAAAGTTAAAAATCCCAAAAAAGAATATTATAAAGTAAATTTCCCATATAACACGTGTTCTTATCAGTAGAGAGAGCATATCATAATTCCCATGAGGAACTCCCCCAAGAAGGCCAATTTCCGTTCGATACAGAGGTCATGCAAGAAATCCCCAAGAAATCCGATAGATCCAGCAGATCCCTACCGCAAATAAAGCAGCAAAAAACCATATCCCAAAAATTCCATAGATCTGTTAGCAAGAAACTCCCACCACCACCAAAAACATGAATCCCAACAAAAATTAGTATAGTAACCATCATAAGAACGCAAAAGATACGTCAAATCTAAAATCATGTAAGACGCATGCAAAATTGGGAAAACCCAGGTAAACACCCCACCACGGAACCGATCAAAACACCCGAAAATATCCATAAACAAACATATACACCCTTTACACCTGAATTCCCGACAAAGATATACAACTTTTGCCAAGAAATTCGATCGAGCAGAGTTCATGCACAGATTTCTTCACGTCTTAAATCCGATCCGCGATTCCCACAGACGGCGCCAGTTGATAAGTTCGATAATTTCACCATTTAATTATGAGGAGGATGATTCACCTGTAGCGTGTTAGTGAATCGAGAGAAAAAGACGAGAGCAGCTAAAGCGAGAGAGAAACTATCGTATTAGTATTTGAATAGCATGTGCTTACAATGACCAACATATCTTCTATTTATAGACGCCTACGACAGGGGTAAACTAGTAATTGCAGAGCTGATAGTGACCCCGATGGTTAGGAAAAATCTTCTAAGTCGTTGTCAGTCAGTTGTGCCTTTATTCTTTCTCAGCGCTGCGGGCATCCACCAGCTCTGAAGCTTTTCTCCTGACTATGTCAGCCCTGCCCGAGTCTCGGTGTTGCCCTTTCTGTACTTCATTCCAGATCTGACCCTCTAACTTGCTTCCCTCCTCTCGGGCTATATCAGCCCTGACGTCTATGGCATTTAAATCCTTTCGAAATGGCCCCGAAGTTCCTGCCTCTCATGCTTTCCTCCGAAAACACTATTCAAGCTCTTTTCCCTACCTTTGTTCCCAGCGCTGACGACTCCTATGCTGTCAGGTTTTCCTTACGCATATTTTACTCCTCATCACAACCAGATCTATGAATTCACAACTAAATATTCTTGAATTCACAACCAGATATATGAATTCACAACCAAGTGTATTGTTGGTTGTGAATTCAAATTTTAAAAAATTTGAATTCACAACTAGTTGTTTTGGTTGTGAATTCAAATTTTAAAATTCAAATTCACGACTACTTGAATTCACAATCAGTTTGATGAATTCACGACTGAATTTCTAGTGTTGGTTGTGAATTCGAGTTTTAAAACTCGAATTCACAACTACTTTTTTTGGTTGTGAATTCAAACTTTAAAATTTAAATTTACGATTACTTGAATTCACAACCAAATATTCACAACAAAAAGCTCGAATTCACAACTACTTGTTTTAGTTGTGAATTCAAACTTTAAAATTCAAATTTACGATTACTTGAATTCACAACGAAAAATTCACAATCAAAATAAATCCTGGTTGTGAATTCGAGTTTTAAAGCTCGAATTCACAACTAGTTGTTTTGGTTGTGAATTCAAACTTTAAAATTCAAATTCACGACTACTTGAATTCACAATCAAAATAAATCCTGGTTGTGAATTTGAGTTTTAAAGCTTGAATTCACAACTAGTTGTTTTGGTTGTGAATTCTAGAATTGCTAGTGTTAGTTGTGAATTCGAGTTTTAAATCTCGAATTCACAACCAACTTTATTGATAGTTGTAAATTCACAACTAATGTTTTTAGTTGTGAATTCAAACTTTAAAACTCAAAATCACAACTACTTGAATTCACAACCAAAATAAATTCTGGTTGTGAATTCACTCGACTGGTTGTGAATTACCAAAATATTCTGGTTGTGAATTCCAGTTGGTTGTGAAATGCGAAAATTTTCTAAAGGGTAGTGTTTGAAGGGGTAAAATGGTAAGTGTGGGTATTTTTTTTAGGGGCGGAATTTAAAGTACCCACTTTGATTACTTATCTTACAAAATTACCCACCCATATAAGATGTCTTATAAAACTACCCAAAGCACAATTGATGGTGATAGGTTTGCATAGTTTTTTGTAAAAGTTCTTACACTTTTCTTACACAAGTACAATTGTGTAAGATAATGTGTAAGAGAGGTAGTTAAATATGACTCTAAATTTGAGGAAATGGCATTATTTGCTAACTTACGTCACTTTGTAACCCTAAAATGCCTTAAGTTCGAAAAAATAAGGACGGGTTTTCGTGTTATAAAACATCTATAAGAAAGTTGAAAAAATTTTAAATGAAGCGTATTATGAAACAAATTTTTTTTTAAGCTACTACAACAATTAGCCTCCTGTTAATCGTAGCCGCTAACAGTAGCCGGTGACAAATGGATCCCGGCGGCTACTGTGAGCGGCTAGGATTAACTGGCGGCTAAATACTGCATTAAGTTTAAAAAAAATTGGTTTCATAATACTCTTGATTTTAAAATTTTAAACATACCTAGTTTTTATTATTATTATAAACTTAAAGGGTGATTGGACAATTCATACGGCTACAATGCAGTTTATAGGGTGGGAATCTCTTTGCAGTAAATTCACGAGAAGGAGATTGACAAAATAAACTCAATAAGTCTAAATTTATTTAGTTTATTTGATTGAAAATGAATTAATATTGTAACACATAAAATAATAGCAATTTTTGAATAAAAAAATTATAGGATCATATATTATGAATCAATAAAACATACTAGAGCTTAAAAACAATTAGCCGCTAGAACTGTGTAGCCGGCTGAAATAGATGTGGGTAAGAAACTCCTCACGACTACAGCTTACGGCTACTCAGTACTGGCGGGTAATGTGTAAAATGTTTTTAAAATAATTTTTCATATCATTTTATAGAATATTGGTATTTTTAGCCTTAATTTACTACTATTTCTTCTATTTATACATGAAAACCTATTTTTTTTTAATTATAAACTTAAAGGGTGATTGGACAATTCATACAGCTATACAGATAGGCGAGAATCGCGGAAGCTTTATTGGGGGGATATACACGGCTTTATCGCAAATTCACAAGGCAATTGAAGGCATGTTTGACCAAGGAATTTGAATTGAGGCCCATTTACATGTATAAAAATTGGAAGTTTTAACCTAGCCACATTCACTCACGGAAGACGGCAAGAACTCTTTTTTGAGAGAGAGTGAGAGAGAGAGGGAGCCGAGCAAGAGAGAGAGGAGAGCATTCACGTCTATCATACACCTAAGGTAAATTGGAATGATTTTTTTTTTTTTTTTGCTTTGTTTGTGTTTGTCCCATGTTTGAATGAGAATCAAACTATATAGAACATTATTTGATAAATTCACATATACTTCACTAGGTTCCCTCGTCGCAAGAATTTTCTCAACTTGAAGCAGAAGGCATACACCATGGCTTCTTCAAACCAAGTAAGTATCCTATTTCGTTGATTTTAAATTCGGATTAGTTGTGTTTAATTCTTTAAAGCATGTTATTTTCCACAACAAGTTGAAGCATGTTATTTTCGTGAATTATTTTGGTGACATTGTTTAATTTGAATTACTTGTGTTTAATTATTTTCGTGAATAAGGATATTAGTTTGAAGCATGTTATTTTCGTATAGTCATTTTGGTGACATTGTTTAATTCGAATTACTTGTGTTTAATTATTTTCGTGAATTAATAATAATAATAATTCTATTTGGTTGAATTACTTATGTTATTTTCGTGAATTACTTATGTTATTTTCGTGAATAATAATTCTATTTTCGTGAATTACTTATGTTATTTCGAAAATAATATTATCTATTTGGTTGAATTAATAATAATAATAATTCTATATGGTTGAATTACTTATGTTATTTTCGTGAATAATAATTCTATTTTCGTGAATAATAATTACTTATGCTATTTTCGTGAATAATAATTATGTTATTTTCATGAATAATAATTCTATTTTCGTGAATTCACGTGAAATATATTGTTCATTCATTCGGTACAATTCAATCTATTATTCAATGTGCAATGAAATGCATGCAGAAAGTAAGCATTAAAGCCTCATTACAATCCAAATTTGTGCAGTCACATTTTCTCTTATTTCATGTCGACATGTACTTTTTTGACTAAAAATTAACAAAAAAATAGAAATACACAAAATAAGGATACATTTGTTACTTTCAAATATTCGTAACAAGGTAAAATATTTCACAACCATATATATTTCGTCAAAAATAATATCTTTTTGCCAAAAACCATTGTAGCCGCCACGAAACCGTAGCCGGCGTCACTGGCCGTGGGTGAAAATTTTCACACGGCTACTACGACCGGCTACGCAGTTCTGGCGGCTAATTGTTTTTTAGCTCTAAAATATTTTTCTGTTCAAAGTTCAGGAGTTTCAAATGTTTTCTTCAAAAATAGCCTATTATTTTATGTGTTACTGTATTATTTTATGTTCAATCAAATCATGCATAAAGTGAGTATTATTACCCCACTATAATCCATTTTTTTGCAGATTCAGTATCTCTCATATTTCACATCAATGTATACTTCTTGTACTATAAAAAAAATAAAAATAAAAATTTAAATAAAAACTCTAAATTAAGGTATTCGTGTTATAAAAACATTACTAAGAGGGCTAAAAAATTCACTGCAACAAAAAAATATTATGAAACAAATGGCGTAATTTGCCGTCGGAAATTCATATCCGTGAACAGTAGCCGTCGGTACAAAATATACGCGGCTACTGTTCGCGGCTATGAAATTCCGGCGGAAAATTACGCCATTTGTTTCATAATATTTTTTTGTTGCATAATATACATAATAGTGAAATTTTTTGCCCTCTTAGTAATGTTTTTATAACACAAACGTAAGCTAATTTTTTCTAACTTTTCAAACATACAGTATACATTACATTGTGAAAGTGACGTGAGTTGGGCATTTATTGTCTCTTTCTCAGATTTTGAACCAAATTCAACTACCTATCTTACACAGTTGTACGTTTGTAAGACCTTTTACAAAAAACCAAGCATGCCTATCACCATCACTTTTGACTTTGGCTTGGGTGGGTAGTTTTGTAAGATAGATTATATAAGTGGGTAGATTCCCCTATTTACACTTTTTTTTTAAGTGTGGGTATTTTTTTAAGTTTTTATCTTAGTGGCAATTTTTTTATTTTACTAAAGGAAAGTAGGTATTTTCACAATTCACTCAAAAAAATAATGACGCGGTTTCCATAAATCCACGACTTTTGCCGAATTAGTTTGTAAATTTTTAAAAATTAGAATTAGTCCAAAATTAATATATTTATGTGCCAATAACTCTTTTAAAAACTTATGCATAATCTGTAAATATACTTCAAATATTATAGTTAAAGGAATTTGATAGTGTGTTCATCAATAATTAAATACTATTTAATACTCAATTAAATTAGTAAAAAGATTATTTAGTATTGAATTAATTAACTTATTTGGTGATATAACAGGCTAACAACATAGTAAAGAGGTTCAATTATTTAATATTTATACTTATATTTATTTATTTATTTATCTTTTTGAAAGAGACAATAATTTGTTTTCCCCACATTTAAGATTTTGGTTTTTGCTGCCGAACTCATTTTGTTTCCCTTGAATGCTAGTTAGAAAATTTCATCTGTTTTGTGGTACAGTAGTAGCTATCGGCAGTTTATGCATATAAACATTTTATTGTCAGTTTTTTTTTCTATATTTTCGGCAGTTTGGAATTAAAGTAGTGGGTATTTTTTTTTCAATTCCAATTATATCCTTGCAATTGAATAAAATTACATTTACTTTACTTTTTATATATAGTAGTAAAATGCAGTTTTATTAAAAAAGAATAAAGAAAAAAGGAACCTAAAACCCTTGAAAGCACAAAAAAGCGGACTAAGGGCCGAGCCTCATTAAAACCTTTTCATGGAAAACCCAAAGGGAAAAACCAGAAAAGGAAAAAGAGTGCCCGTCTAAAGACAGAAAACCACGACCAGAAGAGCGGAAAGGAATGTTTCTGAAACTCCGGCCTAACCATCGTCCCAAAACAATCCCGGCTCAAACCGGTCACAACCGAAACACAAAAATATAAAACAAAAAGAACGATGGCTGGTGAGACGCCGTCGCCATCGTCCAAAAAAGAAAAGCAGGTAAACATCAGCCGGTTATACGCCGTCGCTGAGTAAACCAGAAAAGACCACAGAAAACCGAGACATAGGCCGGTAATACGCCGTCGCCCATGTCCAATCATACGCCAAGTGAGAAGAGAATTTGGCCGGTTATATGCCGTCGCCAGAACTCTCGCCCTCACCCAAAACAACCTCAAGGCCGAAAGCCGAGACCACCTGACACCGAGCATCAGTCCGACCCGAAGCCGGCTGAAAATCAGCTTCGAACAAAACCAATAGCACGCCAAACGAACGAGACAAGGGCCGGTGATACGCCGTCGCCCCTGCCTCCGAAAACTCCAGGTGAGAAGAGAGATAGGCCGGTTATACGCCGTCGCCAAAGCTCCCTCTCTCACCCAAAGCGTACCCAAGTCAGCAGTCCAAAAAGCTACCACCCACCAGAAAGCAATCACCCTCCCAACGCCAAACAAAGTCCAACGCACTCTAGAAAGACGTATCCAAACACCAACGGACGAAGAAACCCCCACCGAACAGCAACCACTCCAAGAACCCAACTCAAGACAGCCCCGCATCATCACACCTTAATACGAACGCGACTGTGCGTGGCCATATCTAGAGCCACCGCAGTCTTGATATCTTCAATAGCAAAAGGCCACCACCCTTCGATCCGGGCATGATTAGCCATAATATCCGCCGCACTGTTTCCTTCTCTATAAATATGCGAGATCTGAAGACGAAAGTTCGAGAGCCAACTTAAAGTCTGTTTCCAAAGCGGTAAAAAACGCCAAGGAACGTTCAAAGAACGTGAATGAAGGAGCTGAACAACATAAGACGAGTCCGCCTCAATCCAAAGCCAGTGCCAACCACGAAAGTTAGCAATTCGAACAGCATGCATGACCGCCAACAGCTCTGCTTCGAAAGCAAACCCCGAACCTCTTTTATAATGAAAACAACCACGCACAGCGCCCCAGTTATCACGAAACACTCCACCTGCCGCAATGCTCCCAGGTTTCCCAAGCGCCGAACCATCAGTATTGACCTTAATCCACTGCCCAGCCGGAGGCCACCAGTGAACCTCAATCATCATCGGAGGAGGAGCAGCTCGCATGGCAACCCCAATCCGCCTAAGTACCAGATATTCCTGCCAAGAATTATGAGAACACCCAAGCTTAGGGAAATTAGAATCCATCTCCTTAAACTCCAAGGCCACCCTCCGCCCTAGAAGCACAAACCCTTGACCAACTCACCGGACAAGAAGGCCTTTTGTCCACATGCCCCGACCAGATAAAGTTGCGGCACTTCCTATCAAGTTTGTAAATGAGAGATTTTGGCCATCTATATATCATCATAGAATGTGTCACCGAGCTTTGAATAAACGAACGAACCAAGCAAATTCTGCCAGCCATAGAAAGATGTAACCCCTTCCAGCTAGAAAATTTATTGACGATCTTATCATAAATACCAATCAGGTAAGACGCACGCATGCGGCCAGAAAAAATTGGGACTCCCAAATAGATGACCGGCAAAGATCCCATCGCAAAACCAAGCTCACTACTCACACGAATTTTCATAGCGCTAGAAACTCCCCTCCCAAAGAAAACATGAGACTTAGCAGGGTTGCAAATTTGTCCCGAGATATCACCATAGAAATCCAAGATTTCTTTAATTTTGCGAGCGTTTTTTAACGACGCCTTACAGAAAATCAAGATGTCATCAGCATAAAGCAGGTGAGAAGGGAAACTGGCCCCTCTACTGAAATCCATAGGATCGATGTGGCGGGAGGTCACACAATTACGGATTAAATGACTCAAAACATCCTCAGCAATGCCAAAAAGAATCGGAGAGAGAGGATCGCCCTGCCTGACCCCCCTGGAACAGGCAAAATAGCCACTCAACTGCCCGTTATAAAGAATGGAAATCCGGGCAGAGCTGAAGATAATGGAAATCCACTCCATGAACTTTCCATGAAAACCATTAACCCTGAGCACATTCAGGATAAAGTCCCAGCGCATAGTATCAAAGGCTTTGCGAATGTCCACTTTGCACGCCATATTCGAACGTTTGCCAGTGCGGTTCATGCAGCTAAAACCTTCATAACCAAGCATGATACAATCATGAATCGAGCGACCTCCAATAAAGCCAAATTGGTTTGGTGACACCCCAATAGCCGCCACTTCACCCAGTCTGGTAGCAAGAATTTTGGAGATAATTTTGAAGAGAAAATTCGACAAAATGATAGGTCTCAAGTCAGCGACCGTCTCCACCACATCCTTTTTCGGGATCAGAATTAATATGCTAGCATTGCAACCGGCAGGCAAATAAGAGTTGAGAAAGAAGGCACGCACAGCAGTAAGAATATATATACTAGTGTATATACTATATACTTTACTTGGGCCGTTTGTCTATCACCTGGGCCCGGGGCTTGGCTTTTTTGTTAGCTCTCGGCGACGGAGTAGTACCGGCTGTGTTGCTGTTGTTTGCTTGTCCTTTTTGTTTGAGCTTACGGTGACGGAGTCTTGCCGGCTGTATAGCTCGCTTCTCTGGGCTTTTTGGCGACGGCATATAACCGGCCATCTTGCCCCCTTTCGGAAGAGGTTCTTCTGCTCGTTCGTGACTTGGATGTTGGGCTGCTGCCTTTGCAGTTTTGTTTTTTTGCGACACATGCTGCAAGGGAGGTGTAACGAAGGTGCGGGGCTGCTTAGGCCTGCTATCGAACAGTTGGCACACAAGATTCTGTTGGTTCGGACGTTTCTTCGAGCACTTGGTGATCGGGCTCCTTTCTGGTTTTGGTTTTTCAGCGGTCGAAGGCTTCATCTGCTCGTATCTTTGGAAGGCTTCGGTTTCATGAGGTACTACCGGCGACGGCGTATAACCGGCCGTGTAGGTCTCTTTTTTATGTGGCTTTTGGAGTTGGGTGTTGTGGAGAACTTACGGCGACGGCGTATAACCGGCCGTATAGTTTTCTTTAATTTTTGTTTGGGTTTGTTTGAGCTTACGGCGACGGCGTCTAACCGGCCGTGTAGCTTGTTTTTGTTGGGTGAGAGCCGGGATAGTTTGGGGACGATGGTTAGGCCGGAGTTCCGGAAACTTTCCCTTCCGCTCTTCCCCTTCTCCTTTTTTGTTTCTAGACGAGTACTCTTTTTCCTTTTCACGGTTTTTCCCACTGGGTTTTTCGTGAAAAGGTTTTAATGAGGCTCGGCCCTTAGTCTGCTTTTCCTGTGCTTTCAAGGGTTCTTTTTTTAGGTTTTTCTTTTCTTTTTCTAATAAAATCGCATTTTAATACTATATACTTTACTTTTTATATATACTAGTGTATCTCCCGCGCTATGCGCGATGATTGTCATCTTAGATTTGCATAAATTGTTTATATATTTATATTTTCTTCTTCCACAAAAAAATAGTCATAGAAAGAGATGATACAAATTTTAATAAAAATTGTTAGTGTATTGTGAATGAATAAATGATCATATTTAAAAAGAAGTGTAAATAATTTTAATTAATTATATTGTGAGTAAAGAAAAAGATTCATCAAATCCATCACCTGATGCAAACTTTCCAAATTTATAATGAGACTAATTTTTGTGAACGTCCTTAAATGACAAAAATAGACTATTTTTGTGGGCGTAGAGATCATAATTATTAGTATAACGTAAAAAAAATAATTTTAATATCAAATTTATTATTTGCAAATTGATCTAATAGTTTAATATAATCAATGTAATTTATGCAAAAATATAACATTTGATTAAAAATAAGGTCTGCATTTTATTTTATTAAATTGCGGTTTTATATAAAAAGAAAGGAAAAAAGAAAAAGAAAAAGAAACCCGTGAAAGCACAAAGACGCAGACTAGGGGTCCGAGACTCTCAAAAGAGCTCGTAAAAAAGAGAGAAAGAGAACGAAACTCAAAACGCTAAAAAAGCTTCAACACGCTAAACGCACAAACATCTAATAATAAGGAAAATCCATGTTTGTGTGAAGATCGTGCAACTCCATTTCATCAGACCAGCGACTGTTAGCGATATTATCCATAACCCTCATACTAGGACTTTTGCTATGATCAACAACAAAGGCCCTCGGCTTATAACCCATTTCCTCCGCATTCCTGAGGCGACTTTTTATATTATCTTCCTGAGTTTGAGTTACACGCGGACGCTCCATCCCCTTCGGGGGACGGCCCCGTCGCTTAGGCGTCGCAACAAGCAGTTGCATGCCTTGACTAACTTGCTCTTCTAACCTACTAAGACGACAAGCAAAATCTTCCGATGCAGTGGGCGAATCCTTGTCGTCCTGTGAAACCAATTCAGCTGCCACATTAGTCTGGGCAACCTCCTCTCCCTTACCAGCCTCAGTTATCTGATCGACCACTCCACCAGCCACCTCAGTCACCGAATCAACAGCCACATGAACCTCCAACGTATGCTCCGCTGCCTTATTAATAATTTCAGCATCATCAACCTTCAATTCCTCATCCACAGAACTATCAGTGTCCGCATCTGCACCGCGAGATTGTTGGACATTAGCGACCTGAAGATCTTTCGGATCTCCCTGACTAGCTTCAACCTCTCTATAGGCTGCCTCCCTTCCATCCATGACTGAACTGTCCTCCGCTAGAGGGCCAAAAAAGTTGATGTCCAACTCACGCCCAATAGCAGCATCCTTGTCCACAGTAACAGCAACCTTGCCCGCCACCTTGCTGCTAGGAACAACCTGGTGCCACTCGTGTGTCGGCCTTGGCAGCAAAGCAGACGGCCTTAGTCTGCAGACATGGTTGAATAATCGGTGGCGGCTTCGGCAACACCGCACCCTCACCATTAACCTCACTCAACACCGTTGCTTTAATCTTATGGCACTTGTCGGGAGAGTGTCCCGTGATCTTGCAACGACCACAAAAAAGTGGAAGATTTTCGAAAACGAACTCAACATGAAAAGAAAAGTCGTCCATATCAATAAGTAAAGTATTAGGTAAAGGGAGCGACATATCTATTTCAATGAGAACTCTAGCGAATTGCCCGAAATCTCTTCCAGCTGAAGCTCCATGAATCTTCAAAGGATGACCCAAGAAACGAGCAATACCAGAAATAACTTGCGGATTCCAGTACTCGATCGGAAGAAAGTGGATGCGAACCCAAACGTTAGCCAAGGGAGAGTTTTCCTTGAAAGGATCAAAATTCCGAGACCACTCCCGTAACCGAAAGTCTCCCTTCGAGAGTTCCCAAATAATCTTCCCTTTTGCTATAGATTTATCCGCAGCCGTAGTGAAACGAAGAGTATAAAAACCCTTTCCCAAGGGGATCAGCTGCCAATCCGAGGCTACTCCCCATAACTGTTGAAGCTCCGATTTCAACTCCAAAGTCGACCTCGGCTTATCTCCTTTCCGCAAAAGAAGACGTCCTGTCAAAGCATGTTGAAACGCCTGAACCTCCTTTAGGTAGAGCTCCTTCGGAATCTTAAGCGAAAACTGATCTCCGTCCTTCGTAGGACGCAAATCATGAAAGACGTGAGCAGCAAGATCCGGCCGCTTGACCGGCCGCTTAACTGTTGCAGCAGCATAAGAGATACGATTATCCCCAGCAAACACACTAGGGTTTTCTTTATTAGGTCCCGAAACTGCAGCCGAAGCGTGGGGAACAGTTTGACTGGCGGCGCCACGCAAAGGTGACGCTTCTTTTCTGGACTCAACGCCAATGATACCGTCAGTTGCAGCAGAGCCATGCTGAAAAATGGCAGAAGATCTAGGTGTATTTTGCAGGAGAGCTTTAGGATTATCAAAATTCGTAGAGATGGGTGGGAGATTCAGGGCCCCCTTATCTCGAGCACCACCCGGAGACGAACAGGCCATAGTCCGGCGAGAAAGGCGGCGGCGCTAGGTCTAGGCGGCGGCGGCTAGGTTTCCCTCCTCCATAAGTGCACAGTCTTCTCAATGGATTCAAATTTAATTCCTTAAGAAGTATTCTAAAATGATGTAAGGTCTGCATTTTATATAATAAAGAAAGAAATAACAAATAAAACTAAAATAACATCTGAATTTTTGAAATAACATACATTAGTATATATATATATATATATATATATATATATATATATATATATTTGACTTGGGGGAACTGGGGAGGGGAGCAGTGAAATATGAACCTGAGACCTCACTGTTCACAGACAGGAGGTCGCACCGCTTGATGTCCCCTTGGAGATAATAAATATTTTATCTTGAAAGTACATGTACATACATTTTTAAATATACAGTTTGAAGAATTAATTGATAAGAAATTGAGAAAGTTTGTGTACCTCTAATTATAATTTATACTTTTAAAATTTATTTAGTATTCAATTAATTACATAAGATTATTGCATTAGTGTTCCCTAAAATAAATTATAATATATAATATATTACTCCCTCCGTCCCACTAGACTTGACACTTTTGAGTTGGGACACGGAGATTAAGAATAAAGGGAGAAGAGTGTAAAGTTGGTAGGGTCCACTTATTTTATGTGAGTAGAGAAAGTAGGGACCACATGCTATTTTAGGAAAGTGCCAATTCTAGTGGGACAAACAAAAAAGGCAAGTGTGCCAAGTCTAGTGGGACGGAGGGAGTATCATTTTATGATAATTACATAATATGCTATTAATAATTTTTGTTATAAATTAAAGAAAAATGCATAATTTTATAATTTTATAAAACTCAAATGCGGTATTCTAATTTCAAGTTAAATAACATTACATTTTGAAGAAATATTATTGTGATATATATATATATATATATATAATTTTATAAAACTCAAATGCGGTATTCTAATTTCAAGTATAATATGCGGTATAATAATTATATATATATATATATGTATATATATATGTGTGTGTGTGTGTGTATATTATGTATTATCATTTTAATAAAATTATTATAACTTGCTTATTTTAAATCTATTTTTTACATATTATATATCAAATTAAAGGTCATTTCGTGAGCTTTCATTCAAGATGCACATTATATATTTTATCTAATACATAATTGCTTGAAATTTTTAAAAATATGTATTCTATCTATAAAATAAAAAAAAGATAAAAAATAAAAGACTAATTGAATTTGACGGTTACTTTTTTTTTGAAATCAAATTTGACGGTTTCTAATTATTCTTAGTTGTTGGCAATTTTTTTTTATTTTTAAATAGATACAATATATTGAATTTTATTTTTATTTTTTAACTACTATTTTTTCCAATTCCAATTATATCCTTCTAATTGAACTTATTTACATTTACTTTGCTTTTTATATATATAAAGATAAAGATATGAATTTTTTTACCTCTAATTTTTCTCTCTCCTCGTAATCTTTGCCTCCAAATTTTTATCTTATTTTTTATTTTTTTTATTTTAATTCTTTCAAATAATCATTAATTTCGATTCATGAAACAAAAAAAATACTCAATATGGATGTTAAATTAAGATTATGATAAGATCTTTAATTTGATGTAAAAAATTATAATTTTTTTTGAAATGAATAAGTTATGATTATTTAAAGTGCCAAAATTGATTTTTGTTTGTTCTCATTATCTCTAATACTGAACATCATATTTTTTTTTTTCATCTTGTTTTCGTTTATTGGTGGAAAAATAAGTAGATGCCATTTTTTCCTTTCAAAAAAGTTTACATGGTTGTTTAATTAAAATTATTTTAAATTTAATTTTTTTTTAAATTACAGTAGTTATTAATGCAATTAATGATTAAAAAATTGTATTCATTTTAATATCAATTAGCAAATAAAAAATTAGTTATACATATTAAATTTATAATTTAAAATACGATATAGATTTATTTAGTTATGTTTACAATTTATTAATTTATATAAACATATTTGTTGTTATATTTTCTTTTTTATGTTATTCATATTTTTCCTGATTTTTTAATTAATTTTGGGCTATTCAAATATGAACTTGTAATAATCAAAATACTTATTATTAAAATGAGGCTTTATTAAGAACCAAAAAGAAAAAGAAAAAAATAAGAAAAGGAGAGAAAAAGAAGAAACCAATCAACCCTTGAAATCACACGATGCATACTAAGTGTCAGGCCTCGTTAAAATCTGCTTAATGAAACTCAAAGGGAAAAACATTAAACTGGGAAAAGAGTGTCTGTCTAGACAGAAAAAATCATCCAAAAACAGGAGGCATGAAGATAGTTTCCAGGCTTCAGACTAACCATCACCCAGAAACAGTCTTTATGCAAAACAAAACAACCTCGCTCGCGACAACAGTAGAATCGAAGCTTCGGACTAAGCATCACCCTGTCTCCAACTGATGTGCAAGCTCGACAAAAGAAACAGGAAAGTAATCGAAGCGTCAACACAGAAAATGAAAAAGACCAGCTATCGGCGATGCTAGACCCAAGGCCCAGTGCACCGGGACCTTGTAAAAAGTCTGCAAACCTGCCACAAACCCATGAAAGCGAGCAAAGAAGAGCCGAACAAAACGAAAGAGCAATCCACCAAGAGTTAACAAAGTTACTTAACAAAATAGAGAAACTCTCATGCGCGCTACGAGTAGCAAAAACCCGAAAGAAGGACCATCTCCCGACAGTGCATGACCCGAGACCCAGCGCACCGGAACCCAAAATACATTTTAGACTTTTAAGAACCTAAAATTTTTAAATTAAATTACCACTATTAATTTTGTTATATCCATGGTTTAGAGTTACTCTAGCCGTCCTACTCTAATAATGATATGGATAGGAATTGACGAAGGACCTGCTGGATATAATGACCCAAGAACCTGACATATATGAGTAGGCAGCGGTCTCCCTAGATCGAGAATCTAGTTTGATCAACCCTTAAGAGCGTAGAAACCTCAACCCGTTGGCTATAGAATCAGCCAAGAACCTCAGTATGTATGAACGCCACAAAACCTTGCTCAAGTGTCTTGATAAGTTTTAAAACAAGTGAAAAACTCAACAAAGAGAATTCAACTCACTAAGCAAAATGTTAATTTTCGTTTATATCAATGGTGTGTTCAAAACATGTGATTTACAAGACTATTTATAGGCTCAAAAATGACTTTTGAGAGCCTAACACTAATATCAATACTTAAGACTCTTAAATCACATAATTACACACTAAAATGTAACCACAAATGACTCTTCAACTTGGCTGCACTTTTTGGACGAAAATTCTACTTATTTTATTTTCAATTGGGCTTCAAAAATCATATGTGTAATGAGCCCACACTTCAAGTTGGAATAAGCCCATCAACTTGAATAACATTCACCATTTGGTCCAATGTAGATTGGTTTTGGACTTGGACTTTAATTTCAACTAGCAAAAGCATCATGGACTTCTTTATTTTCTTAGCTCTAGCCCTTGTAATTGGCCCACCTTGAATAATCAAAGGATCCATCTTTGTGTCCTAAGCCAACTTGGATGCGTCTCCATCATTCCCTTTTTCTTCAAGTGGATTCGTCCTCGAATTTAATTCACCAAAATAAGGAGACAAATCAGCAACATTGAAAGTAGCACTTACATTATACTCACCCGAAAGGTCTAGTTTGAAAGCGTTACCATTCACAATTGCTGTTGGTGAGAGTTACATATTAACTTGAGTACTATGGACCTTGAGTGATACCAATTTATATATGACATTTGGTAATCTGTATTAGGTGACTGTATCCGGTATAAGATGATAACATCCCCTTAAGGAGCTCAAAAGGTTTATTGCACTAAACCCTGCAGGTTGATTAAGTTCAGGTGCAATAATAAGGTTGAGTGTTGGAAACTTAATGAAATATCCTAATCCTAGTTTTGATGATACCAAAATCAATAGGTTTCACTTGTAATAGACTAGAACTGTTCGAACTCAAGTATTAGAGTTCTTTTTCTAGTTTAGTTGCTGTTCTGAAGACTGAAGACTGAAGAACGAAGGACTGAAGACTGAAGATGCCGACTGATGTAACGATTAAGGAAAAGTCAAATACTGATATTTGATTTATCAGTCGAAGGATCAGTTTCGACTGATTACTTAATGCGCGCCACGTGGATTCAGTGGACTGATACTAAAGTCAAGTATCAGTTAAACATTCTTCCTCGGACTGAACCTCCAACGTTTAAAGGAAGCCACGCACTCCAGAAGTACAGCCGCATTAAATGCAGAGATCTGAGGATCGTCATTTCTCTGCAGAGGACATTCCTTTTGGTGATTACCTTTTCAGAGATGTCCCATCTCCTGCTCTTCAAAGTAGCCGTTTTCACCAAACAAGGAACTTCGAAGATTGAAGCCTCAGCCCAAGTTCAAACTACTCTCTAACGGAAGAAATCTTGAAGACCATCTCCGCCAACAGATCTATTCAAGACGTCTTCTATAAATTGCGCTCGAGGATCACTTACTTTAAGATTTAGAATGACGCTTAGACATTTCGAATGTCACTACAAGATTTCAAATGACACTTTAACATTTCAAAGACACCACTCCAACATAAAAATGACACTACAAGATTTCAAAAAATACTTTAACATTTCAAAAGACACTATAACATTTGAAGTGACACTTTAACATCTAGAATAACACATAGACATTTTGAATGACACTACAAGATTTAAAAAAGGCACCACAAGATTTTAAATGACACTTTAACATTTTGAATGACACTACAAGATTTTAAATGATACTTTAATAATTTGAATGACACTAATAGATTTCAAATGACATTATAACATTTGAAATGACACTACAATATTTGAAATGACACAATAACATTTCAAATGATACTTTAACATTTCAAAAGAAACTATAGAATATCAAATAACACTACTATATTTCAATTGAATGTTGTAGTGTCATTTGAATGTCATATTGTCATTTTTAAATCTTGTAATGTCGTTTGAAATCTTGTAGTCTCATTTTGAATTGTTATAGTGTTATTTGAAATCTTATAGTGTCATTTAAAATCTGATAGTGTCATTTGAAATCTTGTAGTGTCATTTGAAATGTTATAGTGTCATTTGAATTCTTCAAGTGGAGTTTAGGGTTTAGGATTTTAGGTTTAGGGTTTAGGGTTTAGGTTTCAGGTTTAGGGTTTAGGGTTTAGGATTTAGGGTTTCAAGTTTAGGGTTTCAGGGTTTAGGTTTCAGGTTTAGAGCTTAGGGGTTAGGGTTTAAGATTTAGGGTTTCAGGTTTCGGGTTTAGGTTTTAGGTTTAGGGTTTTAAGTTTAGGGTTTAAGGTTTAGGTTTCAGGTTTAGAGTTTAGGTTTCAGGTTTAGGTTTCAAGTTTAGGGTTTAGGTTTCAGGTTTAGGTTTCAGGTTTAGGGTTTAGGATTTAGGGTTTAAGGCTTAAGGTTTAGGTTGAATAGTTAAAGTGTCATTTGAATTTCTCGAGTGTCATTTGAATTTGAGGTTTAGGGTTTTAGGTTTAGAGTTTAGGTTTTAGGTTTCAGGTTTCAAGTTTAGGGTTTAGGTTTCAGGTTTCAGGTTTAGGGTTTAGGATTTAGGGTTTCAAGTTTAGGGTTTAAGGTTTAAGGTTTAAGGTTTAGGTTTCAGGTTTAGGGTTTAGGATTTAGGGTTTCGGGTTTATGGTTTAGGTTTCAGGTTTGAAATCTTGTAGTGTCCTTTGAAATGTCATAGTATTATTTGAAATCTTGTAGTGTCATTCAATTGTTGAAGTTTCATTTGAAATGTTATAGTGTCATTTGAAATCTTGTAGTGTAATTTCAAATGTCATAGTGTCATTTGAAATCTTGTAGTGTCATTTGAATTGTTGAAGTGTCATTTGAAATGGCATAGTGTCATTTGAAATGTCATAGTGTCATTTGAAATCTTGTAATATCATTTGAAATCTTCTAATGTCATTTGAATTGTTGAAGTGTCATTTGAAATGGCATAGTGTCATTTGAAGGGTCTTTGAAATGTCATAGTGGTGAAGCACGGAATCACCAACACCTAAACTAGAAATTAGAAAGCGATAAATGACACACAAATTTACGTGGTTCGGCCATCAAGACCTACGTCCACGGGAGGTTCTTCCTTCGTTTTACTATACTTTGAGAGAGAGTTACATATTACAAGTGTGTTGCTTGAATGAGTTGATCCCCTAGTTTTCCAATAGATGTGCTATTTATAGTTTGTGAGCAAACCCTAATTCTAAAAGCCCACTCATCTAGTCAATTGGGCCCAAAACTCAGTACAATGGTCTTATTCCCGAAGTTGAACTATCATACGTAGCTGCGCAGGAAAGGCACTTTGGTGACGCTGCTCTGACTGCGCAGCGCTGCCGCGCTACTTTGGTCTGCGCTGCTCTGCTCTGGTCTGCGCTGCTCTGCTCTGGCTGCGCAGCTCTACTGCGCTACTCTGATTTGGCTGTGCGGCTGCACGGGAAAGCTACTTGGCTGCGCAGGAAGGCACCTTGGCTATGTGGGAAGGTTTCTGTGTGCAATCATTCTTCACTCCATCTACTTAGGTGGATTTCTTACTCTTTTATCCAAGATATCCGATCGTACATGCGCTGTTAGTTTCTGTAGTAATAATAATAATAGTAATAATAAGGTAAAATAGGCTTAGATTGCTAAGCACAGCGCTGATGGGAATTACAGTCCTCATCAGCTACTCCTCCCCTAGTCTAGTTGAACAGCGTTCTCTTTGTTCAACTAGTGGTGTGTGGTGTGAAGTCAGCGCTGTGCTGCTCTCCCGTGTCAATTAAGCATACACGATTCCCTGCGACTTATTAGACAAGAACTGTCAATCTTTGCAAAAATGATAAAGACAAAGTATTTTAATGCTGGAAATAAGCTGAGATAAAAGAGATAGCAATTATTCCTTTTGATTCGTCGAACATCATTAAAGATAATAAGGGTTTAGATAACCTGTGCTGGGAAGACTCAAGTGATCTGCGTTGACAACCTCGCGCTGACTGCGCTGCACCGACTGCGCTGACAACTCCGCGCTGACTGCGCTGCACCGACTGCGTTGACAACTCCGCGCTGACTGCGCTGCACTACCTGCACTGACAAAGATGATACACTCCCGCAACGCGGCCCTTAAGATGGTATATTTCCGCAGCGCGGCCCTTAAGATGGTACACCCCTCCGCAACGCGGCCCTTAAGATGGTACATTTCCGCAACGCGGCCCTTAAGATGGTACACCCCTCCGCAACGCGGCCCTTAAGATGGTACACCCCTCCGCAACGCGGCCCTTAAGATGGTACACCCCTCCGCAACGCGGCCCTTAAGATGGTACACCCCTCCGCAACGCGGCCCTTAAGATGGTATACCCCTGTCTAACTTTCGCGGCTTACGATATTCCTGCGCGGAGCATAGACAATCAAAGAACCCTGTCTAACTTTCGCGGCTTACGATATTCCTGCGCGGAGCATAGACATTCTGAACTGACAACGGCTCGGACATTCTGCGCTGAAAACTACTGAGATAACTGAGATAGCTGCGCTGAGATAGATGCGCTGAAGTAACTGAGATAAATGTCCTTACTGCGCTGAGGTAGTTTCCCTGAGGTAGCTGAGATAACTGCCCTGACTGCGCTGAGATAGCTGCGCTGAGGTAGCTGCCCTGAGGTAGCTGAGATAACCAGATAGCTGCTCTGAGATAGCTGAGATAGCTGCCCTGACTGTGCTGAGATAGCTGCGCTGAGATAGCTGAGATAAATATCCTGACTGCGCTGAGAAGACCCAAATTCTACTTAAGGTTTTCCCCTCCGAAGCGTGGCTGAATTGCCACTAAAGCTCATTTTCTGCCGAAGCAGGTTTTCCAGCATTGTTAACCATCACTGATTGTGCTGTAAATTTTCAAGAAAAATACAGATGGCAACATATACCCTACTCCCTCCCTCTTAGTAACATGTGCATGATTAAAATAAACATGTTATGTGTATGCTTGTGATTGGTGTTCCTACTTGTGATGCTAGTGACAGGGCTAGTATGACTCTATGGTCCCAAAGTATGTTATCCAAATTATGTTCCAAGCCCTTAGCACATATGCAGAAGATGTGCAGCTTCGTATACTTAGTCAATTCATATTTCAATCCTAGGCACATATGCAGAAGTTGTGCAGCTTCAAAGACATAATATCAAATTCTCAAATCCCTTCAAGAGATAATATAAATCATGATTTTTCTCAAGTGGTAAAGTATAACATTTTCCAAATCTCAATCATGCTTACATGCTTCGATGAAATAACTTAAGATCATGTTTCATACTTACATGCTTTGGTGAAGTAACTTAACATCATGTTTCATTCATACTTACATGCTTCGATGAGACACCTTAAGATCATGTAGTGAGGAATTTCAGTTTTGCGAAGTACCTGGATCACCACTAGTTAGTAGGTTACCTTTGTTACATTACGGCTTAGACATTCTGTGCTGGGATGTAGAGTTCCTATGTTGAAGACCAGCTTAGATATCCCGCAGCACCGCTTAGAAAATTATGCAGCGCAGCTTTAGTAACTCTTCTTGCTTTCATTCATGCGCAGCTTAATAATTTTACTTCATCTTGTTATTCCACCAATTCCTCCTTTTCCTTTGCTGTTGTATCTTTCTTCGCATGATCCTCGCATTCATCTGCGCTGCTCGAAGCCCCGGCCCTTGCCCAAATTGAAGGCTGAGTGGTTTATGCATGTAATAGCGCACATACTTATGAGTGTTAAAGAAGACAACATTTCCAATAGATTCCCTGGAAAACGTTGCGCTCCCCCCACGAAAAATGCCCTGCACAGCCCTGAATTTGTAAAGAAAAGTAGAGCAAAGTCAGTCTAGAAACTAAGCATGGATAACCCCAAAATCAACAGATGCAATCTCCAATTAAAACAAAATTAATCCTAAAATATCAGGATTTTTGAAACGGCAGAGCTGGAATCCCGCTGTGTTGAGAGAATCCTGTGCAGGGCTAAAATTCCCTAGCGCCGAAAAAATCCTGCGCAGACCCATTCACCCAAAGCAGCTACGCTGCCCTTCTGATCCAAAAATTCCCAGGCTCCCTTAATAATTCTCTTAAGCACTTCGAGTTTTGCTTGATATTCCTTGCACAGAAATCAAACAACGAAAAGAGAGATTACAAGCAAAGCAAGCGATTGATGTTATAGAATTGATTCCAGTATGAAAATAAATTGAAAAACACTGACAAATGGATGCACTTCCCAACAAATTAGACTGAGCCATGGCTCTCAAGATGTTCCCGTAGCATTCCTAAATTTTGATTCGTGAATGTATTCATCTCCCAATCATCAGTTATCTTATCCCCGCAAGGCTGGAGTACAGCGCTGAAGATTGAAAACTTCTTCCCGAGCTGAGTAGCTGTGCTGAAAATTGAGAGGTTCTTCCCGGGCTGAGCAGCAGCACCGAATCTTCCTTGTGAACCTGCGCTGCCCATTTAGTCTTTTTCGTGAACCTGCGCTGCCCTCGAAGACTACCGCCATGCCTGCGCTGCCTTCGAAGGTTACCACCTTGTGCTGCCCTCAAAGGCCCCCGCCTACGCTGCCTTCAGAGGACTCCACCTGCGCTGTCCGAAACCCCGGCCCGTGTCCGGATTGACAGTTGCGCTGCCCTCAAAATTAGGTGGTAGCAGAGTGTCCAACAAGTAAATGTTGAAACACCCTTCTTGTGTGTTCTCGTGATCCTGCGCTGGAATTACATAGAAAGATATGGCAGCGCTGCCCAAAGAAATCTCGTATTTAGTCCACTCTTTCAATATTTATTGTTGGAGTTCAAGATTCCTGCGCTGTAAAAAACTCTTGAGCAAAAAGATTAGTAAAATATGATAGCCCCTTGAAACAGGGCTATAAACTCATTGCAAAGGTAACCCAAAACTTTGATCGTGTAAAATCAGAGTCGCGTTAGTCCCTTAACATGACATAATTAATCCCCAAGGTTAGAGCAAAGATCATAGCCAAAGCAGTCCCGAATTCAGAGCTAAACCACAGCAATATCAGGCCCCAAAATCATAATAGCATCAGCACAATCAAGTTTGTAAAATAAAGTAAAATCACAACCATAACATGCTCAACAATCCCAAGAACCAGCACATGGCAAATGATAACTTTAAAAAAGTCAATAAATAAATAAACCAATCGCCACATGATCAAAGGTTCAAACATATAGAGATTAGAAGGCAGTGAAGTCATGTTGACCTAGATAATTTAAACTCATCGTAAGAAGTAATAAATTTAGAGCAAAAGAATCAAGAACTTAGCTTCCGTTATTCTTTTCCATGCAATCGTGGGAGTAGCAGTAAGCAACGGTCGCACAGCTCGGGTCCCAGATACTGCTCCCTATCACCAATTGGGATCTGAATCGAGCACGGCTTGCAAACTCAGCCCCGAGCAAGGCTATTGTGCTCTCCTCAAGCAACTCTTCAAAACTTGGCATTTATATCAGCTGCAATGAAGATAGCAGCAATGCAATGGCAGCTGTTGTACTTTGATAATAGTTCCCCGAGCTCTCGATGCTGGAAAAATAGGCCTATAGTCGAACCACGGGGTCGGCGAATATGTGTGGCATAAAGTCATGCTACTCAAAGTCACACTTCTGAAACCCAAATGCGGTAATAGCTTGGAAACCCATGCTTTTTTGACAATGCAAAGTCAAAGGCAAATTAGTCCCAAGATCAAAGCATAATCATAATGCTATTTGTCCCAACATCAGAACCAAATTGTAATAGTATTAGTCCCAAGGTTTGAGTAAAATCATTAGAAATACTAGTCTCCAAATTAGAGCAAAGTCATACGGAAACCAGCCCCCCCATCAAAGTAAAGCCATAAGAAAAAATCGGTCCCAAACTTAAAATCAAATTACGACAGTTATCATGCTCAAGATCAGAGTAAAGCACGACCATGTCAATCCCTAACTTAGAGAAATCGTCACGAAACCAGAGCAAGAACATAGTAAGATCAATCCCGAATTTAGAGAGAAGTCATATTGAAATCAGCCGTGCATTTGCAAATAGCCCATCTAGCATTTTTAACAATGTTTAAAACATGATTCATATTTAATGTATCTCACTGGTTTTAGAACCAAAGGCCATAAGAACTCCCATCATATAGCTTATAAAGCGAGTACAGAGCAATTTAGTAGCATCAGCTAGTGTTTAGTATCATCGTTGCATAACACCATATCTATCTCTTTAGTGCAAGTAGCAAACTCCACCTCTCATCATAAACAGTTAAGAGAATCACAACCCCTCAAATCTAGTACTCAATCCCCATTGTATTTATGCAATAAAAGGAGAAGACGCGAGGACTTAGCTTTTGTTGGAGGAGGGTCAGATGCCCTGTTCAGTCGAGCCGAAAGGGTCGATTGCCTTGTTCCTGCGCTGACGTGATGATCGCTGGCAAAAGGTAGGCAGCTGCCCTGATGTTCGTAGGCGGGTGCTATAGACATCCTCCTGCGATGATGGATGGGATGGTAACAACTGCCTTTGCGACAGCTAATCCAAGAGCTTCATCAATTGCTCGATAACCAATTCCCTTAGGTCTTCGAGCCTTGCTCGATATTGGGATAATGAAATGCCCTTGCACAAAAACCACAAGAAATCGTGAGTAAAATTGAGTGAAAAATTAGGGCACTGAGTTTCGGCAAGAAATTAATTGAGAAATCAATGGCCGCGCCAGTGACTGTGGGCTGGTTTGACGGAGCTACGTCTCAAAGAGAGAAACTGATGTCAGAAAAGGCTGGACGTTAGCCTCGCCGCACTAGAGACTAAGCAGTCGCGGGTGGTCTGCTGCTGCTGTTCTGCGGTTGAAGCAGAAAAACTGAGGTTGCGCTGAAGCCGATTTAGGAGAAATTAGGGCTCAGTATGATGGGCGTCGATCTCAGATGAGTCTCCGCCAGTAATTTGCTAGAAAACACAGGAAAACATAAAGGAGCATCATGATTTGTCATAGTTTGCACGAAATTGCTAACAAATACATATTGAGTAAGAAAATTGGGGGTCTTCCCCTGCCCATGGTCGACGAGTCATTTTCCGATTTCAGTGAGAGAAATGCGATGGATCGGCGACGTGTGCCGATTAGACGAGCCGGCTCAACGGAGCTGCTTCTCAGAGAGAGGAAGGCAGCAGGTGCCCTTGGGCCGTGAATCGCGGTGGTTGAGCTCGGCCGGGTGAAAGTCGGAAAGGGGATCCAATCTGGATCTGTGAGAGAAAGATCGACGATAGGAAGTTCCATTTTCGTGACTGGAAATTTTGGGAGCTGGAAAGCTATCGAGAATTTTTGGGGACTGCCCAAAGGAATTTTCTTGTTTGGTGGATCTCTGATTGGAGACGGGCTGATTCTCGCCGGGAACTATTTTGCCCAGAAAAGTGAAGAAGCTCCCTCTTCGGCAACATAGGGAGTGGAACAAGGATTCCCGGTTTGGGCACTAGAAACTCAAAACAGGAATCGCCGACAGCTAAAAGCCCAGAACATAAAACCCCAACCACGCCATTTTTTTTTTATGATGAACAGTGATTTCCTCCGGTGAACAGTAACCCCCGATGAACAGTACTTTCTCCCCTTTACCCGATGAACAGTAACCGGAAACCATGAATCTCACGCCTTAGCTCGATTTCCCACAGACGGCGCCAGTTGGTGAAGCACGGAATCACCAACACCTAAACTAGAAATTAGAAAGCGATAAATGACACACGAATTTACGTGGTTCGGCCATCAAGACCTACGTCCACGGGAGGTTCTTCCTTCGTTTTACTATACTTTGAGAGAGAGTTACATATTACAAGTGTGTTGCTTGAATGAGTTGATCCCCTAGTTTTCCAATAGATGTGCTATTTATAGTTTGTGAGCAAACCCTAATTCTAAAAGCCCACTCATCTAGTCAATTGGGCCCAAAACTCAGTACAATGGTCTTATTCCCGAAGTTGAACTATCATACGTAGCTGCGCAGGAAAGGCACTTTGGTGACGCTGCTCTGACTGCGCAGCGCTGCCGTGCTACTTTGGTCTGCGCTGCTCTGCTCTGGTCTGCGCTGCTCTGCTCTGGCTGCGCAGCTCTACTGCGCTACTCTGATTTGGCTGTGCGGCTGCACGGGAAAGCTACTTGGCTGCGCAGGAAGGCACCTTGGCTATGTGGGAAGGTTTCTGTGTGTAATCATTCTTCACTCCATCTACTTAGGTGGATTTCTTACTCTTTTATCCAAGATATCCGATCGTACCTGCGCTGTTAGTTTCTGTAATAATAATAATAATAGTAATAATAAGGTAAAATAGGCTTAGATTGCTAAGCACAGCGCTGATGGGAATTACAGTCCTCATCACATAGTGTCATTTGAAATCTTATAGTGTCATTTTAATTGTTGAAGTTTAATTTGAAATGTCATAGTGTCATTTGAAATCTCATAATGTCATTTGAAATCTTGTAGTGTCATTTGAATTCTTTGAGTGTCATTTTAAGTGTTGAAGTGTCATTTGAATTCTTCTAGTGTCATATGAAATGTCAAAGTGTAAATAACGCTACTTATAATAATTAACACTATAACATTTCAAAGACACCACTACGACATAAAAATGACACTACAAGATTTCAAAAAATACTTTAACATTTCAAAAGACACTATAACATTTGAAATGACACTTTAAGATTTAGAATGACACTATAACATTTCAAATTACACTTTAACATTTGTAAAGAAACTATAAATTATCAAATGATACTATAAAATTTCAAATGACAATTTAACATTTCAAAAGAAACTATAAAATATCAAATGACACTACTATATTTCAAATGACACTATAACATTTGAAATGACACTTTAACATATTGAATGACACTACAAGATTTCAAAGGAACTACAAGATTTCCAAAAATACTTTAATATTTCAAAAAATAATACAACATTCAAATGACACTACTCTGACACAAAAATGACACTACAATATTTGAAATGAAACTATAACATTTCAAATAACATTTCAAATGACACTTTAACATCTCAAAAGAAACTATAAAATATCAAATGACACTACTATATTTCATTTGAATGTTTGTAGTGTCATTTGAATGTCATAGTGTCATTTTAAAATATTGTACTATCGTTTGAAATCTTGTAGTCTCATTTTGAATTGTTATAATGTTATTTGAAATCTCATAGTGTCATTTGAAATTTTGTAGTGTCATTTGAAATGTTATAGTGTCATTTGAATTCTTCAAGTGGAGTTTAGGGTTTAGGGTTTAGGTTTCAGGTTTAGGGTTTAGGGTTTAGGGTTTAGGATTTAGGGTTTCAGGGTTTAGGTTTCAGGTTTAGAGTTTAGGGGTTAGGGTTTAAGATTTAGGGTTTCAGGTTTAGGGTTTAGGTTTTAGGTTTAGGGTTTTAAGTTTAGGGTTTAAGGTTTAGGTTTCAGGTTTAGAGTTTAGGTTTCAGGTTTAGGTTTCAAGTTTAGGGTTTAGGTTTCAGGTTTAGGGTTTAGGATTTACGGTTTAAGGTTTAAGGTTTAAGGTTTAGGTTGAATAGTTAAAGTGTCATTTCAATTTCTCGAGTGTCATTTGAATTTGAGGTTTAGGGTTTTAGGTTTAGAGTTTAGGTTTTAGGTTTAGGTTTCAGGTTTAGGGTTTAGGTTTCAGGTTTCAGGTTTCAGGTTTAGGGTTTAAGATTTAGGGTTTCAAGTTTAGGGTTTAAGGTTTAAGGTTTAAGGTTTAGGTTCCAGGTTTAGGATTTAGGGTTTATGATTTAGGGTTTCAGGTTTATGGTTTAAGTTGCAGGTTTAGGGTTTAGGATTTAGGGTTTTAGGTTTAAGGTTTAGGTTTCAAGTTTAGAGTTTATGTTTCAGGTTTAGGGTTTAGGTTTCATTTGTATGTCGGAGTAGTGTAATTTGAAATGTCAATGTTTCATTTGAAATATTATAGTGTCTGTTGGGAACCTTATGGAATATCCTAATCCTTGTTTTGATGATACCGAAATCCATAGGTCTTAATTATAATAGACTAGAACGGTTTTGAACTCAAGTGTTAGAGTTCGTTTCTAGTTTAGCTTGCAGTTCTGAAGACTGAAGACTGAAGAACGAAGGATTGAAGACTGAAGACTGAAGTTACCAACTGAAGTATCAGTTGAAGAATCAGTTCGGAATTGATTACTTAATGCGTGCCGCGTGGACTCAGCGGACTGATACTAAAGTCAAGTATCAGTTAAACATTCTTCCTCGGACTGAACTTCCAACGTTCAAAGGAAGCCACGTACTCAAAAGTACAGGCGCATTAAATGCAGAGATCTCAGGATCTTCCTCTCTCTGCAGAGGTCATTCCTATTTGGTGGCTACTTTTTCAAAGACGTCACATCTCCTGCTCTTCAAGATAGCCATTTCCACCAAACAAGGAACCTCGAAGATTGAAGCCTCAGCCCAAATTTAAAATGCTCTCTAACGGAAGAAATATTGAAGACGTTCTCCGTCCAACGAATCTATTCAAGATCTCTCCTACAAATAGCGTTCGAGGATCACTTCAATCTTCACCGATTCAACGACATAAGCTGAAACTTTGCCAAAATAGTTTCTCAGCCAAAAGCTTAACCTTCCCAAAGCTTGAATCGAAGAAGAGAATTCCAAAGCCAAAATCAGTCACTGCTGATTACACACATTCTCTTAGACCTTAGGCAAACTTCTGTTTACCCAGAAGCCAAGGTCAAACTTGCTCCAAAGAACTTGTTCTTTGAAGTATAGTTGGCAAGTGTTCAAACCTCCTTTCGAAAGAAAGAGCTGAGTGTTTGAGTGATTCGGAGTTCAGGAAGGTACTCTGACTCTGAGAAATCTTAGCGCGGGTTGTGCTAAGTGTGAGAAATCCGACACGAGTGAAGTGTGGGTACTGAAGAAGTGGTTTCTTCAGTGATACGATTGTGTGCACCCGGCAAGCACACGGTTCGGTTTGCAGTGCACCTAGTTAAGCACTTGCGGAGTGGATTGTTGGTCTGATCAACCGACCGTGGATGTAGGAAGTGTTTTTCGAACCACGTAAAAGTCTCTTTGTTATTTACAGCTTTCAGTTTTACATTCTTACTTGTGTTGTTTCAATTGATAAACTGAATACTGAATAACTGCAAAGAGAAACCTAAGACTAACAACGTGCTCAACCGAGGATATTACGAAACAAAGTTTATTTCTGCTGCGTATGATATCAGTCTGACTGATCTATCATCTGATAGTCAGGAAGAGTGTTATCATCTCTGTTTTAGCAAACTTGACTGAAGCCCTTACGTGCATCAGTTAAGTTCCAATAACTTAACTGATAACTCCTTACTGAAGAGTTTTCAGTATCAGTCGTCAACCCTGTTTGGTCAAAACTCTTTTCAGTTAACAGGCGTCATAGTTTGCGTGCAAAGTTTCGTTTTGATCTCTATCTTGAGATCTCTCTGATTTGAGGAAAGAAAAATAGCCCATAGGTGTATTCCCCCCCATACATCTATTCGAGAACCTCCGGACCTAACAGTGTCATTTGAATCAAAAACATCATTTGAAATGTTAAAGTGTCATTTCAAATATTAAAATATTATAGTATCATTAGTATGTCGGAGTAGTATCATTTGAAATCTTATAGTGTCATTTGAAATGTTGTAGTATCATTTGAAATTTTGTAGTGCCATTTGTTTGTCGGAATAGAGTCATTTGAAATCTTGTAGTGTCATTTGAAATCTTATAGTGTCGTTTGTATGTCGGAATAATGTCATTTGAAATGTTAAAGTGTCATTTGAAATCTTGTAGTGTCATTTGTTTGTCGGAGTAGTGTCATTTGAAATGTTATATTGTCATTTGTTTGTCGGAGTAGTGTCATTTGAAATATTATTGTGTCATTTGGATGTCAATGTGACATTCGAAATATTGTAGTGTCATTTGAAACGTTATAGTATCATTTGAAATGTTAAAGTATCATATAAAACAATATTTTTCTTACTAAATGAAACCTTTAATATAGAACAAAAAAAGAACAAATGATACTATTTTTCAAACTAAATGAAACCTTTAATATAGAACAAATGATACTATTTTTCAAACTAAATGAAACCTTTAATATAGAACAAAAAAAAAGAGCGAAACTTTTAAT
This sequence comes from Salvia miltiorrhiza, assembly GCF_028751815.1. Taxonomy (NCBI): domain Eukaryota; kingdom Viridiplantae; phylum Streptophyta; class Magnoliopsida; order Lamiales; family Lamiaceae; genus Salvia; species Salvia miltiorrhiza. Next base: position 33,576,370 of record NC_080389.1, on the reverse strand, counting down.
ATCATTTATTAATGATACTATTTTTCTTACTAAATGAAACCTAAAATATAGAACAAATGATACTATTTTTCAAACTAAATAAAATAAAAAAATAATTAAAAATTTGAAACGAAAAAGAAAAAAGAAGAAGAAGAAAAAAGAAACTACATACTTAAAAGAAACTACAAGTATTAAAAGAAAGAAACTATAGAAAAAAGAAAAAAAACTACAAGTATTAAAAGAAAGAAACTATAGAAAAAAGAAAGAAACTACAAATATTAAAAGAAAGAAACTATAGAAAAAAGAAAGAAACTACATACTTAAAAGAAAGAAACTACAAAAAATTTCGCCTTTTAATAAAGAAATTACATACTTAAAAGAAAGAAACTACAAGTATTAAAAGAAAGAAACTACATACTTAAAAGAAAGAAACTACAAGTATTTAAAGAAAGAAACTCTAGAAAAAAAAAAAAAGAAACTACAGAAAAAAGAAAGAAACTACAAGTAATAAAAGAAAGAAACTATAGAAAAAAGAAAGAAACTACAAGTATGATGAGGACTAGAATACTCATCAGCGCTGTGCTTAGCAATACAAGAACATCTTACTTGATTACTATTATTGTTATTATTATTATTGAACGAAGCCAACCAACGCAAGTTTAATTGAAGACCTCGGATAATAAAGGGACGACTCGCCTGCGCAGCTTAAGGGGACTACTCAGCACGGGCAACAAGGAAGTTCTATTTTCATTACTCGAACCAGCCGAAGAAGTCAAAGTGCCTGCGCAGCCTAAAGAGCTCGAAGCACCTGCGCAGGATAAAGAACCTAAAGCTTTGTGCAGCGCTGGTAGAGACATCTCTGCTAGAGTGCAGCGCTACCAGAGACAACTCTGACAGAGTGTAGCGCTACCAGCTCTGCCAGAGTACAAGCGCTAATTTCGCTAAAATAAATGAAATTTATATGACCCTAAATATATGTTCGATCCGGGTCTGGGATCCGACTCAACCTAAACCCGCGCTCACCATGTGCGCGCAGACTTAAAGTGGCGCTCACGTGAGTCCACCACTTTTTTATCTCCAATTTTTCTCTCTCCTCATAATTTTTTCCTCCATACTTTCTATCTTTTTTTTTCTTCTATTTTAATTATTTTCGAAAAATCATTAATTTTGATTCATGAAAAAAGGACTCAATATGGATGTTGAATTAAAAGTTATGAAAAAATCTTCAATTTTATGTAAAAATTATAAAAAGTAAATTTGAATTGAATAAGTTATAATCGTTTAAAGTGTTAAAATTAATTTTTGTTCTCTCATTCATCTTTAATGTTGAACATCGTACTGGTTTCAAAAAAAAAAAATTGTTGAACATCGTACTTTTTTTGTGTGAAAAAAATAAGCAGATGTCATTTTTTTCTTTCAAAAAAATATACATCACTGTTTAATTATAATTATTTTAAATTTAAATATTTTTAAATTACAGTAATTTTAATGCAATTAAAGACGAGGAAATTTGTATTAGTTTTAATATGAATTTTTAATAAAAAATTAGTTAAATATTTTAAAATTATAATTCAAAATATTATATAGATTTATTTAATTATTTGCAAAAATTATTTCTTTATTTATATAAACATATTTGTTGTTATATTTTTCTTTTAGGTATGTAATTATCATATTAAACCTCAAACTATACTCACTTTATCAAAATGTCCCGAACTATAAGAAAATATTTTCAAAAATCTCAAACTATTAACTTTGTATAAAAAATGTGTTAAATAAATCTTGGTAATGTGATTATATATTTGGCTGAACAAACGTGTTGAAGGCTGAAGCTGCGTATGAAATTCAAAAATATGTGAAAATTCGGTGGGTCGGACTCGAACCGAATCGGATTCGATGTTCGATTTCGGTCCAGCTCAAGTTCAGCCACGCCTGATTTTTGGTCCGAGGTCTATTTTTGAGAATTTTCGAATCTTCGGTTCTAATGAGTTGGTCTGGATCGGTCCTGGTTGGATCGGATGTTCACCCTTACCCAAAATAGAGGAAAGAAAAATGAAAAAATTCTTATTAATAATTACTTTTTATTTTTAAATTAAATATTCAATAAAAATAATAATTATTGTGGCTATTTCTTTTCCATTTCTCTGCGTAAACCAAACCAGCACTTAGTTTGTTGGTCGTTTGACGATGATTGATAACTGGCTTAAAACGTCGGCGTATGGTAGAAGGTAGGGGCAGCCTGTCAGTCCAGCTAAGACTGGGTTGGCAAATACCAATACAGCATCGGCATCGCAATGAAATTGCTCCAACACGTGGTGCCAAATGCCAGTGCCCACCGCCACCAACACTGAAATACCTTTCCAATTTTTGCAAACCTGCACTGCTCTCTGCTCCTATTCTGGCTACGTGAATCAATCAAGTCATTCTTCGGAGTTACACAAAATTGCAGTTGCGAGAAATTGATGCTATATTACTAGAGACGCAGTTGGATTTTGGGGCTTCCTTTGTTCTTTCTTTTCTGGAGGCGAGGGGAGGGGAGGGGAGGGGTTTCCAGCTCCGTCGTGAGTAGTTCTTGTGTATATGGATGCGGTTGCGTTATAATAATTGAAGCGAGTGCTAAAGCTTCTGCTGGCATCTGAATCTGTAAAGCTAGTTATGTCGGGTCTTTACAATTCCAACTTCTCGCCCGCGCGGGCAGCCTCTCCACAGATTTCTACAACTCCCCATGATATAGATAGGTATTCTTCAGTTTTTCACTCATCTTGTTTCACTCTCATATTAGGATTTTTTGATCCATGTTCGTCTTTGTTTTTCGGTAACGGATGTTAGTAATCAGTATTTATCAGAGCTGTTGGCGGAGCATCAAAAACTTGTACCTTTCATGCAGATTCTCCCCATCTCTACAAAACTCTTGAATCAAGGTTCTGCATTCTCTCTTATCTATTCATTTTCTTTTATCTTTCATCTTTTTGTTGTTGTAATTCTTTAGTATCGTTAATTGGATCTCCTGAATATGTTGTTAAACTTATATAAGAAATTCTTCGTGTAGTATGTTTTCAGTCATTGGGGAATAAGATACACACATGATCAACTTCTAATTTGTTACCTTAACATCGTTGCAATATATATTTAGATGCAGAGTACTTTTTATTAATGGTAACCTTATTTATGTTACTCTTAGTTCGTGGAAGCATGCATTTTGTGCATTACAGTGCATTTGATTTATCGAACTAGAATGTCTTTTAGCCATTTTAGTTATTCACCTTTTCGAGTGTTGAATATTTTTCATCTTTCAGAGATATTGCGGGTTACGGGGATGATGCCAAATCACAACTTCAGTGAACTTGAGAGACTAAGACATAGAAGTCCCAGCCCTATGGCCTCTACAAGTTGGAATGGACTAACACAAGAGGTAACAATTTCATATCTCTGTCAGAAGTTACTTCTATACTTTGTCTTTGTCCTTCATGCATAATTACAAGCATATTATTCAATTTACACTGAATCAAAAGCTGTAATTTCAGAGAAGAGAACGAAGAAAATTGGTAATTTTTTCGTACGTTTACATTGAATGAGAACTTACTGTACAATCTGATCTTTTACAAATATATAAGGAAGAAATAAATGGAGAAAGAAAAACTAATATCCTAGCAACTAAAAGCGTAAACAACAAACCAAAAAAATCTTAACTAAAAGCGTGTTTACACTGTCACACTCCCCCTTAAGATGGGAGAATATGAAATGTATATCCATCTTGCCAAACAGCAAGTACTTCAATACTTGCATGACTATGCTGGGATTATCTCAAGCTTTGGGTTGACACCTAACCCCATTGTGAACTTTTGTGTTGCTTTTAGCAACAATAACCTTGCTTGGGCCAGTAATATGGCTTTTGACACTAAGGAAGGAACTTTTACTAAGTACTCCCTCCGTCCCCAAAATAAGTTCCTCTTTGGGGACGGCACGGGTTTTAAGAAAAAATAGTAAAGTGTATTGATAGTGGAGAAAAATATATTATAGTGGTGAAAAGGTGAAAATGTGAAAAAGTGTTATAATTAGTATTGGGAATGATGAAAAAGTGAAAAGTAAGAATAAATAAAGTATTATTAGTGGTGGGGTAGTTGTCCAAAAATAGAAAGAAAGAAAGAGGAACTTATTTGGGGGACGTCCCAAAAAGGAAAAAGAGGAACTTATTTTAGGGACGGAGGGAGTATAATATTGGAGCTAGCTTCACGAATGCTGAACTTTTGGCTGCTCCAACATTAAGCAATAAGTTTGGCACCTTGGGCGCATCATACTACCACATAGTGAGCCCACTGACCAACAATGCAGTTGGTGCCGAGGTGACCATCTTGCCAAACAGCCATAAGTTCAAATGGAGCTGATGATATCCTGTAATACCCGCCTAAGGCCATTTTGCCTAAGTTGGCACCAGCTTGCGTTCACTATAGATTCTGCTTGAGCTCTCCCAGGGCGTCAAGCTTTGAATAGTGTTGTTCAGTTATAGCCACAAACATCACCATTTCCTTAACTTTCGTTTCCATTTTTTTCAACCTATATTGCCATCCTCAAAAAGTCTCTGAACTAACATCAACTCAGCAACTAAACAAAGCAAATGACCAGAAAATTCCACCAACCGAATCACATCGGATGGAAGCATCCTGGAACTAGCTAGCAACAGGAGCCTTTCCACTAAACCATAACCGAAAAACATTAAATACACAAGTTGTCACAAATCTACACAAGGAAGAAACGGGGAGAGTAAGCACAAATCTACACAGATTTTTTGTCACAACCAGAACTACGATTGATGTAGAGAGACCAAAGATGAGAAAGATCTACACAGGTCTAGAAATACTTGAACGAAAGAGGGAAATCACAACTCATGATTTCAACTGATTAAAACAAAGATTGGAGAAAAGAAGCTAAGATCAACATCGATTGTAGGAGACAAATTGAAGAATGCATTACGGTAAAAACAACCAATTGTAATAGGCCAGAAAACAGTGAATCAACTGATTTCAATTTTAATAGGAGAGAGACAAGACCACCTATTAATTGGAAGAGTAATTGATGAAAAATAAGAGAACAAATAGGGAATTGGAGGAAAATCTGATTTCAACAGATTCAATCGGTGAGAAAGAGTTGGAAAGGATTGGATGAAAGGAGATATGACGCAGCTGCAATCTGAGCTCTTCATACCATATTGAATTTACAGTGAAACAAAATCAGTAATTACGGAGATGAGAACAAAAAAAGATGGAAAAGATTTTGTTTGTTTACATTGCATAAGAACTTGTTGACAATCTGATCTTTTATACACACACACGCACACACGCGCACACACACACACATATATAAAGAAGAAATAGATGGAGTAAGAGAAACTAATATCGTAACAACTAAAAGTGTAAACAACGAACCAAAGAAAGCTTAACTAAAAGCTTGCTTACAGTTTCACACATACCATGTGTGTTGGTACAAGTGAACCCAACCTGAAGGATAGGGGTAATATTGATTCTCTAATTTCAAGCTTTTGCAAGACGTTTCTTCTCTCTCTCTCTCCCTCTCTCTCTCTCTTGTGTTCCATCTAATATTTATTTTCATGTAACATTGTTAAGATTATGATGGATTTTTTGGGTTTTGTGCAATTTTCTTTGCCTTTTGGCTGTATGGTTTGTGATGTGTCTTGGTTAAAAACAGTCTGATCTCATGATTTTAAGCATGTGAATAACTCCCAATTTCACAACCCTAGATGTATTGATAGTTTCACCGGTCAAATATACCTATCCGACTAGAAAAAGGAAGAACTGACTAGAAAATAAGATAAATCAATAAAAATAAGGGTAAATATCACTGTAAACCCCAAACTATTTTTGCACTATCAATTATATCCTGAGCTATTAAAAATATTTTTTTAAACCTTGAACTATTAATTTTATATCAATTGTACCCTTTATCCATTTTTCATCCTTTGAATTTTTAATGAGTAATGCATATAATCATGTCGTTTTATATAATATAGGTCAAAAAAAGAATGATTCAAAATATATTGCGACACCTGGTGAGCTACGTCAAATTTTTTAAGCTAAAAAAATTAACGAATGGTACAATTCAAACAAAATTGATAGTTCAAGGTTTAAAAAATTATTTTCGATAGTTTAGGATATAATTGATAGTGCGAAAATAGTTTGGGGTTTAAAGTGATATTTACCCTAAAAATAAAACAAGTTAAATAAATCTGACTTAACCATAGCCTTGTAGGAGGGTGCTGAGAACAACAAGGTTTCCTCAACACAAGGTTTACATGAAAAGTTCATGTTTCATCCCCTCTAGCTGGAAAAGAAACACCTTGTCCTCAAGGTGTAGATCAGGTAATGATTCAACTGCCCCTTTTAAGAAGTAGGGATACCTGTAAGGTCGAACCTTTACTACTTGCTTTGTGGCAGTAGATGTATCTAATGACCAAACAGCCCATGAGGAGGGAAACCGTTGTGTGTTTGAAAAACCTCTTCGAATTTAACCAATATCTCAAAGAATAATTTCCGGCAAACAATCATAAACTCATCGCTTCCCCACATGTAGAACTTGTTTCTGGGGCTTCTGGCACAAGACTATGAGAGTTCATAAATCTTGCACCTCCTCATGGGCAACTATCGATTGGAGTTGGGCCAGTTGGCTGAAAATCACCTTCTTGGACCCCAAGGTCACATCTCCTTTGAGATTCACCTTCTTGTTCTTTGAATGTGCCATAATAGAGGACAACATACAGATAATATGAATAGATCCATGTGAAAGTCGACTCCATGTAGTTTAATGGTATTGGGCCTATTGGCTTTGGTGCTTCAGTTTTGGCTGCTCCTGGCTGAAGTTATTTGCGGTTCTGATGTCGATTAAAATATGCACCGGAGTATCCCTGGCTCTCCCCCACATCCTCAAGGATCGTGGATTACATGCGCTAGACAAAAAATTCAAACTAGAAATATCACCGATTATCACCTTGAATTGCCTCCTCCCTCCACCCAAGTCTTGCTTCCAGATGGATTGGTGTCACGATTTTGAGCATGTGAATAACTCCCAATGAGCGAAATGATAATTTATATTTGCTCATTCTGGAAATAATAAAACCTTAGAGGTTATAGTATTACAACTCAAAGATACCAACCTAACTAGGAAATGAAACACTGATAACGAGTTGGTTTTGTTTAACGCAATGGGTTCTTCTGACTCCATGTTGTCTTGTCTCCTTCTTTGTGTTCCAATGCAAAGCCGACATATCTATTTGCTTATAGATAATTTCATATAGGTTGCTTAACAAGAATTCTTATGCGATTCAAGAATTTTCTTCCCTCATGTTTCTCTTGATGTAAATTTGGGTTCAACTGTACGCAAAAAAAAAATTGGGTTCAACTGTAGCTTCAACTATCTATCTTAGTAATTTGACCCAAGCTTTAACCTTATGGAGGAATATTCCCTTCACCTTTTAGCGAGTCAATTCCATCTTTATGGAGCTAATCACGAGTAATGGGTATGGATTTATTATAAACTGAGCACTAGGGTAGTAAATGAACCGAACAGTAATGGGATTGAGCTTGGTCATTTGGTTTTTACTAAGGCTTGATATAAATTTATTAAGCTCCCCATTTCCTCGAGCTCAGCTTGTATATGGCTTGCTTATCATGTTAATATGAGATATGAGACTAGTTCAGGCTCAGCTCGTGAAACACACCTAACTAAGCTTGAGTTTGACGTTATGCATAAAATTAGCTTATTTAATTTAAACAGAGAAATGGAAATAACAAGTTGGTTGGGCTCTGAGCTTGTGCTTATGAGATATAGATGAGCTGTGGTGTGAACTAATGAGCCAAAAACTTCTAGGGTTCATAAATAGTCGAGCTCGAAAATGAGCTGGAGCTTGGTTGTATACGATCAGCACTTGGACTCGAAATTGCCAGTTGCTTCATTCGCAGTCACTGAGCCCGTAATATTTTGTGATAGTTGTCATGTATGCTGTAATGAGCTTGTTTGTTTGCGTTAGCATCATTATGATCTATTATTTTTATGCTAAACAAAATCTATTATCTTTACCTTTTGGGCTTAAAAGTGATAATGAATGATTCCATGGATTGCAGAAAGTAATAAATCTGATATTCTATTATATTTTCCCCGTGATAGGTGATGTTCTCTGTGCCATATGCATTACATATTTGGTTCTGGCATTGTGTCTATCCTTTGTATTTTTCTTTCAAAATTAAGAATATACCCTCAACTTCTTGATTACATGACAGAGATTGGGCGGGCCTCATGGAATGACTATGGATTGGCTAGGAGCACCAGCAAGTCCCAGTTCCTATACTGTCAAAAGAATTTTGCGCTTAGAAATTCCTGTGGACAACTATCCAAATGTAAGATTTTTGAGTAAACTGTATTCAAGGACTCCCATTGACCAGTCATAGCTTAGTCTTTCATAATAGCAGAATGCGCCTTTCCTCAGGTTTTCCTCTTATTGGTATTTAATTTCTTGATAGTTCAATTTCGTTGGGCGGCTTTTGGGCCCTAGAGGAAATTCTCTTAAACGAGTTGAAGCCACTACAGGATGCCGAGTATTTATTAGAGGGAAAGGTTCAATCAAGGACCCTGACAAGGTAATGCTGTGCTTTTCTATGCTGCTTCATATTTGTTCTCTGTGCTGTTGATATTCCAAAAAGTAAAGGAAAGAAAAATCATTTCCATGAATTCTAATTGTTGTTGATGTTAATATTAAGTTGTATATGTTGTGCAAATCTTTATCGCTGGCTGCTTCGCAAGTTGCAGGAAGAGAAGCTACGTGGAAGGCCTGGCTACGAGCACCTTAATGAACCACTCCATATCTTAATTGAGGCTGATTTACCAGCCAATGTTGTTGATATGAGGCTGAGACAAGCACAGGAGATAATTGAAGAATTGCTGAAGCCAGTGGTATGATAACATCTTGAACCAATTTTGTCGCCTTAAAAGAAATCTTTTACTCACCCAATTTGACATCCTTGATCATGTGCGATTTTGTTGTTCTGCATATGTTAACAATAACAAACCCTGGAAAATAATACATTGAATTGCATATCACCGTCTGAGATAACGCAATTGAACTTTATTATTACTTGGATCAGCTCCCAAAGTTTACATTTCTGAGCAAGAATGTAGTTGAACTTTATTATTACTTTGTTGCAGGATGAATCACAAGATTTTATAAAGAGGCAACAGTTGCGGGAGCTAGCCATGCTAAATTCAAATTTCAGAGAAGAGAGCCCCGGACCAAGTGGCAGTGTCTCACCTTTTAATACGGGTGGTATGAAACGTGCAAAAACGGGACGCTGAGATAAATCTGCAAGCGCTTGAAAGAATTCTTCTGTGATTGACCGAATCATATAGATATCTAGATCTAGAGGTAGAACAAGTGCTTGTTTTGCCATGGCGATGCCATTTTACCCAGATTATGGGAAGAAAAGAAGCACGAAAAGGGCAAGAAAGATCTGATGATGATTAGTCTTACGAATGGACAGTGTACTTTCTTTTTTTATCTAATAGTATTCGATTGCCAGATGGAGTCTGTTTTATCCATCTTATTATACCAAGCCTTTGAGCACAGGAGTGCAAGTTATGTTTCTTCAGTATGTATTGCTAATTCTTATTTCTCATGTGAGTGGACTGTGGCCTCTGTGTAGGGCGGTCGAGCGTGAGCAAGTTGTTTCATTTTATCAAGGATTGAAAATGGCCATCTTTCACTTAGACTGTAGATACAGCCCATCTCAAAGCCAGTGGCGTGAATGATGATTGCAGTTGGATGTTCTTTGGTTGGAAAATGGCCATCTTTCACCATGTAATAGGTCCATGTACCATGGATGATTTTTAAAGTCAAAAGTGAATGTTGAGATTTATCTATGATTAGAAGGGAAGAAAAAGAAAATGGGTGATTCTATGCGGTCTTTGTTTAGAGCACTCACTATGGTAGGTAGTAAAGTGGGGTGAATTTTATGCCACTCTGGTGCCTAGTACTCCAATTGGTAGATTATAGGCACGTGTTTCTGTCTCATTTATCAATTTATCCTTTCCTTTTTCAGAGTTGAGTTAACACTCGTAACTAATTCCATCAAGGTATTATTACATTCTTGGGAAGTATTACGTCTTGGCATCATAATTCGACAATTTAAGTTGCCAAATGTTTCGGTAATTTAGACACCTGTATTTTTTTCCGCGCCCCTTTTCGAATTGACATTTATTGGGGATGAAAACGAGACTTTTGGACTACTCTTTTTTTATTACTCCATTCGTCCGCCAAAAGTATGACACAATTACTATAATTGGCGTCCACAAAAAATATTACACTTTCTTTTTAAAGCCATGGTCCCACCATCCACCTTTATATTTTATCCTTACAAACACTCTTTATTTACAAAAAACCCACCCCAAATTCAATCTCAACCACACATTTCATAAAGTGGTGGGACCCTTTCTCCACTACATCAACATCATCACCAATTTTATTAAATCTTGTGCTCAGCCAAAGTGCCAAACTTTTGGCGGACGGAGGGAGTATTATTTTCTTCCCTACGGATTCTCAGCTCATTGTCAAGCTCTTCATTATTTTCATATCAAAATTAAAACATAAGCTCCATTGTTCGGTTGTAAAGGATCATTATTCGACGATTTGTAAGGTCCATTGTAAGGTTATGTACTTTTCAAGTTTATTCCTTGTTTGTTGTCGAATTTTGATCATTGTCATGCATGCTTTAAATAAATTTGGTTCATTGTATATATATATTTTTTAATTTTGTTCCATTGTTATGCCAGGATTTATCTTTTGCGAAATAAATTTGGCCATTGTTATGAATGAATATGTTAATATTATGTTTTTATCATGTTTCAGGTTTTATTGGATTTTTTTTAATTTCGGCAATTTTTCGTTCGGCAGGTTTTATCTTTTGCGAAAAATAAATTTGGCCATTGTTATGCATGAATATGATAAATATCATGTTTGTATCATGTTTCATGTTTTATTGGCATTTTTTTATTTTGTCAATTTTTTGCTCGACATGTTTTTATTGAATATGGCCATTCATGCAAGGATATGATAACATCATGTTTGTATCATGTATTCATGTTTTTTTTTATTAACAGTTTGTTATTTCGGCAATTTTTCTTTCGGTAGGTTTTTATTTTTGGCAGGTTTTTATTTCGATAAGTGCCTTGTTGTAATACTATCATGTAATTGTTTCATATTATGAATGACTTTTGTATCATTATAGGTTAATAATGGATTTTGATTTGAATGAGTATCTGTTTGGTAATGTTGACTTTGAAGATGAAGTATTGATTACCAATGAAGCATATGTTGATGAACATAATGTTGGAAATGAAAATGAAGATTGTGATGATAATGCTCATGTTGGAGATGGAAATATGGATAAAAATGTTGAAGATATTGAGCAAAATTTTGAAGATGAGGGTGAAAATTTGAATTATGAAGATTTTACTGATTTATTGAATAGGATAGATGTAATTGAGAAGATATTAGAAGTTGGACAAACTGTGAAAGATTCCGATACAGTTCACAATTTATATTCCGACTATGCAACACTTAAGGGATTAGGTGTGACAAAAGATAACCAAGATTACTTTTCTGGTATTAGAATATGTCGTTTCAAAACATTTGTTTGTTCTTGCTATAGGAAGAGTGATTTGAGAAGATCAAATAAAAGGCTGCCAACTTTCAATAAGCATGTTCGAAAGTCTTTGTCTACGGCAAAACTAAGGGTGTCACACAAGCGGGCGGGGCCATGGAAAGTTTCTTCTTTTTACAAATAGCACAATCATGAATTATTTCTCAATCATCAGTCGTATTTGTTACGCTCAGCCCGTTTGTCACAATCAAAGAAAGCTTTAATAGAAGCAATGAATTCAGTTGGCATTAACATCTCCCAGGCTTGTATATTCATGGAAAAGAAGTCGGGTAGGCCTCAAAATTGTAGTTTTACGAGAAATGATGAATATAATCACATTAATAGCCTAAAGATAAAGATGAAAGTGGAGAATGGTGATGCAAAATTGTCTTATTCAATATTTTAGTAAGATGGCAAATAGTGAGCTATTTTTTTTTTATTCTGACTTTCAAGTAGATGATAAAGGGCGACTTATGAATATTTTCTTCAGAGACTCTCACAGCTCGTTGGATTATGATTATTTCGGAGATGTGTTGTCAGTAGATAATACATATCGGACCAACAAGTATAAGCTTGTTTGTGTTCCTTTTGTTGGTGTAAACCATCACTTGAAGAATGTCATGTTTGGAATGAGTTTTCTATAAGATGAAACTACTCGATCTTATGAATGGTTATTTTCTACTTTCTTGGAGTCTATACATTCAAAACAACCTGGTGTTATTTTTACAGATCAACGCCAATCTATTATGAACGCAATTGATTCCGTATTTTCAAGTGCTAGTCATCGTATTTGTCAATGACATATCAACTAAAACGCGCCATCACATTTTGTAAAATTGAATGGAATTCAATTTTCAAGTCTGCTTGGTTTACTTGTATGAATGGATATGATACTGAGGTTGAAGTTGAAGAAGCGTGAATATCTATGATTGATAAATACGGGCTTGTCGAGCATAGATGGTTTAATAACATGTATGGGCTGAAGACGAGATGGTCGTCTGTGTTTACAAATCAGCAATTTTGTGCCGGGCTATATGCAAAATCGCGTAGTGAGGTAACAAATAAAATTCTTAAGAATCTTTGTAGCTCGAGCACATCATTACATGATTTTGTGCTTAAGTTTGAAGAAATACAGATTCAATGGAGGGCAAAAGAAAGTGAAGATGATGCACTTTGCATAGGAATGCCAGACTTATTTGTGCAACACAATGAACTTTTAAATAGTGCAACTAAATTATTGGCACGAAGTGTTTTTCAAAAATTCAAGCACGAGGCTAGTTATTCCATGAATGTTGATTTAATCAAAGGGCCATCAAACTACTGATTGAGATGACCTACAATTCACTGTGTCCTCTTGTACCTTTGGTGGGAAGCCGAGGTTTGTTGAATTCAATAGGGTAAGTCACCTTGCTACTTGCACTTGTCGCTTGTTTGAAACAGCATGATATTTGTGTTATCATAGTATGAATGCGAAAAGCATCCCCAAAGAATATTTGTTGTGGAGACTATCTCGGTTGGCGAAGAAGAGAATTATGATGAATCTAGGTTTCAGCAACGCTGTAGAGAATGATCCGGAGCTACATGTCTCTAGTTTGACCTTTGTGAATCACCTGATGCGGTCAACCTATGATCTTGCTGAATATGCAAAACTGCACAATGATAAGTGTTGCCTTATTATGAGTCGCCTATAACATTATTGCCTGAGGAGGTTTATGGTTCTAAAGAAGTGGAAAATACCTCGGCAAGAGTGCAACATGACTTGCGAAAAGGAGGTGTTGCATTTCGAAATATGAAAGTGGCAAAAACACGTGGTGAAAAGAATGTAAAAATTGTTGGACACTGGGATAGACCTAAAAGTAAGGGTAAGCAAAAAGTTTCCAACAACAAAACACGTGAGTTTAAATATATGGTACATCAAGTTGTCTTATTTTCTTCTTTTATACTCATATCTCTACACTTAATTGCATATAATAGGTTGTGATATTTGGGCCTCTCAAAAACGCAAGTTGCACCACTCTGACGACGTTAGTTACCGTAGACCCTTTGCTACGTCGTCGGCTTCTCATGGTAATGCTATGCCGTATGACACACCATCGGTATCCCAAACTTGGGATTGTACTCTTGGTTGGACTCGTGCTAATTCTAAAGTATAGTTTTCGTACATTGTGATCTTCAATTTTTCAATTATTTGTAGTTATATATTTGGCTAATTTGTGAAGTAATTTATATTTTACATAATTGTAGAGATATGTTCATATTAATGATAATGAAGAACGATTAAACCCCACTCTGGATGACGAATATCAACTTTAAATTTGTTTAGGCATTGCGTCTATAATTATTTTTGGTTTATTTGATCAACATTTTAAGGTTTTCATTGAAATTGATGTTTTCAATGATGCAATACATGGACTTTAGTCTTTCAAGGAGTTGAGTTGTTTTGTATACAGATAGCATTGGGTGTATGTACCTATATAGACTTTATTTACAAATTTTTGTTATATTTTGTGAAGTCAATTTTTCAAAATTTACTTCAATTTACGGAAATTTACTTGACAAAATATAAGCCTTATCTCTACATAAGGCTATGGAAGTGCTACATATAAGGCTATTAACATGGAAGTATGATCTAGATATTTTTGCAATTGTGATTTGTGCATATCTTTTGTATCACTACAAAAAATGCTCATACATAACACCGAGTACATAACCGTTTTTTCGAAAACCGTTATGGATGAGCGCTTTTTTCTATAGATAACTATTAGATAAATTTTCATTATGTGTGCAGTGTTATCTATATTTTTATGCATATATAACGGTAGGAAGTAATGCGTTATGTATGAGTGTAATCTATTAGTAATATACATAAAGGTAGTCCTAAACCGTTATAAAATACGTTATCTATGAGCATTTCTTTTATATCTATTAGTAATATACATAACGGTCGTCCTAAACCGTTATGGAATACGTTATCTATGAACATCTCTTTTATAACGATAGTCAAAGCGTTACGACAAGCGTTATATATACACGTCTTTTATAACGGTCATTTCAACTGTTACAAAAACTGTTATGTATGAGCATGAATACATAACAGATATCCTGAACCGTAATGAGATGCGTTATCTATGAGCATATATTTTATAACGATGGTTTTAGCTAGGGGTGAGCAGAAATCGAACCAAAATGCAAAATCGAACCGAACCATTTCGGTGCGGTTCGGTCCCGATTCCACTGGTTCGATATTTTGGTTCGGTTCCGAAAATTAAAAATCGATAAATTTCGGTCCGATTTCGATTTTTAGTTTTTTGTTCGGTTTTAAACCGAAGCGAACCGATAAATATTAATATTTTATTATATATTTATATTTTATAATGTATAATTAATTTTCTAATTTTTAACCTAAAAGAAACCCTAACATCTGAACTCCTCCCTTCCACTCTCCTATGTCCTAACCGCCGCTCCTCTCACTCTTAGCCTCTCACTCGACAGTTTCCACTCTCCTCTCGCCGTGCCGTTCGCCAGTCCGCGACAGCCCAGGCCAGCCAGGCGTCACCCCTTCCACGACGCGATAGCCCAAGTGAGAAGTTCTCGGCTTCTAGTTTCCAGCGGCGAGAAGCTCTCCCTCTTCCGGCGGCAGCCCAGGCGACAGGCGTCGACGCGTCGTCCTTGCAGGCGGAAGCGACTACCCCCTTCCGGCTTCCAATTTCCAGCAGCGACTACCCCCTCTCTCGGCTTCCCCTTCTGGCGCGACTGCCGGCCAGTACCCTTACGGCCTAACCCTAACCATAAGTTTCTCGACTTCCCCCTTATTTGTAGTTGTGAAGAATCTGAAAATCTGCATTCTTAAGCTTTGAATTTAGCTTCAAATTTGTTATTGCAATTTGTTAATTTATCTTTGAATTGTAGTTGAATTTGTACTCGATTTACACTATCATTAATCACAAATCTGAAAATCTAAAAATGGATTATTTAGTGTTGTTATTGAAGATTTATTGCTGAAAATGAATTATTTAGTGTTGTTAGTGAAGATTTATGGCTGAAAATGGATTATTTAGTGTTATTAATCCAGATTTATGGCCGAAAAAGGAAAAAATGGAGACACGGGACAGTCTAGTGCACCGAGCACAAAAGATGGGTCCATGCCACCTCCCTCGACATAGGCCGAAGTAACATCAACAAGGAAATCCAAAAAATAATCTAATACGTGGGTCCATTTCACGAAGTTTGTTGATGAAAATGGTAAGAACAAAGCGAGGTGCAACTATTGTGGTATTCCCTATGCCTGTAACTCCAAAAAAAAATGGTATGACCTCGCTTAATAATCACATGGGTAGATGCAAGAAGTTTCCTGGTAGTACTGATTTGAAACAATCTCAGTTGTCTTTACAAAAAATACACGAGGAAGGGGTGATGAGTATGCTGTATCTGGTCATTTGAGTAGTTATCAGTTTGATCAGGATTTTTGTAGGTTTAAATTGGTTCAAATGATAATCAAAGATGAGCTTGCTCTTAAAATTGTGGAGGGTAAAGGATTTAGGGAGTTTGTTGCTGCATCACAACCAAAGTTTAGAATACTTTCTCGATGGACTATTTCACGTGATGTTTATAAGATGTTTTTGGATGAGAAAATAAAGTTGATGGATTATTTTAAAAAATCTAAGTCAAGTATTTGCATTACTACTGATACTTGGACATCTTTGCAAATGGTTAATTATATGTGCATTACTGCTCATTGGATTGATGAGGATTGGGTTTTGCATAAAAAAATCATCAAATTTTTCACTTTAGAGAGTCATAAGGGTGATAGCATTGGTAGGTAAATTGATGGTTGTTTGCGTGAGTGGAGAATTAAGATAGTCTTCTCAGTCACTGTTGATAATGCTTCTTCGAATGATATATATTTGTCTTGTGGCTTTGAGAAATAAATTGGTTACTCATAATTGTTGTGTGATGGGTGGGAAATTTCTTCATATGCGGTGTGTGGCTCATATTGTTAATTTGGTTGTGAAAGATGGGTTGCCAGAATTGGATGTGTTTGTGACAAGGATTCAGGAGGCAGTAAGATTTATTAGGCATTCTCCTGCTAGAATTGAAAGGTTTCAAAAATGTTGCAAAGAAGAAAACATTGATTGCAAAAGTAGTTTGTGTTTGGATGTGATGTTGCTTGCAAATTTGAAAAGGCTTTTGAACTCTTTGAAGCTAAAGATCCATTTTATAAGATTGATCTTGACAAAGATGAAGGTGTGCCTGAAATTGTGGAATGAGATAATGCAAAAAAGTTGAGTTTGGTGTTGAAAACATTCTATGAGTTGACAACATGTATTGTTTGTTGAAGGAGTGGGTGATGCATTCATCTTTAGATATGAGGGTTATGGGGGTGAAGATGAAGGAAAAAATTTGACAAGTATTGGGGTGACCCCAAGAAGATGAACAAGCTTATCTTTTTTAGTGTGGTTGTTGATCCTAGATACAAGTTTGAGTTTCTTGAATTCTTACTTGTTGAAGTGTATGAAAATGATGTTGGGGAAGCAATTGCAAAGAGTGTTAAAGATGAACTTTATGAATTATTAGATGCTTACAAGTCTTTTCATATTAATCCAACTTCAACTCCTACAACAACACAAGAGAAAGATCAAGCTTCAAAGTCACAAGCCTTGGAAACTACTAGTTCATCTCATTATCTATTGGTTGACAAGTTCAAGAAACAAAAGCGTGCCATAGATAATGATTTGGATCTCTACCTAGCCGAGAAAGAAATAGGGGTTGATGATTCAACGGGCTTCAACATATTAGCTTGGTGGAAGGTTAACCAACATAGGTTGCCTATTCTTGCCTGTCTTGCTCGAGATATCATTTCCGTTCCCATTTCAACGGTTGCATCCGAGTCGGCTTTTAGCACCGGATGAAGGGTTCTTAATCCATTTAGGAGTTCACTAAGTGATAGGATTGTTGAAAGCTTCATTTGTACTCAAGATTGGTTGAGAAAGTCAAAGCAACCCATCTCAAGTGAAGAAGATTTGGAGGGCATTCGTGTCGCAGCCCAACGTCTAGCCAGTGATAGCGTAGATCGGGTATCGATACGACTAAATAAAAGAATGAAGTAAAGAAGGAAGAACTAGATCAAACAACAAGCGGAAGCTCACAAAAAGACATGCAAAGATAAACAACAATAACATCATTGCAAAGACACAAATATTATCGGCTTTATAAGTTCAAAAGTACAAGGATTCTCGACAAAGTTTACGAAGCAGACATAGTTAAATATTTACAAAGGTTTATAATTTACAGAGTCTCACAGAAAAACGTGACCAGACTATATGTATGAAGATATATAGCCGAGAGTGTATTTCCTGATTGAGTTCAAAATATAAACATTCAACCTAAAAAACTACAACATGAAAATAGAAATATGGTAAAAGAAACAACGGCATCCAAATCAAGTCCCCACCAGCACCAGACCGATCTCCCTCCTCCTCGCTTATCCTGCACATTTAAAAATACATGCAGGGCTGAGTACAGAGTACCCAGTGGACATATGCCGAAAAATAAAATAAAAGCTTACTCTTAGAGCTATAAATTGAACTTGCCACCATTAAAGCATCACACATGGATTTTAGCTTAAAAGAACCTGTGCATGCAATTTCACAAATCATAACATCATAATAAAGTAACTGCGCAGTTTTAACATTCATCATGTATGTACCACATCCACTACTCATCACTAAAGGTACTGAGAAGTAGGCCTCCCTCTCAAGTACTGTGACCGGCCGACCCGATAAACGGCTTACAGTCACCTCTGTGCACAAAATCCCGCTTGTGGCAAGACCGAATTCATCTAATCTCATTAGTAGAGGGTAACATACAAGCTCATTATCATAAAAATTGGCAAGTCAATTAGTTGAAACATAAACTTAACTCAAGTCATAATCATAAGTATCATATCATTTAAGAAAGCTCGTATAATAGGTATATCAAAATAATGCCCACCTGGCAAACATAGCTTACTCTCGTAGTACTTGGGTGATCTTACTTCTGTCCTCTGCTCGTATCTTCAGATGTCACATCGGAGTGGTTCATGAGATAAGATAAATGAAACTAGTCAGGAACTCCCTTACTATGTATATCATTCCTATCTCATCATTCATCCTCGACTCCTCTGGCACCTCGAATCCTCTGGCGCCTTGACTCCTCTGGCGCCTTGTCTCCTCTGGTGCCTCAACTCTTCTGGCGCCTTGACTCCTCTGGCGCCTTGACTCCTCTGGCGCCTCGTCTCCTCTGGCGCCTCGACTCCTCTGGCGCCTCGACTCCTATGGCGCATTGACTCATCTGGCGCCTCGACTCCTCTGGCGCCTCGACTCCTCTGGCACCTGCGGTCCCGTCTTTTGTTTGTTCTTATTGTTTTCCTTCTCCTTACGCTTGGGTTTTTTGTCTTCTTCTAGTTTTGGTTTTTCCGGACTCTCCTTGTTTGCGCCTGTGCTCTCAAGGGTTTTTGTTTTTCTTCAATAAAATTTCTATTTCAGCAGCCTATCTCATCATTCATCTTTTATATACTCCAACTATCTCACTCTCCTAAGTATATACATATATCCTAAGAAATCACAAATCCTACTCTCGACTTATCACTCAGGTAGGGCTAGACTAATAACAATCAAGCACATAGACATACATAGACACATAAGGCACATAGAATCACATATATAAGTTATCACATTCAAACACCATTCTGCACTGTCCTAAACAAAAATTTTAATCCTTTTCACCTTGGACCTCTCCTGGGTTTGAGACTCATATCATTGGAAACCTCTTTGAGTCTAATTTTATTTAAAAAAAAGTAGGTTGAAAAACTCCAAGTGGTTTAAGAGATATGGTTGTTATCCTATAGTCTACCATATCCGGCAGTTTTGTGCAACCGAAAGTTTTGATTTTTGAAAAATAGTAAACATTACCTAAATGGCTTGAAATTTGGTGGGTAACTAGCTAACACAATAAAGTCTTTACCATAAAAATTTGGAAGGTAAAAATTTACGGGAAGCTACTGAAAAAGGGTGATTCTAGTGTCTGCCCTTCGAAATTTTCGGTAGAAAGTCGCAATTGGAGTTTTGTATTTTAAAGAAATATATATCTACCGCATATTAATGCCAGGTTTTGGCACATTTAGTTTTCCCGCCAAAGCATGCTTCCTTTTATCCACAGGGTAATTTCTATCTTTATTGGCTGCTGGGTATTGCCAAAAATCTGCAGTTTTGGCTCCAAAATATGGAGCCCAAATTCAAATTCAATTTTTTTTGGAGCCCAAATTAATTGCTGATAACAGTGAGTGTATTTCTATAAATAGGGCCTCAGATTATGCATTTTCCAATTGCAAACTTTCTCTCTCTGATCCTTTTTTTTTTCTAATGCTTTTTTATGCTATTTTATTTTTACTATTTTTATGTGGTATTTTTCTTTTTATTTTGTTTAGCTTTTTGCTGTTTATTTTCAATTACAACTATGATACAAATCTATACACTTATTTCTACTTTATACATAAAGTCTAAAAATGTAGCTAATATTTCTGAATTTTCGCAGATCAAGACTTTTTCGCCAGATCAAGACTGAATCTTCAATCACTGAATCTTTCAATAGAGAAAGAAGTATATTACCACTCATATCTGCAAAAGCCACAAAAAAAATTGTTTTAGTGTATATTGAAAGATTTACAGCAAGTTAGTATAGAAATTTCATATTATATTATTTTTGTATGAGAAATTATATATGTTGAAATATGATAATATTATCTATCTCAGTTGTGCAGATGGCAAAAAGCAAACAAAACAAATTTCCTGCATTTTCTATGAAACACGAAAAGCAAGAGCAAATAGATCAACATGGAGAGGTTGAATTCATGAATAGCATCTTCAAAAATCTGAATACAAAATATTTCAATAAATAAACGACGGTGGAAAAGAGGAACTAACCGTCTCAGGTTGGAACAGGAGCAGGGGCGAAAGCGCCGTGGCCCTGGCCTTGAACAGCAGGCATGAAGATTGCAAAAACAAGGGCAAATGCAGCATAATGAACAAAAACATTGGAGCAGATGCAGACGAAATTTTTTGGCTATCGTTTAAATGAACAAAAACGATACTTCAGTAAGAAAAATTAAACATGGAGAAAATTAAAAAAATTAAAAATTAAAAAACTAAAAACTAACAAACGAAAAAAAAAAGATCTTACAAAGTATAAAAAAGAAAACTAATGAACAAAAACATGTAACAAACGAAAAAAAAGATCTTACAAAGTATAAAAAAGTTTACTGTACTGCAAGAAAAAATTTCAAAATTTCATATGGAGAACAATAGAATTCAAGATGCAGACGAGGGAGGAGGCCGAGATCTGGTGGCTAGGACTTGGGCGACGCCGTAGCTTGAAACCCGGACGGCGACTGGATACGGGCTGTGCAGAGGGAGGCAGCGGCGCATTTATCTTCTTCGAGGAGGGAGGCGACGCCGCGTGGAACGGACATCAGTGCTTAGATGTGAGGGCGGAGTTGGTGGTTTAGGGATCTAGGGCTTTTGGGAGGCGGCTTTGCCGTGATATGGTTGCAGGGTTTTTCGCCGACAGAGGGTGAGGCAGAGGGAGGGAGAAGACGGTGGAGAACATCGGCGACCGTGGCTTCTCGCCGGCAGCGGCGCATGTGGAAGAAAGAGGAAGGTTTGGACTAGGAGAAGAAACGAGAGAGAAGAGGCGGCGCTAGAGGAGGAGATGAGTATTTGATCTCAATTTTAGGGTTGAAAAGTGTAGATGGGCTATATTTATTTTATTTTATTTTTTGTTTAATTTATTGGGCTGAATTTACTGTACTGTACTAAATTCGGCTGTATTGGGCTTTATTTATTTAATTGTTCTATTATTAGTTCTCCTTTCAGAAAATAAACTATTATATAATATATATACATATACGAATTCAATAATTCTACTTCATATTTGTTTAAGTAAAATACTTAATATTTTACTTATTAATTAAGTAAAAAATTATGTATTTGTTGACTTAATATTAAGTATTTACTTATTATTTGTTTAAGTAAAATATTGGTATTTGTTTAAGCAAAATATTTAATTAAATATTTTTACTTATTAATTATGCTTTCATCAAAATTATTATTTTATTCAACGTTTCGTAATTTCACAAAATATATAATTTCTTCATGGAACCTAACCATATATATATATATATATAATTAATTTTATGTATCATCGAGTATAGCAACATATAATTGAAGGAAAAAATATATGTTATAATTATGCCAGCAATATAAATGCATGAAACAAAAGAAAAATGAAATCTTTCAAGAGTTGTCATATTTAAATATTTCCTCGAATTTATAAAAGATAAAATTAGCATTAAATAATTTTCAATGCCAAACACATACCAAAGGTCTATCCCTACTTGATTAGTTGTGGATTAAATATTAGACCTGTCAACATCTACATAGTAGCTCATAATCTATCTTAGATAATATCGAAATGGGCATAGTTTAGATTGATGCCATAGCTTAGTCTACTTATAAGTAATTGATTTTTAGATAGTACTCAAGTTGGATTGAAATATATATCAAATGATATATGTATAATTTTAATTAATATTTTAGTAAGGATTGAATTCGAGTTCAATGAATTTTGACATGACAACGTGCATCTCAGTTGGTAAGACTGCTTCCCCTTCAGCCAATAAATCGAGGATTTGAGTCACCTATGGGAGAAATAGAGAACTATCGTTAATCCTCTTTAATAAGTGGGGAAATAAAATACTTTGACAAGTCTGATTATGTAACTAAAACTCCATCCTTAACTCGAATTATTCAATACAAAATTATTTTGTTGATAGAGTGAAAGGGTATATATATAGAAGATTAGAGTCTGAAAGGTTTGGCTAATCAGGAATAAATAGTGCTGATAAGAATGCATGAATGATGAGTACCTTTCTGGGCCACCTCAAGCCTTTGTTTGCTTAAACACATCATTTCAACCTTCAAAAAGGCTAAAAGTTAAAACACACACACACCATTTCAGGATTGAATCGCACGAATTATCTCTCTTCCGACCCAACAAAATATCATAGGCTTTGTTTTCTCTATCTTTCTCTCTCAATTATGTTTGTGAAATCGAATCATTAAAATTTAAAATGATTAATTGTTCCTACAATGCTGGACTTTCACAAAATTATATAATTTGCATATAAATTTTAAAACGTGGTGTAATAATTATTCACATTCTTATTTGTAAATTACAATCCACCTATATCGAATCATTTCAAAGAATTCACTTCCAATCAAATGCAACCATGCGATCTAAATGATTTTTTATGAATATTGTGGGGAAAAAATGATTTTTTGGTAAAAAAGATAAATAGATAAAAAAATTTAAAAATTATTACAATTATTTTTTTGAAAATTTTATTCTTATTTTAACCCTTGCGTGTATTTTGCCTTGAAAGTCCTTATAAGGCATCTATAACGTGTCACAGTCCTAGCGCGCCACATACACATATTGCGTGATCCATATTTTGGATCTATTTTGAATTTTGAACAACAAATTTGAGAGGTCAAGATAATGTCATCAACCATCAATTTGTTATAAAAATAAAATCTCAATTTTTTTTTGTTACTAAAACTAAGCATATCAAACATATTACTAATTGAATTCAAAACATCGAAATCATGCAACCGCAATATGACAACACTAACTTTATTGAAGCAGGTTAAATAAACTTTTCGACGATTGAAAATATTTGTAAATGTTAAGTTTTCAACTACTTAAAAAACGATGACATAATTGCAATATTTTAAGAACAATACTAAAACTGTAAGATAATGTCATCAACCATCAATTTGTTATAAAAATAAAATCTCAATTCTTTTTGTTACTAAAAGTCGGCATATCAAACATATTGCTAATTGAATCCAAAACATCGAAATCATGCAACCGCAATATGACAACATTAACTTTATTGAAGCAGGCTACGTAAACTTTTCGACGATTAAAAATATTTATAAATGTTAAGTTTTCAACTACTTAAAAAACGATGACATAATTGCAATATTTCAAGAACAACACTAAAACTGTAAACTAAAATGAATACTCCTAAGATAATTCGATAATTATGTACACTTATGGGTGAACTTAAATTATTTTATTATTAATTCAATTTTAGAAAATAAACCATTATATATATATATATATATATATATATATATATAGGGGAGGGATAAAATAAAAACACTTCTTAAAATATAAAATATAAACAATTTTCAGCCCTTAGATCATCAAGATCTACGGTTGATTCGTAACCATTTTGGATGAATTCGTGGTCCTGGGTTCGAATCCCAAAGGTAGCAAAAATTTATTTTTCACAATTCGTAATCATGTTGGATAAAATTCGTACATTAAAAAACGTTTATATTTATATTTTAAGAAGTGTTTTCACTGTAACCCTCCCCTATATATATATATGTTGGATAAAATTCGTACATTAAAAAACGTTTATATTTATATTTTAAGAAGTGTTTTCACTGTAACCCTCCCCTATATATATATATATATATATATATATATATCAATTTTAGGGGTGCACTCCATTGAGATTGTTATTTGTCGTGAGATCATGAGTACAATGAAATGAATAAGACACTATATCTTTCGTGTAGAATTGTTAACACCATGGGATGGTTTTGAAGGTGGAAGAAGGGGGGTATTTATAGATAAAATTGGATGGGATAAATCTGAATTTGAATATGAAAAAAAATAAATTAAATTTTGACCGAAACCGTCGGTTAACCGCCCAAAACCGGCGATTTCTACCTCGGAGCCCTCAAAAGGTGCCTCCTAGCCCTGGCGCGCCAAGCCCGTCGGTTTTCGGGCCGAACCGCCGGGTCGCGGGTCAAGAATTTTGGAATCTTAACCAACTTGAGGCTATTGGCGGTTCCGGTTTTGGAACCGGCCCGTGGTCAACGATCCGGGCCGGAACCATTGACCACGGGGCGATTCCGATTAGGCCTGGCAACACTATAAGTCAATATATAGTGGTACATAAGCTGCAAAATTACGCTGCATAAAATTTTTACCTGGATTTGAATCCTAGAGGGAGCGAAAATTTTATATAATTAATTGAATTTCGTTATGCAGTCATTACAAGCATGTTATGTATCATATATATTGGCTTATGCAATCATTCTCCATTCTCACCATATTTGTCCAAACTCATTTGATCTTCTCTCTCTATATATATATATGATGTCCGTGTACCGTATGTATCACAAAATTAAATATTTTCACTTAATATTAGATTTATTAATTATTTTATTATCGATGTTCGTTTATATTATATATTTCATTAAATTTTCAATTTGATTTGATTACTCTGTTTTTTTTGTATCACTTAAATGTATTTATAGATTTTTATAATACTCCTGCATCGCACGGGTAAAATACTAGTAATATATAAAAGAGGAGTTTTTCCCTCCATCTTTTCCCTCTCTTTTTCTCTCTCTTCTTCCATCAATTTTTTCATTCATTTTTTCTTTTAGTTTTTCATAATTTAATTCTTTTCTAAATATTGTCAAATTTAATTCATGATTTTTTTCAATATGCATCTTAAATTTAATACTATTGTATAAAAACATCAAAAATAAATTTAAAATGAATAAGTTATGAAAATTTTAAAATATTTTATTTCCTCTCTTTTCATTAAATATTTTATTTTCTCTCTTTTCATTAAAATTTTTTAACTTTTTATTTATGTTTGTATATGAAATTTTTTTATTATGACGTGTAACTCTATAATAATAATGTGTAAATGCTAATTTTTGTTATTGCATAATTTTTATTACACTTTATACAAAGTTGTTAATATAATTTTTAAATTCAAGATTTTATTGTATAATTGACTTGAATTATTTTATTTTATTTTTAAACTATATTTTATATTTATTTAAATATATCGTTAATTTCGATGTTCGTCGTGCATCGCACGAATGGACATTCTAGTAGTAAATAAAGTCCAAATGACTTGAAATTTTACAAGTACAATCAAGACTCTCATATATACTCACCATAAAATCTTCAAGACTTTTGGGTAACAAAATCCTGTCAAAAACAGTAGGTCAGTAGCCTTTAAAAAGGTTATCAAATTAACTCCAAACTTGAGCATAAAGCAAATATACTTAAACTTCGGACTTCTTCGATGAAAAATTCTCATAAATTCAAATTAAGCTCTTATAATACCCCAAGAACATATATACATAATCAAACAACTCAAGAAAAATCAAACTCGACTTCTCCTTTTTCAACATCATTCTCGGTTCTCCACTAAAAGTTTTAAGGTAATGTTCCGTTTCATCTCATATCACATATACATGCTCAATTTCCTCAAATAGCCATATATGATCACATCTATCTCATAACTAAACACATTAGGGAAGACTCCTGTTGTACATGCAAACAAAACTAGGGGAAAAAATCACACATCAACGAAAATTCTCAATTCAAGTATGGCATAATCTTATATAATATCCAATTAGCACATAAATATCCTCAAACCAAACATTGACCTCATAGAATAGGAATACCCAAACCTATGTAAACTAAACTCAAGTAAATTCTCATATAGGCAACAATTAACCAATTTAATCATTATTAAATACTATTAGCATGCTTAATATCATTTATCCTAAGCCAATTCAAACAATTAACACATAGGTATGAAAGTCCTAATTTTTGTTAAACTAAACTTTTTGAAAATCTACAAGCATGACTAAATCATTAATTCAACCTTAGTTCTATCAAATTAGGTTACTTAATCACATATATAAACCATCAATTAGCAATTTAAAGCATAAAGACACATATACCTAATTCTCATTAAACTAACTCCCATCAAAATTTTACCATCAACTTCAATCATCAATTTACTCCATCTAATATCATATTAGTCATCTCATAAGCTCATACTCATCATCAATTTATAATTTAATCCATAGACTCAAGAATTCTCAATTTTAGGCAAACTAACCTAAGTGAAAATTCACAATACACATATGAATCATCTCAAAACACCTCAATAAGCATAGATCTCATGCCAATTTAAGAAAAGAATAAGAATTTTTTTTGAAGGGGAGAACGCCTAAAATTTTGAAAATCTAAGAAAGGCAAGAGGGGGTGTTTTTCTTGCTTCAATCATACATATATACACATATATAACACCATAGAGTCTAGATCTATGAGATGAAAACAATTACTCAAAGATTTTGAGAGAAATGAAAATTTCTTCTCTCTAAACTCCAAGCTCAATCTCTACCAATCTTCTTGAATTCAAGTATATAGAGTGTTTAGGGGTTGATTTCAATGGGGAATAATATCATAGAAGAGATTTATGAAGCTTTCAAGGTCTTCTCTAATGGTGATCAATGGAGGAATTTAGAGAGAGAGATGAGAGAGTGAGGGGAACATGGGACAGGGGGGAGAGAGTGAGTGAAAATTGTTTTGATTTGCTTGCTCCAACTTGATCCTTAGTGTATTAGCATTTAATGCCTTGTCTCCTAATCCTCAAACATATTTAATGCATACTAATCCACTTGCCACTTGTTTATTTAGAGCACATGTCATAATTAATAAAATAAAGTGTGTGAGTGTAGTATTATGTAATAAAAATTAAATCATGTATCTCACTCTCTAATTAAAAAAAAAAACTATACTTATACACTCATGTGGCCAAAATAAAAATAACACTAATAATTAGCGCACACACATAACTCACTTCATATTTATCTCAGAAAAAAAAATCCCGGAAAATTTCGTTAGAAAAAAAAATTTATATCTTCACTAGTGATATTATTATTCACCGTTTAAAATAAATCTCGTTCGTAAAAGATTTCAAAGTAAATCTCACATGCTATAATTCGCAAGAATATCATAATCACTCAATCAGAAATGCACACGTAACAAATAGTCACATAATCAGTCAATCAAAGAGTCTCAGATAATGTCACGTCAAAACAATAAACATTCATCGTCAAACAGATCATCTCTCAAATCGACTCTTCTCTATAGGGATTCTCATTCATCTTCCTCAACTCTATTTCTAACCAGATGTTCCTACGGCCATAATAAGACAATCAGTCTCGCAGATAACTAGGTATCCATCATCAAAAATAAAATATAATATCTTCTCAATTCAATCAGCATCCCTATTGAGAACTCATTCTATTAAAGATTCACCCACTAGTTCTATCATCAGCTTCTAAAATGCTCACATCTCAATCTTGTTTAAAAAAAAAAAATTCTCACCCCTAATAAGTTAATGCTAGAATCTCGATACTCTAATAGCGAACTTAAAAATATAAGTAATAAAGAAATTGCGGGGTGTTACGATTCGAAAACATGAAGAAGGTATGTTTTATTTGTCAATTATTTATGAGTTAATAGCCGAAAAATACACGAAGTTTGCCCGAATTTGTATTTTGCACATCACCTTAAAAATAGCCCCATAATACATCAGCTTTTGATTTTATCGTAAATTGCACATGGTGAGAATTCCGACTATAATTAAAGTTGACCGGCAACGACATGGTAGTACGTGTGGCATTTTCAATGATGTGGCAATACACGTGGCATGAAAATTAAAAACAATGTAATTTTTTCTTACATGTGGCATAAGAGAGAGAGAGAAATTGACAAAATCAAAAGCCCTAATTAATCCTTCTCTTCACCATTAATCATCCAGCCCTCTGGCGTCCTCTTGCAGCGAGCAGTGGAGGTGGTCGAGGGCGAGGCCGCCGCAGTCGTGACCGGTGGCTGCTGGTTTCTCGACTCCCTTGTGGTCTGGCTCATCAAGCTTGTAGGTAGAACGAAACAGAGGCTCTTTAGATGCATAGTGTGAAGGAATTTAATGGTGTGAGATTGATCAAACTTTTTTAGATGAACATTGGCGAAGAAAGGGGTGAAAATGGAAGGCAAAATTGGGACTGAGTATTTGCAGATCTAGGGATTTCATCCCCTTCTAAGAGTATCAGGCGGTGGCGGTGGCGGCGGATTGCAGATCTGGTGGTGGCGATGGCGGTTGATAGGGGTGACTGAATATCAGGCGGTGGCGGTAGATTGGGGTGGCGCTGACATGGTTGGTGGCAAAGGGAAGAAAGAGGTAGGAGCTAGGGCACGACAGTGGTGGTGTGAAGCCACAGACCGCGGTCGCCAAAATCGAAGGGGCGGCATCTGGATTGGGGATCTAGGAGCGGAGATATGGCCGGTGGTTGTGTCGTCGCCGAATTTCAGAGGGAGGCGGCGACCTGAGGTGGTGCATTGTGTGTGTGAGTTCTCAGAGGTCAGTGTGTGAGAGACGAGAGAGAGGGAAGTCGGGGGAGGAGAGGCCGGCTGGCTGCTCGCTGACTCAACTAGAAACACCTCTAAGTTGACTTGCAATAGAACAAGGACATCCTAGCGATGGTAAGTTGACCCAGTGTCATCTCTCAAGGAAGATCTTAAAGGGCAATTAATTATATCACACGAAAACTGTAAACTAGAACGTGAAAAGTAAACTTTACGTGAATTTAAACTTAACTAGGGGAAAATGAATTATTAACTAATGCTTGTAAATTAAAAGCTTAATCTTAAAATTAACTAGGCGAGAAAGAACAAACATAAATACTTAAGCATAATTAAACTATTAAACCTAGGCATGATTAAATGCATAAAGTAAAGGAATTAACTAGGCAAGTTGTATTTAAATAACTTTAATTAAAAGCTTCTAATCTAATCTAACTAGGCAGAAACGAAATTGCATAATTTAAAGGAAAGCATCATAAAAGCGCATAAACTAAATTGCATAATTAAAAGTGCAGAATTTAAAGTGCGTAATTTAAAGAAAGCAAGTAAAAGCAAATAAATAAACTTGATTAAAGAAATACCGTAAAACGTCTTGAGAAGTAATCAGTCACGTAATTACAACTCTAAACGGGAACTAATCTAAAACATGAATTAAAAGAACTATATTAAACTAACTAAGAACATGAATTCGAAACTAAGACTAAGAAAGCAATAAACCTAAGTCTTTGGCTGCCTAGCGGGAACTAAAGATTAGGGCAATGGATTCATTGATTTGTAACTAAGCTAAACTAAGTGTCGGAGGCAAAAGGATTGTGTTCTTCTTCACGTTCAAGCCTCCTTTTATAGACTTTTTTCAACCCTAATTAACATCAAACTCGGCTTCAAAACTGGACTCTTAAGGTAATAGAATCGTGTAAGAGAAGGTAAGTCCATCAAAATTGTGCTCTGCAAGTTATCTCCATTCTGGCGAAAATTCGGCTAATTCTGGAAACTCGGCTCTGAAAAAGGTATAGTGCAGAGCTGAAAGTCAGCTCTGGCATAGCGAGCTCTGAAAAGTGCAGAGCTGAGTGTCAGCTCTGACATGTTGACTCTGATTGCAAAATGTTGACTCTGTCGGTCTTTTATCTCTGCTATGCTGGATTTACTCTGGCGCATAAGTCAGCTCTGTCAATTTAGCTCTGATGCTTTAGCTCTGCTCTGACACGTTTGTTCTGCTCTGGAGATTTTAGCTCTGCATAGGGAAGTTCAGGTCTGGAGATTTCAGCTCTGACTCTGCAAGTCGGCTCTGCTCTGGCGTTTACGCTCTTCTCTGCTCTGCTCTGCGCGCGGGCTTTTAGCTCTGAACATGGGCTTTTCAGCTCTGCACACCAGAGTGCTCCTAAAAACACCAATCTTACCCAAAATCTCCAAAATTACACTCTTCCATCTATAAAACCTAAATCTCTTGCAAAGCATAAAACACACCATTAAACGCACCAACTTCCAGAATATTTGGATTAAAATATGCACATGCAAACCCCCAAAATAAGAACAATTAAGCATAAATCAACCCCCCCACACTTAGCCTTTTGCTTGTCCTCAAGCAAAATCAATATGAATCCTAGGAAGAAATTGGTTTCAACGATGCTTATTTCCACCCAAACATTCACAAAGTCAATCAAAATTTTACAATCAACAAACATCTCTCGATCATGCAAGTAACTTAAAGTTTAAGAAGCAACAAAACAGTAATGCAAGTAATTCGATCAGACCCAATTCTCCGCTAGAAGTGAATTCCCTAATGTGATCCCCTTTATAATCAATATCACCATTTTTTACACTTTGTGTGCTTAAGTTTTCGACAGTTGAGCCATAATTCATGAAATAAAAACTATTTGGATGTAATCCAAAGTCTTTTCACGTGGTTTCCCATGCTCATAGTTAGACTAGAGGAGCAGAGACTCAGAGCTGTCATGTTTCAGAATTGGCCAGATGTTTCAGAGAGCTGGCATTTTTAGAACTGGCAATTCGTCCAGCATTATCACAAATAAGGATACGATCGTAGGCAATCACAATGACAACACTCCTTCTAGCATCTATCGGACAAATCATGTTTTACTTACTTACAATCGTGTTGCAACAAAACTCATAATTCTTTGCACAATCAAGAAACATATATCAAAAGTAAAACAAGAACAACCACCATTCATTCACAAACCCGAAAATCACATCGAAAACCATCTTCTCTTCTACAAATTCGAAAAAATTAGCAAGTACCAAGAAAAAACTAAGTACAGAAAGATCAATCTCGCCCAATTGAAAGCATAAGCAAAACAAAAACAAGACACCCCCCCTCACACTTAAAGCATGCCATGTTCTCAGGGCACAAGAATAAAAAGAGTTAGAAAACATCCCTAATTATCGGCCTTGAAAAGCTGAAGCACCGTGAGAGGTGGCAAAAAGTGAGGTTTGCGGTCTGTGGCAGAGTAGAATTTCAGCGCTGGCATGTGTAGAGTGGAAATTCAGCTCTGACTCAGTACGGCAAAGTCAGAGTAGACATGCAGCGCTGCATTCTTCAGAGTATGTTGAGTCAGATCTGGCCAGTTCAGGGCTGGCCTTTTCAGCGTTGGCGGTAAAGTCAGAGTAGAAATTGCAGCGCTGAAAACAAAACATTAACACCCAAAAATCAAAGTATCCGCACAAGCAACCAAAACTTAGGAAAACACAAAACAAAAACGAAAAATAAAGAAAAATAAAAACTAAAAACTAAACCAACGGTGGGTTACCTCCCACCAAGCGCTAGTTTTAAAGTCGCCAGCCCGACGTAGAGCCCTTAACCAAAATCACCATGAAACGTCAGCTGAATTAGTCCTTGTGAAAGCACGTCATCCTCCATGTCAGCTGCGGGTCCTCTTAATGAGCAACCAGTGCTCATCACATTCATCATTCTCTCGAACCAAGAGTTAGTTCGAGATCTCCTTTTTTCCTTCTTCTCCAAGGGCATTACACTCTGCACTCCTTGCACAATATCATCCTTGCATGACAGCACATCAACCCGTTCTTCCTCAACGGTTGCATCCTCTTTCTTAGTAGTTGGCACCTCATGAACAACATTAACGTCGAGTGAAAGCTTGGCCAAAAACTGATCTTCAATGGCCTCCTCACCCTACAGATTATCAAGAAAATTTTGTATAATCACGTCCTCTTCCGGGCTGGTGCTCATCAATTTTTCCTCTGTAAAATTCTGGCAAGAGCTCTTCAGAGCTGGCGGGCTGTTTAGAGCTGGATTGGTTAGAGCTGGCGAAATGTTTACTCTGGCATCCAGCGTCAGAGCTGGACTAGGCAGAGCTGGCGGAGTAATTTCTACTTTGGTCTCCAACGTCAGAGCTGGCAAAATACTGTTAGCTCTAAAAATTTCTACTTCTTCCACATGGTCAGAAATCTCAACAAAAGAACAAATATGCATAGAAGAGTTAGAAATAACAGGCTTTTTATCAAAAACGGAGAATGTTACCGATCTACCTGACCCAGCCATACTCAAAGTTCCAGAACCCACATCAATGCGCGTCTGGGTAGTAGCCATAAAAGGCCGACCAAGTAGAACAAGCTGCCCATTCTCTCCAGTAATACCTTACCCTGCTTCGAGCACCACAAAATCTGCTAGCACCGTGATTCCTCTCACCATGACTTCAACATCTTCTAAAAGACCACGAGTGCTACTAATTGCTCCATCATCTAGCTGAAGCCTCGTATTTGTGCTTTTAAGCTCCTCTTCCTTCATGCCCAATTTCTGAAATATAGCATACGACATCAAGTTGACTGCCGCACCCAAGTCTAACATGCCCGAGAATTCTCCAACTCTACCCAAACCAATACCAATAATGAAACTCTTTGGATCTTCTTGCTTCGGTAATGGTTGGGTTGGATCAACTGTTGATGGTGGCAGAGGTGGGCTGGACTTCGGTGGTTGATATGGCGTACTTGATTTGTGAAGTTTCTGCTCTGGCCTTATCAACTCTGGCATTCTCCTCTGCTCTGTCGGTCTCCTCTGCTTTGGCTGCCAAGTCAGAGCTGGCCCTCTCTGCTCTGACTGCCAAGTCAGAGCTGACTCTCTTCTCTGCTCTGGCCATCGTGTCAGAGCTGTCATCCTCGTCTGCTCTGGCATCCTCGCCAAAGCTGGCCTCCTAGTCTGCTCTGGCATCCTCGCCAGAGCTAGCACCTGATTTGTTTTCCCGATCTGCTGCTGCTGTAGTTGGTCCAGAGTGCTCGACAGTTTTCCCATGGTGGTCTCAAGGCGTTTGATAGTGGCAGCCTGAGACTCCATGCTCTGCTTGCTAACCTCCATAAAAGCCTGCAACGTATCCTCCAGAGACTATTTTTACAGTGGCATTGGCTGTTGTGGAGCATTATGGAATTGTTGAGCAGGCTGAAAATTCCCTTGGTGCTGACCTCTCCATCCAATATTGCTTTGATTATAATTTATGCTCTGCGCAGGGATAGGTGCAGCTCCCGTATGGCTCATCTTGAGCTGCTGTACTTCACGCATGATTGAGGCCAATTGTTTCTGCATCTCAAACTGATTCGTCACAGCGCTGGCCTCAACTCTCTTTCCACGGACCAACTTTTGTTGAGAGCTCTTTGCTAATGTTTTGAATATTTCCTTAAGCTCTGCCATAGTCTTCCGAGTTATGTTCCCTCCTGCAGTGCTGTCCACCATAAATTGGGCAGTTTGCACTAACCCGTCGTAGAAAAATTGCATCAACATCACGTTGGGAAATTGATGTTGCGGGCACTGGCGGAGGAGTTCTTGGAATCTTTCCCAAGCCTCATGAAATGGCTCGTCCATTCCTTGGGTGAATTCCATGATTTGCGATCTGAGCTCCTGAGTCTTGTGGCTGGGATAGTACTTTAGCATGAACTTCTCACAAGCTTCTCCCCAAGTGGTGATGGAGTTGGGCGGCAGAGTAAGCATCCAAGTCCTTGCCCGATCTTTAAGTGCATAGGGGAAGCACTAGAGCTTTAATTGGTTCTCCGTGAGATTCAGCAATGGAATTGTTTGAACTTGTGTGCAAAAATCACGGATGAATTGTAGGGCATCTTCACTCGGCATCCCATGGAACAGAGGTAGAAGACTTGAATCATTCGGCTTTAGATTGTAATTTCTGACGGCGGTGGGAAGCACAATGGCCGAAGTATTGGTGTCTCCTATGACGGGTCGGGTGAAATCTCCCATGTATTCCATGTTCTGTGCCATCTCCTTTTTTCTCATTTTCTGGATTCTGCTCTGTTCAGTCAGAGTCAGAGCTGGCTGGCAGCTCTGTCGGCTTCTCTTCCTCCGTTGTGTCTATGTTCTGCTCTACCGTGTCTATGGTCTGCTCTGCGCGGTCAGAGTCAGAGTCAGAGCGCGCCTCAGAACCAGAGTCAGAGTCAGAGTATAACTCGTCTGCTCTGGTATGCGCCTTCTCGTTAGAGTAGAGAACGTCTGCTCAGTCGCGCGTGCGAGTGTAATCCAGCGGAGACGTTAGTTTTCTTTTCAGACTACGGCGTCCCTGTATACACAACACTTAACACACGGATAAAACGCACCGGGTGGAAGAAAAAGTAAAAACAAAACGTAAAGTAAAGAAAACAAGAAAAGAAAGCAAGTAAAAACGGAAAGAAAAGTGACACAACTAAGAAGCCTAAAACCTTTCCCGGCAACGATGCCAAAATTTGACTTGACTAGAAACACCTCTAAGTTGACTTGCAATAGAACAAGGACATCCTAGCGATGGTAAGTTGACCCAGTGTCATCTCTCAAGGAAGATCTTAAAGGGCAATTAATTATATCACACGAAAATTGTAAACTATGGATTATTAAACTAGAACGTGAAAAGTAAACTTTACGTGAATTTAAACTTAACTAGGCGAAAAGGAATTATTAACTAATGCTTGTAAATTAAAAGCTTAATTTTAAAATTAACTAGGCGAGAAAGAACAAACATAAATACTTAAGCATAATTAAACTATTAAACCTAGGCATGATTGAACGCATAAAGTAAAGGAATTAACTAGGCAAGTTGTATTTAAATAACTTTAATTAAAAGCTTCTAATCTAATCTAACTAGCCAAAAACGAAATTGCATAATTTAAAGGAAAGCATCATAAAAGCGCATAAACTAAATTGCATAATTAAAAGTGCAGAATTTAAAGTGCGTAATTTAAAGAAAGCAAGTAAAAGCAAATAAATAAACTTGATTAAAGAAATACCGTAAAACGTCTTGAGAAGTAATCTATCACGTAATTACAACTCTAAACGGGAACTAATCTAAAACATGAATTAAAAGAACTATACTAAACTAACTAAGAACATGAATTCGAAACTAAGACTAAGAAATCAATAAACCTAAGTCTTTGGCTGCCTAGCGGGAACTAAAGATTAGGGCAAGGGATTCATTGATTTGTAACTAAGCTAAACTAAGTGCCGGAGGCAAAAGGATTGTGTTCTTCTTCACGTTCAAGCCTCCTTTTATAGACTTCTTTCAACCCTAATTAGCATCAAACTCGGCTTCAAAACTGGACTCTTAAGGTAATAGAATCGTGTAAGAGAAGGTAAGTCCATCAAAATCGTGCTCTGCAAGTTATCTCCATTCTGGCGAAAATTCGGCTAACTCTGGAAACTCGGCTCTGAAAAGGTATAGTGCAGAGCTGAAAGTCAGCTCTGGCATAGCGAGCTCTTAAAAGTGCAGAGCTGAAAGTCAGCTCTGACATGTTGTAATACCCCGTTTCCTCGAGCTAAGTTTAGAATAATTTTGAACTTAGATTATGATGATTCACGCCGGATAAAGAGAATGAATTTATTTTAATTCCAACAAAAGTGATTTACAAAAGCATTTGTAAATTTTAATTATTTGAATTTATATGCATTGCATATTTATTTAATTTAGCATTCAAGCATTTTCACGAGCTTTTAATTAGCAAATCCTGAAGAATTCCTACAGTTTCGACAATTTTATCCTGATGGATTTTATATGTCAAATCCTCACTCAACTCACTTACACTCATCAATCCCATCAGCCACCCTACCCTGCTGCAGCCACCCTACCGGCCCCAATTTCAGTTTCATGCCATGCCTAAGGGCAGGCTGTCAAATTCCCTTGCTTAAGCACGTTCAAGCCAATTTCAGTTGGCATTCTCAATATTCAAAATTTTCAGACTTTGCAAGAATTCAAGTGAGCAGCAGCCATAGCTCGATTCCAGCAACCAAGCCAAATCCAGAATCAGGCAGCATCCATTTCACATCCTGAGTGATTCAAACCAAGTTCCTAAAGGTTCCCTCTTGAACCCTTCGTCTCATTAGCTTTTACAGCTTAAATCAAGCACTTCGTTTGTGCCATTCCAGTAAACCAATATACACAGCAACACATTTCAAGCATTTCAATAGAATGACTTTCATTTATTCATATGCATGATCTATTCGTATTTTGTACATGAATTTCTGTTTTTCAAAGAAGAAGAGGAAGAAAGGTTGAGCCTTGTCTTTGCTTGTCATGTTTGTGTGTCTGCTGTGAGTTGAGTTGAGAGTGGAGGGAGGCAGATGCGGTCGGCGGCGGCGGTTCTTCTGCTGCTGTCGGCCGGAGATTTGAGGGAGAGGCGGCGAGGCAAGGGCCTTGTTGCCGCCCTGAGCCGGGTCTGGGCTGGGTTTGTCGAGGGCGGGACGGTGGCGGCAGTCTGCTCCATCTACTGCTGTCGGCCGGAGTGAGCAGAGAGTAGGGGGATGGGCGACTGCTTCGATGGGTTCAGCGGAGGGAGGCAGGGCACGGCGGCGGTGCCGTTGCTGCCCGGCCACGGCTGGAGAGAGAGAGGTGGTCTGGTCTGGGCTGAGTGTTGTCGAGGTCAGGACGGCGGTAGCTATGGGTTGTTGTCGCCGAGAAAGAAAAGCCGAGGGAGGCGGCGGCGTCCCGTCGTTGCCAAGGAGGAGAGAGAATAGGGGAGATCGACAGGTGGTTAGGTCAGAGGGAGATGAGGCCGATGGCCCTTCGCCGGAGATGAAGCCGCGGCGGCGGGATTTGGCTGAGTGAGGATGAGGGAGAAGGGGGTGAGTTCGAGCAGTCGAGTTTGAGAGAGAGAGGCGACTGATGAGTGGGCGTGCGTGACTGATGAGGGAGGAGGGAGAAAAGAAGGGTTTGGGTGTGGGCTTGAGAATTTGGGCTTGAGTTGTGGGCCGAGATTTGTTTTAAATTTTCAGTTGGGCCGATTTCTTTTGGTTTTAATTCCTTGGGCCCTTAATTTATTCATTTGGGCTGTGCAGCTTATTCATTTAATTGGACTGCACTATTTTAATTAATTAGACTTATTAAGTTTGATTAATTATTTTAATTTTCATAATAATATTAAATTATTATTATGTGCATATTTTAA
This sequence comes from Salvia miltiorrhiza, assembly GCF_028751815.1. Classification (NCBI taxonomy): domain Eukaryota; kingdom Viridiplantae; phylum Streptophyta; class Magnoliopsida; order Lamiales; family Lamiaceae; genus Salvia; species Salvia miltiorrhiza. The sequence continues at coordinate 33,538,955 of NC_080389.1, read as the reverse complement.
GTAATTACATATTATATGCTAAGCTTGACATGAAATTGCATTATATTTTGCAATAAAAGTATTTATGATTTAATTGGTTTTATTTATAATTCCAATTATTAAAGAAAGATGAGTAAGAATATTGTTGGTGTTCTTAACTCAAGAGAAATGTTTTCAATTATTTATTCATTAAATTTTGAAAACCCGGCTAAGTGAATCATAGAATGTTAAGCACTACACCATGACTTAAGATTAGATTCAAGGAGACCTATTGAGAATAGATTTCTTGTAGGCTTTGACCATCAGAAGGATTAGCACTGCTATTCCGATTCAGAGATAAGAATAAACGACAGGCATTGCCTATATAGGTGGGCTTATTTTCCAAATGTATGATTGAGCTAATGAGCTTAAATGTTTCATGAAATACAAACTGTTTATCCAATAAATATTTTTGTGCACTCTACCATGTTTAAGGCTCGCGCAGTTAATCAATTGAGGTTCTCTTATGACCTAACACGTTGTTTGAGAAATATGTACACTTGTTAGTGACTCGGTGGGTTGATCTCCATCGGGCTCTAACCAGAGGCGTTATAAGGGTGCTCGGCTGGATGTGTTCCGGAGCATGAGAAATAAGAGGCCTGCCTGGGTAGCATCCCGAGGTCAAAGTAAACTTGGCTGGGTTACGCCCTTAGTCCAAGCCAGTGGGAGACAGAGATCCGTCGGTGGCTAAAAGGTCCGGGATCACAGCGAGTAACAGAATAGAGTGTGACAACTGCGCGCAATCAAAGATATATATATATATATATATATATATATATATATATATGAAATGTTTTAACATGCATAGAAGTTATTTCTCTTTAAAACCTTCTATGTCATGTCAGTAAGATTGGATAAACTGCTCTTATAGATTGTGAAATGTTTTAAAAGTTGCAGCCCACTAAGTACATTAGTACTTACCCCAAAAATACTTTCAAATGTTTTCAGGTTAATAGCTGGTGATGACGGGGCAGAGCTGAGGCTAGAGTTCAACTCCTTATTTTGATTTCCGCTGCAGAACTAGCCAGTATCTGTCTTTTGTTCCTTAACTTAAGACCTATTATGTTGTGACTCTAAACAATATCTTTTGTTGAGCCTAGACTATTGACTCTCAAGTATTTCGATCAGTGAATGTTGGTTATCTGAAGCATGACACTAAACTTGTGATCCTGAAGTTATTATGTTGTTGATTGATTCGTACCACTTGAATACCTGTCTTTCTTCATCCAAAGGGGCTAAGCCCGATTGTTATCCCTTTTATTCGGATTTCACAAGGATTCTCCCTTGTTCATTTAGATGATTAGTCGTATCCCAGTTATAGTTATTGTTTCAAGAATTGGGGTGTGACACATGTTGACTCTGGCAGCAAAATGTTGACGCTGTCGGTCTTTTAGCTCTGCTCTGCCGGATTTACTCTGGCGCGTAAGTCACCTCTGTCAATTTAGCTCTAATGCTTTAGCTCTGCTTTGACATGTTTGTTCTGCTCTGGAGATTTTAGCTCTGCATAGGGAAGTTCAGCTCTGGAGATTTCGGCTCTGACTCTGCAAGTCGGCTCTGCTCTGGCGTTTGCGCTCTTCTCTGCTCTGCTCTGCGCGCGGGCTTTTAGCTTTGAACATGGGCTTTTCAGCTCTGCACACCAGAGTGCTCCTAAAAACGCCAATCTTACCCAAAATCTCCAAAATTACACTCTTTCCTCTATAAAACCTAAATCTCCTGCAAAGCATAAAACACACCATAAAACGCACCAATTTCCAGAATATTTGGCTTAAAATATGCACATGCAAACCCCCAAAATAAGAACAATTAAGCATAAATCACTCGCTGAAGTAGAAGAGAGAGGGGGCGCCTTCAGCGCTCCTCGTCGATGGCGTCTGGCCGAGAGAGGGGGGGGGGGGGAAAGAGGGGGAGGGGGTCAAGGGAGAGGGATGGGCCAGAGAGTGAGAGAGAGAGGTCAATGACGTTTGCATATTTGATATTTTTTTTAATTTTTTTTAAAAAAAGCTTGACAAAAACGACGTCGTTTTATTTGATCGCCATGCGTCCAAGTCTGCAAATTTTGGGAGACACATCATCTAGAATTTAAGGGATGGTCAACGCATGTGCAAATTGCAACTAAATTAAAAGGTGATGTATTATGTGGCTATTTTTGAAGGTCATGTGCAAAATGAAAATTCGGTGATAGTTCGTGTATTTTTCGGCTGTTAACCTATTATTTATTAAGTAATTTGTTTAATATATCATTCTTTGATTGTTTATTCTCTTTATTTTGTAGCTTTGATAAGTCTTGGAATTTGTGAAGTCGATGATGATGAAATGGAGACTTGAAGATTTGAAGCAAAGAAAGTTTGAAGGAAGAAGAATTGAAGACATGTTCTTGACTTGTTATGTTTTTTTTTTGAGCTAAGACTTGTTATGTTGCTATTTGTTAAACTTTGAAACTTGAATTTGTGTTTTTGTGATGTTTTAAATCCTTGAAACTAGTACTCTTGTAGACTAAGTATTATTATGTTGTGGGGATTTGGCATTTGAAATATATGTTTTTTACATTATTTTACAGGTTTTAATTGGTTTTTTCGAAAAAAAAAATTTGCATTGGTTCGGTAAATCAAACCGAAACCGACGATTTTACTGGTTTGATTTCGGTTCGGTTTGGCACCCCCATTTGGTGTGGTTCGATTTTCGGTTTTGAGTTTTTGGTTCAGTTTTGCACTGAACCGAACCGATGCTCACCCCTAGTTTTAGCGTTAAGAAAATTGTTATATATGAACGTCTTATGTAATGACTATTTCAACTGTTGTGATCACTGTTATGAATGAGCATCATTTTATTTATTTATTTATTGTTTTTTATTAATTTTTAAATTAGTATTTTTAAAGTTTACTTTTAAATAAATTTGATTTAATTTTTTTTTTCATTTGTCTCAGATTTTTTTTATCAATTTTTAAGGCATAAATATTTATTTTAACAATAAAAAAATGTTGATCTAAAAATTTAATATTAGAAATAAAGTTTATTTTTAAATTAGTATTTAGATTTGGGTCAGTTTCTATGGAGAAATTATTTTTTTTTGCTAAATTTAGAAACGTTAAACATGTCAATAATTTTTTATAAACATACTAATAATTTTACTAGTGCGCAACCCGTCGAAATTCGATGGGAAATTATTTTAACTTATTATATAAATTATTTTTAAATTTATTTAATTTAAGATAATATAATTGAAATTATATTAATTTGAATCATATTCCTTAATTAAATGTTAACCTTCTATTAGAATAATAAATATTCTTTTTATGTAGATTTTTATTTAATAATATTTTGAAAAATGTATCGATATTGAAAATTTTATTTCATTTGAGCATCATCTCGTCTGAACCTTGTAGGATCATATCATAATCTAAATTTCGGAAGACGACAACTAACGTTTGAACATCAGACTTTTGAGTATCATCTCGTCTAGACCTTAAAATACAAAAAATGAACTTTTATGCGTCAAGTTTTTTAACATCACTATCTGGAGCTTTAAAAATCAAAGTTGACTTGTGAGATTGTATGATTTGGAGCTTCTAACATCATAACTAACTTGTAAACATCATTTTGTATGGAACTTGAAAAAATCTTGACAAACTTTTATGCATTATTAGTTCTAAATATTATAATTGGGTTCCAAGAATCATCTCGTTTGGAGTTTAAAAAAATAAATTTAACTTGTGAGTATCATCTTATTTGAACTTTGAATGACCACAATTAAGTTACAAGAATTATCTTGTGTGTAGCTTTAAAGATCATTATCATCTTTTGCTTGTAAGATCATAACTAACTTCTAAACATACTCTTGTATGCAGCTTGAAAAATCTTGACAATTTTTTGTGCATTATTTCATTTGGAGCTTGAAATATCATAATTGAGTTTCGAGCATCATTTCGTTTGAAATTTGAAAGAATAAAATGGACTCGTGAACATTAATTGTCTTCAAATCTTGAGTTTCGAGCATCATTCCGTCTGAAAATTGAAAGAATAAAATTGACTCGTGAACATTATCTTGTTTGAAGTTTGAAAGACCATAACTAAGTTTTGAAAATCATCTCGTGTGTAGCTTAAGAAAGTTGACACGAGATTTAAATTGTATTAATTTATTTAGTAATTTAATTGATAAATTTTCATAAAAAATCTATGTTGAATCCAAATTTTATTTTTAAAATTTTATACAAAATATATTATTTTATAATCAAATTAAATTGAAGAAATAATTTACTTAATCAAACCAATTTATTTTTTCAAATTAAATTAATTAGACCATGTATTTAATTAAATAAATTTTGTCAAATTAAATTGACAAAACAATTCAAATTGTATTAGTCTCAATCATTCCGCCAATTAAATGTAAATTTTTAATTTGGAGAGCAAGAGCTTGTTCTTGTATAAGTTTTATTTTGGTGAAATCTTATAAAAATACTCAATGTGAAATGAGGAGATTTATATGAATTCTTCACTCGATTGAGATTATTATAAATTTGATACATGATTAAAGATTTCTAATATATTTTAACATCATATCCTCTATTGTTCTTTATTTAAATTCTTCATTTATGCATTACTAATTTCATAATTTATCTATTATTATTATTATTATTATTATTATTATTATTATTATTATTATTATTATTATTATTATTATTATTATTATTATAGTAATGGACGAACAGAAACAAATAAAATTTGCAGAAATGAAAAATATATTTTTCTTCCCTATATAAATAAAAGAAACAATGGTGTCAAATGGCCACATTGAACATGCAAACACAATATTTGGCCACTAATTGAAAAAACACAAATTATGGCCATTAATTAGGCAATATGCCTAATATACCCCTAATTGGGCGGACTGGGTAGGGTCAGGAGCGCGGGTCGCGTGCCGGGTAGGATCAGGCACGCGGATCGGGTTAGGCACTTATGGCACTATTAGTGCCATAAGTGCCAACGAATTTTTTTTTACTCCCCCTGCCATGTCTACCCCCCAGACCCCCGACCCCACCCACCCCCAAGCCAAAAGGAACTTTTTAAACACTTCCCCTAGGGTTTAGATATTCCATTTAGGGTTTAGATTATCCATTTAGGGTTTAAATGTTCCATTTAAGGTTTAGATGATGTTGTTGTTTCTATATTTGTTCTGCATGTTTGGCACTTATGGCACTAATAGTGCCATAAGTGCTAAAAAGACCATTTTACTTTATTTTATTTTGGATTTTCGTTGGCACTTATGGCACTATTAGTGCCATAAAATAAAATAACAAAAGTAAAATTTGATTTATTTTTATCTAAGGGGAGTAATTTTTTTTTTGTTTTTGGCTTAGGGGTGGGTGGGGTCGGGGGTCTGGGGGGGTAGACAGGGCAGGGGGAGTAAAAAAAAATTTCATTGGCACTTATGGCACTAATAGTGCCATAAGTGCCTAACCCGACACGCGTACCTGATCCTACCCGGCACGCGACCCGCGCTCCTGACCCTACCCAGTCCGCCCAATTAAGGGCAAAAACGTCCCAAAGCTTTAAAAATGGCCAAAATTTATGTTTTTTTAATGAGTGGCCATAATTTGTGTTTTATGATTCATTTTGGCTATTTCAAAATTTTACTCTAAATAAAATGTATGGATTTATTTTATAAAAAATAAAAATAAAATTTTAATTATTTTGATAGACATAAAATAAGATTTTGTTTTAAAGTAATCAGTTTATAGAATTTGTGCCTTATTATGCAAACATGTAAATCAATGACCGGACCCGTTTATAATTTACATATACGTGCATGTCTCAATTCAAACTTAATTTAAAATTAATTTTATTTAAAATTAAGAATATAAATATTATATATATATATATATTATATTCATATAATATAATATATTGCAACATATATATATTGTTGGGAACCTTGTGGAATATCCTAACCCTTGTTTTGATGATACCAAAATTCATAAGACTTATATGTAATAGACTAGAATCGTTTTGAACTCAAGTGTTAGAGTTCGTTTCTAGTTTAGTTGCGGTGCCGAAGACTGAAGACTGAAGAACGAAGACTGAAGACTGAAGACTGCAGTTACCAACTGAAGTATCAGTTGAAGAATCAGTTGAAGACTGATTATTTAATGCGCGCAAAGGATTGATACTAAAGTCAAGTATCAGTTGAACATTCCTCCTAGGACTGATCTTCCAACGTTCAGAGGAATCCACGTACGCACAAGTACAGCCGCATTAAATGCAGAGATCTCAGAATATCTTATCTCTGCAAAGGTCATTCCTATCTGGTGGTTACTTTTCAGAGATGTCACATCTCCTGTCCATCAAAGAGAGCCGTTTCCACACAGACAAGGAACCTCGAAGATTGAAGTCTTAGCCCAAATTCGAATTGCTCTCCAACGGAAGAAATCTTGAGGACGATTTACGCCAACGGATCTATTCAAGAGTTCTCCTACAAATAGCGCTCGAGGATCACTTCAATATTCACCGATTCAACGACATAAGCTGAAGCTCTGCCGAAATTGCTACTCAGCCTAAAGCTTAACCGCCCAAAGCTTGAATCGAAGAAGAGAATTCCAAAGCCAAAATCAGTCACTGCTGATTACATACATTCTCTTAGACCCTAGGCATATATCTGTTTACCCAGAAGCCAAAGGTCAAACTTGCTTCAAAGAACTTGTTCTTTGTAAGTATAGTTGGCACTCGTTTAAACCTCTCCCCCATAAGAGTGTTTGAGTGATTCGGAGTTCAGGAAGGTACTCTGAACTCTGAGTGAAAAGTCTGAGCACGAGGTGTGCTTAGCAGGGAAATCCTACGCGAGGTGTGTGGGTGCTGAAGAGGGGTTATCTTCAGTTTACGGTTGTGTGCACTAGGCAAGCACACGGGTACGGTTTGCAGTGCACCAGTGAAGCACTTGCGGAGTGGATTGTTGGTCTGATCAACCAGCCGTGGATGTAGGAAAGGGTTTTTCCGAACCACGTAAAAGTCTCTGTGTTATTTACAGCTTTCAGTTTTATATTCTTACTTGTGCTATTTCAATTGATAAAACTGAACACTGACTAACAGCAAAGAGAAACCTTAATCCAACAACCTGCTCCACCGAGGCTATTACGAAACTAAGTTTAATTTCCGCTGCGTATGATATCAATCTGACTGAACTATCCTCTGATATATAGTAAGGAAGAGTGATATCATCTCTATCTTAGCAAACACGACTGAAGCCCTTACTTGGATCAGTTAAGTTCCAGCAACTTAACTGATAACTCACTACTGAAGAGTTTTTAGTATCAGTCGTCAACCCTGTTGGTCAAAACTGTTTTCAGTAAAAACAGGAGTCCTTGTTTGTGTGCAAAGTTTCGTTTCAATCTCTGACTGAGATCCCTCTGATTGAGGTCAGTAGATTGTTGTAAAAATAGCCTATAGGTGTATTCCCCCCCCCCCATACACCTATTCGAGACCCCCCGGAGCTAACAATTGGTATCAGAGCAGGTTGTTCGCAAGAACAATCTGCCTCTGACTAGATTCTATTTGAACTAGATCCTTTGTCTTAAAGGTCTCGAAAAAGTTTTACTCTTTCTTTTTGTGCTTGCTAATTGCTCTATCTGCTGTTATCTGTTCTCTCTTTTTTGATGGAGACTAACCACAACAGATTATCTTCTCTACCTATGTTTAGTATTGAAAAATACGACATATGGAAGTTTCGGCTTGAAAGCTTCCTCACCGCCCAACATTGCCGAATGTGGGAAGTCATCACTAGCGGACCAATCACCATCACCGAAACGATCAAAAGAATTCCTGCTAATCTTTGACAGGATCCTTACGATGAGGTCCAGCCCAAGTCAAAGGCAGACTTCACTACAGAAGAAAGGAAGCAAGATGAGTTAGACAACCTCGCCAAAGCATCATCTCCGGCACCGTTCCTGACAAGCATGTCATGAAGATCATCAAGTGCGGAACAGCAAAGGAGATGTGGGACATTCTGGAAAGAATGTGCGTAGGTTCTGAGGAAATCAAGGAGAATAAGCTATCCATAGCTTGCCAGAAATTCGACTCCTTCCTCATGCTCAAGAATGAATCCGTCGAGGAAATGGAACAAAGATTCAATCTCATCTTGAATGAAGTTCAATCCATTTCCAAAGATAAATACACTCAACGAGAAATCAACCTGAAGATTCTTCGAGCACTGCCACGTGGAGAATGACAGATCTACTCAGTCGCTCATCAACATAAGCTAGGATTCAGTCAGCTCCCGACAAACAAGCTTTTCTCCGATCTCATGGCAAATGAGTTCGACCTTCTGAGAAATCTTGGTAACAAGAAGGCTGGAGGATCAGACAAAGTTGGTCCATCAACCTCAAGAGGAGTTGCACTGAAGGCCTCAACCAGAGAAGGCAAGAAGCAGATCAAGGAACCAACGGAACTCAACCCAGAGGACTTCTTCAGTCAATATGCCTTGTTGACTGAAAGATTCAACAAGATGGAGTCCAAGTTCCGGAAGTATAGAAGGTTCCACAAGCAGCACTACAAAGGAAAAGAAAGAGAAGGGAACTCCAGACATTCCACAGATCGAAGCGGAGAAAGGAAGTCAGCCGCTTACGACATCAAAGATATGGAATGCTTTGGATGTAGAAAGAAAGGGCACTTTCGACATGAATGCCCTGATCTGACTCCAGCCGAGCGCAGAGAACTGAAAGATAAGAAAGATCGTAGCTTTTCAAAGAAGAAAGCGATGGTTGCTGACGATGCTGACTCTTCCAAAGACACATCAGAATCATCCGACTTCGACAGTTCCAGCTCAGATGATGAGAGTCGAGCCCTGATGGCCAATGAATCAGAAAGCGTGACTGACAACAGCTACGACAATGGAATGAATGGCTCAGAGGTAAACTCTCACTCAAAAACTCCATTTACTGATAACTTCCTGATGCTTTCAGGAGACCACTCAGAATCTGGAGATAGCTCATCCGATGAAACTGACGAGTTTGATCAGCTCATGACTGATCACTGTCAGCTGAGGAAAATGTTCGAAGATCTCCTCAAGCAGAATCAGAAAATGGATAAGGAGATCAATGATGAACGAGCTAAGAATCAGACAATCATCTACTTTCCGGATGAAACTTGTCTTGATCAGCTAATCATGGAGAACAGCCGACTGGAAGAAGAGCTCAGAATCTCCAACTCAGAATGTGAAAGAGCATCTCATGAAATCAAGAGGCTCAATCACAAGCTGGAAGAAACAGTCAAGAACTGCATGATGCAGTCTCCCATGATGAGCAACTTTCCATCGAAAAGACTGGTCAACAGCATTGGAGGAAAGGTTGCAGCTGTCAAAGGAAAGGATATCATGATCATCTCAAATGACGATCCTTCTGAAATCACAACCTCAGAAGAATCAAGAGATCATGATATGGATGAAGTTCGCAAGCGCAGACTGATGGCTAGATCAAATGTTCCACCTCCACGAAGCTACAGACGAGCTAAGGAGGCCCTCAACCAGATCATTCTATTGAAAAGACTGGAAAGTAGATTTCAGTCAAAGATCCGGGAAGGAACATCAGGAGTCAAGAAGAATCTTCCTCATCAACCCAGGGGGAAGAAAAGCCACATCAGTCAGAAACTGACATCCTCAGTTCAGTTTCAGAAGGAACAACATCCATGGAGATCAAGCAATGCTGAGTCCAGTCGAGCCATGCCACTTCCTCGACGACAAACTACTGGACTTCAGCCAAATCTCCACAAGTCTGCAAAGACTCGAGTATCTCAGGGAAGATACTTTGCCGAGCAAAGAAGACCTCAACCACTCATCAGACAGAACTGCTACAAGAGTGAGGGCTTCAAAAGAATTTCTCAACAGAAGAATGCTCATGTGCCAGCTGAAGCGCCAACGACGTCAATTAGACAATCAACAAAGCGCAAGAGACCAGCCAGACCAACTCTGAAGCAGATATGGGTTCTAAAAGGAACTCGAGCTAACATCGAAGGACCCAAAGCTTGATTGGGTGCCTGAAGCAACTCTTCCTTGCAGGTCAATGTCAGGAAACATAAAAAGAAGGAAGATGCCAAAGCTTCAATCAGAACGTGGTATCTGGACAGTGGCTGTTCGAAGCACATGACAGGCTACAAAGAATATCTATCTCAGTATGTTGAGAAAGCTGGATCCAAAGTTGCATTCGGAGACAACTCAATCGGAGAAACAAAAGGCTACGGTGTGCTCAACATGGGTAACGCCAGTATCAGTAATGTTAGCTTTGTTTCTGGTCTTAAACATAATCTGTTGTCTGTGAGTCAATTTTGTGACAGTGGTTTCACAGTGAAGATCAAGAAGGATGAATTCACTGTTAGAAACAATCAGAAGAAGGTGGTTCTGAAAGGATTCAGACAAGGAAGTCTCTACGTCGTTTCTTGGGAAGACAGCCCACCAGAAACATGCCTCATCAGCAAGAGCAGCTCGGAGCTCAATTGGCTATGGCACAAGAGACTCAACCATCTCAACTTCAAGACGATCAACAAACTTGCTAAACATCAACTGGTAGAAGGCCTTCCTTCTATTGTATTCCAGAAGAAGCAAGAATGTGAAGCATGCCTCAGAGGAAAGCAAATACGGATGTCATTCAAGTCAAAGTCAGGACACTCCTCTGAAAGGATTCTGCATCTACTTCACATGGATCTGTTTGGCCCGATCACTCCAAGAAGCTACAATGGTAGGAAGTATACCTTAGTAGTCGTTGATGATTATTCACGATATACTTGGGTTATATTTCTCTTCAAGAAGAAAGAGACACTGCAGGAACTGCCAAAGCTGCTGAGAAGACTGAGCGTTGAAAAGGAAGTCAACATCATTAGCATCAGATCAGATCGTGGGACTGAGTTCCTCAATACTGTCATTCGTAAGTATTGTGATGAACAAGGAATCAGTCATTAAACTTCTACAGCAAGAACTCCACAGCAGAACGGAGTTGCAGAAAGAAGAAACCGGTCTCTAAAGGAAGCAGCAAGGACGATGCTAGCCGAGTCAAAACTCCCCTTGAAGTTTTGGGCCGAAGCAGTCAACAACGCATGCTACACGCAAAATCGCTTCTTCCTCACTCAGAGACATGGAAGAACTCCATACGAGTTATGGAAGAACAGAAAGCCATCGATTGCCTACTTTCATGCTTTCGGTTCTAAGTGTTTCATACACAACAATGATAAGAAGAGGTTGAACACTTTCGATAGCAAGGCTGATCCAGGAGTCTTTCTTGGATACTCTGGAACAGAACGTTCAAGCAAAGCCTATCGAGTGTTTAATACTCAAACTCTTTGTGTTGAAGAAACACCTCATGTGGTCTTTTATGAGTCTACAGATGGGTTCAGGGAACAAGAAGCTGAAAAGTATGTTCAGATCGCTGAAGGTTCCAAAGCTGAAATCCACAACACCGAGCCCTCTACTGTCTTGATATGGGGACCAGGCAAAGATGAAGATGCTGAGATGCTTCAGTATCAGAAGATCAACCAAAGGTCTGAAGTTCAGACTGGAGCCAATGAAGACAGGCATCAGTCAAGGGGGAACTCCAGTTACTGAAGTTCGAGTTGAATGCGCAGAAGCCGCTCCAGCTCAACTCTCCCCTGCTCCAGAAGGTGCTCAACACCCCAGAGCAATTCTGACCGAAGAAGCCCCACCTTCTCCTGAAGAGATCAAGAAGTATCGAAGATGGTTTGAATTCCACTCAAAGGAGAACATCATTGGAGAACCATCAGATGGTGTCAAGACTCAGAGATCAATGTGCAACCTCGTCTTCGACATCAATCAGAACTACATCAACGAAGATAAGAATTTCAGCTGTTTTTTATCAACTACAGAGCCCAAGGATATTGAAGAAGCTCTGAAGTCTACTCAGTGGGTCATCGCAATGCTAGAAGAACTCAATGAATTCAACCGGAATTCAGTTTAGGAGCTTGTGGATCGACCAGACGATGCAAAGGTGATTGGCTTGAAATGGATTTTCAAGAACAAGGAAGACGAAGAAGGAAACGTTTTGAGAAACAAAGCAAGGCTAGTGGCTAAAGGATACAATCAAGAAGAAGGAATCGACTACGACGAGACGTTCGCCCCAGTTGCCAGATTGGAAGCAGTCAGACTCTTCTTAGCCTTCGCATCTCACAAAGGTTTCAAGGTACACCAAATGGATGTCAAGTGTGCATTTCTCAATGGAGTGCTCACAGATGAAGTCTATGTTGAACAACCTCCAGGGTTTGAGGTTGCTGGACCAGAAAAGGTGTACAAGCTGAAGAAAGCGCTCTATGGGTTGAAGCAAGCACCAAGAGCGTGGTATGATACTCTCTCGGAGTATCTGATTGAACAAGGCTTCAAAAAGGGATCTTTGGACAGAACTCTGTTCACTCTCAAAGAAGGAGAAGATCTCTTGCTTGTTCAGATTTATGTCGATGACATAATCTTCGGATCCAAATCCGAACGCATGTGCAAGAAGTTTGCTGACATCATGACCAACAAGTTTCAAATGTCCATGATGGGAGAAATGAATTTCTTTCTCGGATTGCAAGTCAAGCAGACCAACGAAGGAATACTGATCAGCCAGTCCAAGTATGCCAAGGAGCTGATAGCTAAGTTCGGTATTCAGTACATGAAGTCAGTCAAGATCCCAATGAACACAAACTGGAAAGTTGATCCAGGTTCAGAAGGAAACTCTGTTTCTTCGAAGAAGTACAGAGAAATCATTGGATCTTTGCTGTATTTGACTGCGAGCAGACCAGATATCGCATTTGCAGTCGGGGTATGTGCAAGATATCAATCAGATCCTAAGGACGCTCATTTGGATGCAGCTAAGCGGATTCTGAGATATCTCAAAGGCACGCCCAATTTAGGATTGTGGTATCCAGCAGACGACGACATCAAGCTCACCGGATATTCAGATTCAGACTTCGGTGGATGCAAGCTTGATCGCAAATCAACCTCCGGAACATGTCAATTCCTAGGCAACAAGCTCATCTCTTGGTTTTCAAAGAAGCAAACTTCAGTCACCACCTTTACAACTGAAGCTGAATACGTTGCTGCCGGAAGCTGCTGCTCACAAATCCTGTGGTTAGTCCATCAACTAAAGGACTATGGGATCGACGAAAAGGAAGTTTCTATCTATTGCGACAGCTCCAGTGCTATTGCAATCTCCCAGAATCCAGTTCACCACACCAGAGTAAAGCATATCGAAATTCGACATCACTTCATTCGTGATCATGTCGAAAAGAAGAATGTCTCTGTGGAATGGATTTCCACTGCTATTCAGAGAGCGGACCTGCTGACCAAGGCTCTTCCAGAAGAGAGGTTCAATGATCTATGTGCAAAGATCGGCCTCATCAACCCTGAAGAGTGATGCTGTGTTTGAAGATCTTCTCAAACAGTCATACTGACTGGTGGTCAACCAACTGCTGCTTCTACGATCGCCGACGTGGAATGCAATGAGTCCGAATGCTCATCTGAAGAAGAAGTCATCCTGATGATTCAACCAGGATCACGTGGTATCAACTGACTACGATATTCAGTTGATCAGTAAGTATTTTAAATGCTTACCTTTCAAAATCAGTTATTTCAGTTATGAGCTTTAAGTTTTTAGTTCAAAATCTTTTCTCTAACTGATCAGTTTCTTTCAAAAACTTTAACTGATTGTTGGAATTGTTGGAAAATGGAATATCCGAGAAGGACAAGATTTTTATAAAGTGAAAATCTGTTTTGATTGAACTTGTCTTGATCTTATTGCCAAAAATCCTTCCAACCTTTTTTGCCTCTGCAATAAAATTTCTTGAAAAGCTCATTGACATGACAGAATGCAATGATGCCTTTCAACTTTTTAGAAAACACAGTCCCTCGCAGTGACGGCGGACGCACATTTTATCTTCAATTGCATTTTAGGCACAGTTTTCAAAAAACCTTTTCATCTTCTTACATGGTTCAAATCTTGTCTATTTATACCATGCTGTCTTCACAGTTTTTCTGCATCAACTAACAACTCTCCACAGCCTTCACTGTGAGAAAAATTTTCAATTGTTTCAAAAGTTGCAGAGAAAATTTGTTCCGACTAAAGGAGAAATCTATGACTGCAAAGTCATGGAGTGGAAGAATGACGCTCACATTCTTGGTCTTCACCGGACCCTTCCACTGGATCTCAACGTCTCTCCGGCGTCAAAGTTTGCTCTACCCTCACTTGTATCCAGCGAAGCGAGCGTCTTCCATCCTCATGCCCGGTGCATCGGCTTGAAGTATCTGTCTGAAATAACACAGACTTCATCGTCTTCACAAAAAGGTCTCTTGCCCACTGTGAAGCTTCGATGCCAAGCAACAACAATGAGCAGGAGCTCGTTGTCAACCGGTGCAACATCGACAGTGTCTATCATCACGATAGCCACTCAGTCAATTTTCCTCCTCTACACACTTCTCTTCTGATGCCTCTTTCTCTTCACCATCAACCCTCTCCTCAACCTCCTTTGGTTTACATGATTGCTGCTCTCTTCCTCAACATCTCGAGAGCCATGCAAACCTGATCCCACCCCGTTCTCCGCCTCCTTCATCCCTCCTCTCCTCACTCTTCATTTTTCTTTTCTAAACCCTCCGCGTTCTCCGTTTACCTCTGACCCTCAACATCTTTCTCTGGACCATTCTGCGATTCTGCTTCCACGCAGTGGTCTTAGCTTTATCCTTCAGTCAAAATTCCACCTTTTTGATGTTGCCAAAAAGGGGGAAATTCTTAAGAGACTTATTCTCAAAAGACTGTAGACGATCAAGCAAAATGATCATCCTATTTCATCAGGATGATCATGAGGAAGATTAACCAGAGGATAAGACCTCAATTCAACGGAACACAAGTGAGAGTGGAACAAGCTTAGGAACATGAAGACACGAAGACAGAAGATGAAGATCAAGAAGTTCACGGCGCAGCCAAGCAGACTGCTGGAGTCCATGGGTTTTCCATGATGTTTTTGTTTTTCTTTTTACTCCAATGTAAGTCTTGCTCTGTACCTCGACTGATGGCTTATCAGTCTTTATTAATGAAATGAACTTCTTATTGATCTCAACCTGAAAACAATGACTCTTTGTCCAGGCTCTGATTATGGTTTTTCTGTCTTCTTTTAGTTCTGTTTTTAGAACTATTTTCGTTCTTGCTCTAAGTACAAGTTTTTAGGATCTATTGTTAAGGGGGAACTGATTTCACCCCTTGTTTAGAACTTGTACTGTGAGTTCAGTCTTTTTGTTGTCTAGAACTGCTGTGTGGTTTTGGCATCATCAAAAAGGGGGAAATTGTTGGGAACCTTGTGGAATATCCTAACCCTTGTTTTGATGATACCAAAATTCATAGGACTTATATGTAATAGACTAGAATCGTTTTGAACTCAAGTGTTAGAGTTCGTTTCTAGTTTAGTTGCGGTGCCGAAGACTGAAGACTGAAGAACGAAGACTGAAGACTGAAGACTGCAGTTACCAACTGAAGTATCAGTTGAAGAATCAGTTGAAGACTGATTATTTAATGCGCGCAAAGGACTGATACTAAAGTCAAGTATCAGTTGAACATTCCTCCTAGGACTGATCTTCCAACGTTCAGAGGAATCCACGTACGCACAAGTACAGCCGCATTAAATGTAGAGATCTCAAAATATCTTATCTCTGCAGAGGTCATTCCTATCTGGTGGTTACTTTTTAGAGATGTCACATCTCCTGTCCATCAAAGAGAGCCGTTTCCATACAGACAAGGAACCTCGAAGATTGAAGTCTCAGCCCAAATTCGAATTGCTCTCCAACGGAAGAAATCTTGAGGACGATTTACGCCAACGGATCTATTCAAGAGTTCTCCTACAAATAGCGCTCGAGGATCACTTCAATCTTCATCGATTCAACGACATAAGCTGAAGCTCTGCCGAAATTGCTACTCAGCCTAAAGCTTAACCGCCCAAAGCTTGAATCGAAGAAGAGAATTCCAAAACCAAAATCAGTCACTGCTGATTACATACATTCTCTTAGACCCTAGGCATATATCTGTTTACCCAGAAGCTAAAGGTCAAACTTGCTTCAAAGAACTTGTTCTTTGTAAGTATAGTTGGCACTCGTTTAAACCTCTCCCCCATAAGAGTGTTTGAGTGATTCGGAGTTTAGGAAGGTAGTCTGAACTCTGAGTGAAAAGTTTGAGCACGAGGTGTGCTTAGCAGGGAAATCCTACGCGAGGTGTGTGGGTGCTGAAGAGGGGTTATCTTCAGTTTACGGTTGTGTGCACCAGGCAAGCACACGGGTACGGTTTGCAGTGCACCAGTGAAGCACTTGCGGAGTGGATTGTTGGTCTGATGAACCAGCCGTGGATGTAGGAAAGGGTTTTTCCGAACCACGTAAAAGTCTCTATGTTATTTACAGCTTTCAGTTTTATATTCTTACTTGTGCTATTTCAATTGATAAAACTGAACACTGACTAACAGCAAAGAGAAACCTTAATCCAACAACCTGCTCCACCGAGGCTATTACGAAACTAAGTTTAATTTCCGCTGCGTATGATATCAATCTGACTGAACTATCCTCTGATAGTAAGGAAGAGTGATATCATCTCTATCTTAGCAAACACGACTGAAGCCCTTACTTGGATCAGTTAAGTTCCAGCAACTTAACTGATAACTCATTACTGAAGAGTTTTCAGTATCAGTCGTCAACCCTGTTGGTCAAAACTGTTTTCAGTAAAAACAGGAGTCCTTGTTTGCGTGCAAAGTTTCGTTTCAATCTCTGACTGAGATCCCTCTGATTGAGGTCAATAGATTGTTGTAAAAATAGCCTATAGGTGTATTCCCCCCCCCATACACCTATTCGAGACCCCCCGGACCTAACATATATAATATGTACGCTATTGAGAAACATAAAATTAATAACAAATATACATCTAATCACTAATATTCAATTAAAATAATTTATCGTATATAGATTATAATTTTTTTCTTATCAAACATGTAAATCTAATTTTTATCTAGAAAAAATAAATAATAAAATTTATTAATTTAGATTATATGTAATGTTAATATTATTATATATATACATTTATTATTAATTATATTTATTATGATTAATGAATCTTTATATAGAATGTAATAGTTAATTAATTAATAAATGATGAAGATTATATATGGTAAATTTTGAAATGGTGAGATTTTAGATATGCCACATAGGTTAAAGCTTAATCCTATTATATAATGGATTGAACTTTTGGGGATCGAATCATGTGCGTCTTTTCAACAAATACATCCGTTCATAAAAAATTACTGATATGTTCATCACAATTATTGATATTATTGATATGTTCATTAAAATCTGCACACAAAATTTATTCTTAATTATTGACCGTTCGATGAATTATGATCAATGGATGAGATTGTTTTCTCCCTTCTTTCAACATTTACCTTTGTCTATTCAACCTTTGCCTAAGAATAAGGAAAAAGAAACTAAGGGTCTGCGTGAATTTTCCCCACCCATGAATTGAAAACCCAGAAACTCCAATTCCCATTTTTCCTTAATTCCAAGTCTCCGGCTCCTTCTCCATTCACCTTCGAGGCTCCGCTCCACCGTCGCCGCCGGCTGACGCTTTTATTCCTCTTGTCGGATCTCTACTCTCCACCCTTTATATGCTGCTCTAGCGCCAAAGCTGATGCCGCTTTCTTCCGGGGTCGCCGATGCCGACGCGACGCCATTGTCGCTGCCTTCCGCTCCAGCATTCTGATTTCCTTCAAGAAGACGATATAGAGAGAGTTCCCCTCACGACGTCAAGGTTCAGGTAATGCCATAAGGCTAAAGATAAAAACATGACTTCATTTCTGTTTGTTATGTAACGCGCCAGCCTGGTGGATTTAAGGACGTTTCCAGTCCATTGGTGTAGTGGCTCGTCTTGCTCTAAACATGATTTTGGAAAGACTTTCTTGAGCTGTAATGCTTTCTTAAGAGATTCCAAATCAGCCAAAGTCTCTTTGTTCTTGACCTCTTTTCTTCATTTTTTTTTGGCATGCCTATGATGATGTTGCAATCAGAAGGTATTCAGCATTCTGATGTCGTAAGTTGGCATAAACCCTTTGTTTATGCAGTTGTAATTGAATGCTAATGCAAGTTAGCACAATGAGGGTGAGGGTTGTTTGTTGTTATGATAGATTAAGTGTTTGCTTGGCTGTTATGATAAAATTATGTTGGTTTGGTTAAATATTAACATGTATCAAAGGTTGAGATTTCCATGCACAATGAAAAAAAGTGTCAGAAGCTCATATAAGATACTAATAAACAAGGTTTTCTTGTTTTATTATGCACTATAGGGAGGATTCTAAACTGTAAGTTTTCCCTGTCCGTTGCTGCATCTAGTTAAAATTTAGTGTCTAATAACAAAAAGCTATACCTTTATATACGGTTGTTAAGCGCCTTCAGGCTTATGCATCATTCTCCGCCCCAACTAGTAACCCGCTCTTTTTATGTTATTTAAATATGGTATCGCGATAATTAATATCGCATCTTTCAGTAAATAGAACCCAGTTGCCAGTTATATATGAATCCAGTTTATGATCCTGATTTTTTTTTTTATCAGAGACGAAGTATTATTTTAGCTTTATGCTTTTGTATGCATAAGAAAAACAAGACGAGGATTATTGAGCTATTCAATAATTAGTATTTCCAAGTTATAACTGACTTAGCGAAGTCATGTTATTTATTAATCGAGAAACAAAAGCAGTTATATTTTATTAGTGCTACTAGAAGTCGAGGAATTATTCCGACTGCAAAGCAGATTAAATCTACGGATTTAATTTAAGTTATATTACAGTATTTCAATTTTGAAAACAAGGAAAGAGATATCAAGCAGATACAGAAATGCGATAATTAGAAAATCGAAGCCAGTATTTTATTTACAGTTCACGGATTACAGTTTAGTTCCCAGCTTGGGGAAAATCGTTTAGTACATCACAAGGTTGGATTTACATGGGCCACTTACTGCCACTCACTCAAGTGTTGGGTACAAAAGTCAAAGAGAGAGAAAGTAAAAAGAAAAGAATGCTGCAGAGTAATCGACCACCCTCTGCACTCCCATCTCTTCAGCCGCCCTCCAATGGCTGCCCGGTTCCCTCATGTCACAACCTCCAGCCACCCTATTTTCCTGCACATCCTGCTAGCATACTCAAGTATGCAGCAGCAAAGTCTTCTACTAGCATAAATCCCAACCATCAAATGCAAACTTTCACTCTCACAAAAATTATAAAAGAGCAGCCGGGAGTTCTGCCAAAGTATCAAGAAACCTCAAGTTCAGTTACTCCAGTTCGACAAACAACAATATTCAACCAACAAAAAGGCTTCAAGCTTCGGCTTATTCACAGCTCATTCGTTTCATAAGCTCAGCCACAAACCAACAGTATACTTCAAGGTAATCATGCTATCCTATTATCCATACCAGTGAGCATTCATATTAAAGCATGAGCATGATCAGTTTCAATCATAGAAGACCTTATAGCATCTTGAACTTAGTAAACACACCAACTATGCATTCACGAGCAAGTGACAGTTTACAAGTATGAGTAGACGGGCATAATGCGCTCATATGCAAGCAAGAAGAGATTACACTTTATTCTTGCCTAATTTACGCTAAGAACCAGTAGAAAAGGGGGCGAGATGTAACTTAGCTGTAGAAGGGAACGGGCTGCTGCCCTGCTCTGATTTGAGGAGACGGCGCGACGACGGAGCCTCTGTTGACGTCGGGACGAGGGAATCGTCGGAGGCAGCAAGCTTCTCCCCACCACTAGCCGATTTCGGAGAAGCGGCGGCAGAGGCGGGCTGAATCCTCAGAACAGGAAACTTGAATCTCGGTCTCGGAAATGTTGAAAGACGAAACGAGGGGAGGAGAATGAGAGGAGGCCGACGGGCTCCAGGCCGGAGCAACGCCGCCCCCAGACGGCGACCGGCCGCCCAATTTCGATAGAGCGCGGCAACTGTGAATTGCAGATTTTAGGGCTCGATTTGGGTTCCACTGTTGGGTTGAAAAGACGGCGTCGAGGTTTGACGCGTCGCCTGCCAAAGCTGACCGGAGCAGATGACGGCTGAACAGCCGGAGGAGGTGCAGCCGACCAGATTTTGGCCGAGAGAGAGAGATCGGCTTCGTGAAGGAGCGGTCCTTGAGTTAGAGAGAGAAACCGATAGTTTTGAGAGAGAGAGAGAGAGTTTGGGCGTGATATTATTTCTTTTGCTTGGGCCTTTCTTCTATTTTTCGAATTGGGCCAAGTCTTTTATGAAGTCAGGCCATTCTCTTTATAATGTTGGGCTTAAATTGCTTTAAAAAGTTTTGGGCCGATTTATTTAACTTTTGGGCTAAGATTAATTCTTTCCAGCCCACATTGAGTACTATTATCACTTGGGCTGAAGCTACTTCTTTAGTTAAGCCTTGCAGTATCTGTTTTGATGGAGCCCAATTATTTATCAGTGACTGGGCCGATTCTTATTCAATAAATGAGCCGCCCAGTTTATTAATTATTGTTTTGGACTTCAGATTTAAAGCGAGCTATCAGTGTTTATTTCATTAAAGCCACTGGTTTACTTAATTAATTGACTACTCTCTTTTGAGCCGATTAATTATTTGAGGTTACATTAGTAATTATGTTTCTATCGAAAAGCCGAGTTAGTCCTTTATTTTCGATCGAGTACAAATGCGAGGTTTATTTCACAGCTAGAATATTTCGAGGAGGAAGGAAGAATCACAGCTCTATTCAACCGCGTTAGACGGGAGTTAGTTAAATCTATTAACGATGATTAATAGTAGAATTCCCGATTATCTCTCAGAAGATTAGTTCATGCATACGAGATTCATGCATAGTTAAATTACGCTTTCTCATTAATTGAGAATTTTCCTCGAGGCAATGTCTTATTTTACATTCTCGTGATTAAGGTCAAGCTCGAGAGTAAGAACTATTCAAGGAGTCACCATACCTTAGCAAAAACCTTGCTATCAGGTGGGCAATTTCTTACGCGTTAATTAAAATGCTATCAATGAACTATGCAAGTTTTATGCTTTATTATGCCTGAATGAGTTAAAGCCTTATTATGCTTCACGCTAATGATTTACGCTTTGTTACGCTTGAATGCTTTATGCTAATAAGTTTATGCATGTGATTGATGCTTGCGTCTGTTGGGGGAGGCCTCCCTCAACAGTACGATGCCGTGTCCGCTGAGGAGGGCCTTCCTCACGGCGCGATGCCCGTGTCCGCTGAGGGAGGCCTCCCTCGCGGCGCGATTCCAGTATGCCAGTGTTCCAGCGTCCGTTGGGGGAAACCACCCTCGACGGTATGATGTTAGCGTCTATTGGGGGAGGCCTCCCTCAATAGTACGATGCCGTGACCGCTGAGGGAGGCCCCCCTCACGGCGCGATGCCCGTGTTCGTTGGGAAAGGCCTTCTCCACGACACGATGCTTGTTTATGAGTGTTTATGATTGTCAATGATGAAGAATGCCCTTATGCTATTTATGAATTTGGAAATGTCTAATGAGCAAAGGATTTGAAAGAAACTTATGCCTCTTATGCGATGCTGTGTTTTGTTATTAATGTTAAGTTTATGCTTTAGTTTTGGCAACTGCCCACTAAGTACTCTTGTACTTAGCCCTACGTATGTTTATGATTGTGCAGGTTGAGCTGTGATGGGCGATGAAGTGTTGCTGCGTGGAGTTTTTGTCGAACTTAAAGTAGGCTCAGAAAGGATACATGTCTTCATACATGTATCTCAGTTATGCTTTCCGCTGTTAACACAGATTATTTCAGTTACGCCTTCCGCTGCAAACGCTGATTATGTTTTAGTCAAGCCTCTAGCTATGCCTTTTTCCTTTCAAGGGATTTTTCACGCGTATTCAAGTTCTTTGAGAATCCTTTTTATGCGCCCTTTTCTAAACCCGCTTCTTAACCTCCCTTCCCTGGTCATGGTTTCCCAGCTTAATTATCCTTAATTAAGTCCGGTCGTGACAGAATGGTATCAGAGCAGTTCGTTTGCTCTGAGCCTAAGAGTTTATTTGAGCCAAACTTAGAATGGATCACTAAAGTGTCTAGAATTCAGTCGACAAAGCTCAGCACTTCATCGCATCACACTCAACGAAGCAGAATGGTAAGCTCTTTCAAGTTTTGAGTTAATGTTTAAAAAAAGTGAGAATTATCGTAATAACAAAGTGTATAACTGTCAATAGCTATGTTATGTTGTTATTGAATGAAATGATTTACGCAAGCACGATTAAGTATGCCTATGGTATGAATCCCTATGAACATAGAGCTATTGAGTTATGAGATCACCACTACGACAGAACATAGAAGCAAACGTAGAAGAAATTCAACTATATCTTTTGGTGGCTATAGTGAAGGCAGTAAGATAAGTGATGCGTATAGAATAAATTTAAGCTCATGATTTTATAGCCGCTATAAATTTCCATGACTTATGCCTAAGTGTCCAATTTAGATGATGTGATAGTATATGCTTAAAGATTGTTATGACTCATGGATTTGAGATGCTAAGGACCCTTAAAGCTTACTACATCAATGTTGTCATTGGAGTTATGACTTGTTTACAAGTTAGAATAAGTTAACCTGTACAAGAATTCTTTTGAGGCTTGTATTAGATTATGCTAGAGTGTACTAATTGACACATCCCTACTATCAGAATGCCGCCTAAGAGAGGACGCCCTGTGAGAAACAATAACAATCGCAGAAACCATAACGCTGTACCAGAAGAACCACAAGATGCTCGAGGACATAACCCACCCCCTCCGCCCCCAACTAGGAGAGTCGAAGAACTCTTTTTAAGGCAGAACCCACCTACGTTTGACGGAACGAGTGAACCAGCTGAAGCTGAGATTTGTGTGCGTGCAATGGAACGCATCTTCAACTTTCTACGTTGTACTGATGAGGAGCGGCTATCTTGCGTCTCATTCCAACTAACAGGATCGGCTGACTTCTGGTGGGAAGCACGTCGAAAAATTCTGACACCTGAGCAATGGGCAATTTACACTTGGGAAGATTTTAAGACGGGATTATATGATAAATATATCCCGAAAAGCTATAGGAAGAAGAAAGAAGCTGAGTTCTACGAGTTAAAGCAAAGAAAGAAATCTGTGGTTGAATACGACAAGGAATTCTGCAACCTGTCTAGGTTTGCTCCACAACAAGTAGACACAGATGAAAAGATGGCAGAGAAATTTTGTGCCGGTCTGCGGTACGAGATCAGGATGGCTTTAGCGAGCCACGGAGGACTCTCATACACGGAGTCTCTGAACAGGGCACTTGACATTGAAGCTGCAATGCCGTCGGACAAGTTAGCCTCACCATTTATCTCGACGCCAAACGACTTACCAGCAGCTTCCCATACGCTCAAAGGGAAGCGCAAGTGGGACAACAATGAAGATAATATCAATCAGACTAATAAGACAGTATGGCAAGAAAATGAACGGGCTGAACAGTATGTTCAACAAAGGCACGAGGCACAGACTAATCTCGAGCCAACTGGAGGTAACCAAGGTCAGAAAGGAATTTCACCTTGCCCAAGTTGCGGTAAGATACATAGGGGTGTCTGTCGGGCCGGAACTAACGATTGTTACAATTGTGGCCAAAAGGGCCACTACTCCACGCAATGCCCCAACAGACAATGAGGTTCAGCAATTGAGAACACCCACACCCCCTTGCCAGCAATACGCGGACACTTGTGAAATCAGCCTCAATCACATCAATGAAAATCTTATGGAGACACCGCAGACAAGAAAAGTTACGTGGGAGTTTGCAGACAAAATGAAAAAGAAGTACCCTAATTGTTTTAGCGGAGTTTATCAAATTTCGGGACGAAATTTTGTTAAGAGGGGTAGTTTGTAGTAACCCGCTCTTTTTATGTTATTTAAATATGGTATCGCGATAATTAATATCGCATCTTTCAGTAAATAGAACCCAGTTGCCAGTTATATATGAATCCAGTTTATGATCCTGATTTTTTTTTATCAGAGATGAAGTATTATTTTAGCTTTATGCTTTTGTATGCATAAGAAAAACACGACGAGGATTATTGAGCTATTCAATAATTAGTATTTCCAAGTTATAACTGACTTAGCGAAGTCATGTTATTTATTAATCGAGAAACAAAAGCAGTTATATTTTATTAGTGCTACTAGAAGTCGAGGAATTATTCCGACTGCAAAGCAGATTAAATCTACGGATTTAATTTAAGTTATATTACAGTATTTCAATTTTGAAAACAAGGAAAGAGATATCAAGCAGATACAGAAATGCGATAATTAGAAAATCCAAGCCAGTATTTTATTTACAGTTCACGGATTACAGTTTAGTTCCCAGCTTGGGGAAAATCGTTTAGTACATCACAAGGTTGGATTTACATGGGCCACTTACTGCCACTCACTCAAGTGTTGGGTACAAAATTCAAAGAGAGAGAAAGTAAAAAGAAAAGAATGCTGCAGAGTAATCGACCACCCTCTGCACTCCCATCTCTTCAGCCGCCCTCCAATGGCTGCCCGATTCCCTCATGTCACAACCTCCAGCCACCCTATTTTCCTGCACATCCTGCTAGCATACTCAAGTATGCAGCAGCAAAGTCTTCTACTAGCATAAATCCCAACCATCAAATGCAAACTTTCACTCTCACAAAAATTATAAAAGAGCAGCCGGGAGTTCTGCCAAAGTATCAAGAAACCTCAAGTTCAGTTACTCCAGTTCGACAAACAGCAATATTCAACCAACAAAAAGGCTTCAAGCTTCGGCTTATTCACAGCTCATTCGTTTCATAAGCTCAGCCACAAACCAACAGTATACTTCAAGGTAATCATGCTATCCTATTATCCATACCAGTGAGCATTCATATTAGAGCATGAGCATGATCAGTTTCAATCATAGAAGACCTTATAGCATCTTGAACTTAGTAAACACACCAACTATGCATTCACGAGCAAGTGACAGTTTACAAGTTTGAGTAGACGGGCATAATGCGCTCATATGCAAGCAAGAAGAGATTACACTTTATTCTTGCCTAATTTATGCTAAGAACCTGTAGAAAAGGGGGCGAGATGTAACTTAGCTGTAGAAGGGAACGGGCTGCTGCCCTGCTCTGATTTGAGGAGACGGTGCGACGACGGAGCCTCTGTTGACGTCGGGACGAGGGAATCATCGGAGGCAGCAAGCTTCTCCCCACCACTAGCCGATTTCGGAGAAGCGGCGGCAGAGGCGGGCTGAATCCTCAGAACAGGAAACTTGATTCTTGGTCTCGGAAATGTTGAAAGACGAAACGAGGGGAGGAGAAGGAGAGGAGGCCGACGGGCTCCAGGCCGGAGCAACGCCGCCCCCAGACGGCGACCGGCCGCCCAATTTCGATAGAGCGCGGCAACTGTGAATTGTAGATTTTAGGGCTCGATTTGGGTTCCACTGTTGGGTTGAAAAGACGGCGTCGAGGTTTGACGCGTCGCCTGTCGAAGCTGACCGGAGCAGATGACGGCTGAACAGCCGGAGGAGGTGCAGCCGACCAGATTTTGGCCGAGAGAGAGAGATCGGCTTCGTGAAGGAGCGGTCCTTGAGTTAGAGAGAGAGACCGATAGTTTTGAGAGAGAGAGAGAGAGTTTGGGCGTGATATTATTTCTTTTGCTTGGGCCTTTCTTCTATTTTTCGAATTGGGCCCAGTCTTTTATGAAGTCAGGCCATTCTCTTTATAATGTTGGGCTTAAGTTGCTTTAAAAAGTTTTGGGCCGATTTATTTAACTTTTGGGCTAAGATTAATTCTTTCCAGCCCACATTGAGTACTATTATCACTTGGGCTGAAGTTACTTCTTTAGTTAAGCCTTGCAGTATCTGTTTTGATGGAGCCCAATTATTTATCAGTGACTGGGCCGATTCTTATTCAGTAAATGAGCCGCCCAGTTTATTAATTATTGTTTTGGACTTCAGATTTAAAGCGAGCTATCAGTGTTTATTTCATTAAAGCCACTGGTTTACTTAATTAATTGGCTACTCTCTTTTGATCCGATTAATTATTTGAGGTTACATTAGTAATTATGTTTCTATCGAAAAGCCGAGTTAGTCCTTTATTTTCGATCGAGTACAAATGCGAGGTTTATTTCACAGCTAGAATATTCCGAGGAGGAAGGAAGAATCACAGCTCTATTCAACCGCGTTAGACGGGAGTTAGTTAAATCTATTAACGAGGATTAATAGTAGAATTCCCGATTATCGCTCAGAAGATTAGTTCATGCATACGAGATTCATGCATAGTTAAATTACGCTTTCTCCTTAATTGAGAATTTTCCTCGAGGCAACGTCTTATTTTACATTCTCGTGATTAAGGTCAAGCTCGAGAGTAAGAACTATTCAAGGAGTCACCATACCTTAGCAAAAACCTTGCTATCAGGTGGGCAATTTCTTACGCGTTAATTAAAATGCTATCAATGAACTATGCAAGTTTTATGCTTTATTATGCCTAAATGAGTTAAAGCCTTATTATGCTTCACGCTAATGATTTACGCTTTGTTACGCTTGAATGCTTTATGCTAATAAGTTTATGCCTGTGATTGATGCTTGCGTCTGTTGGGGGAGGCCTCCCTCAACAGTACGATGCCGTGTCCGCTGAGGAGGGCCTTCCTCACGGCGCGATGCCCGTGTCCGCTGAGGGAGGCCTCCCTCGCGGCGCGATGCCAGTATGCCAGTGTTCCAGCGTCCGTTGGGGGAAACCACCCTCGACGGTACGATGTTAGCGTCTATTGGGGGAGGCCTCCCTTAATAGTACGATGCCGTGACCGCTGAGGGAGGCCCCCCCTCACGGCGCAATGCCCGTGTTCGTTGGGGAAGGCCTTCTCCACGACACGATGCTTGTTTATGAGTGTTTATGATTGTCAATGATGAAGAATGCCCTTATGCTATTTATGAATTTGGAAATGTCTAATGAGCAAAGGATTTGAAAGAAACTTATGCCTCTTATGTGATGCTGTGTTTTGTTATTAATGTTAAGTTTATGCTTTAGTTTTGGCAACTGCCCACTAAGTACTCTTGTACTTAGCCCTACGTATGTTTATGATTGTGCAGGTTGAGCTGTGATGGGCGATGAAGTGTTGCTGAGTGGAGTTTTTGTCGAACTTAATGTAGGCTCAGAAAGGATACATGTCTTCATACATGTATCTCAGTTATGCTTTCCGCTGTTAACACTGATTATTTCAGTTACGCCTTCTGCTGCAAACGCTGATTATGTTTTAGTCAAGCCTCTAGCTATGCCTTTTTCCTTTCAAGGGATTTTTCACGCGTATTCAAGTTCTTTGAGAATCCTTTTTATGCGCCCTTTTCTAAACCCGCTTCTTAACCTCCCTTCCCTGGTCATGGTTTCCCGGCTTAATTATCCTTAATTAAGTCCGGTCGTGACAACTATCCTCTATATATGTCACGTGTTTGTCTGTTTATATTAATAGTTTAAGGGTGTCGGTAAATAATCTCAAGCTTAGCTTGATGAGATTCATAAAGACTGGGCAACCTCTGTGATAATGGTAAGTTCTTACCTTTAAAATTTTTATATGCTTCCTTTGAAATTCAATTTTGCATGTACTGGCCAGTTGAGAAGAATGAGTACTTTGTACTTGATGAGGTAGAGAAATTGGGTGCAAATATGGCTCTTAAAGATGAAGCAAGGTGCTACTTCTTTTTGCCTGAATACTACAAATTGTGAGTGATTGATAGATTTGCTTCAAAGTCTTATTTGTATTACTGTTTCACTTCTTATTTTCTTTACCTAGAGACCAGTTTAGTGTATCTTACGGACACAGTGGCTTCGACTTTTGCATAATATGTAAGTTTGTCATTTTTTAAATGTTACTAATATTTTTCAGCTTATGCTTTTTTCTGTGCAGTAAATGGTTGGCTATTTGACTCTATGTTCAGCTTAAGCTTGAAAAGAAGAGGAAGCTTATCACTAAGGTAAAGTTGATTCTTCATTTCCATTAATACATACTTGTTGTTTGCTTGAAGCTGCAGCTTTTATAGTTTTGTTTGGATTTATTTTTTTATTAGTATAATTTTGTTTGTGTTTATGCCTGTTTCAACTTATGGTCACTTTATCTAGAAAATAGTGTATTTAATTTTGTTTACTTGGCTGTGTTAACTTGAAGTTCACAAGTAGAGATGGGCCATATTGGTAACCAATGTTCAGCTTTACTCGGAATGTGTCTTTATTGCTTTTAATGAATATTTTAATAAATTTATTATTTGACATAGTACTATTTTCGTTTGTTTAGTATTGTTCAAATTTTCTTTTATTTATTTATTTTTTTATCATATTTTGTATATGTTTAGTTCTGTTCATTGCTCTATATTCTTGCAGAAAACTAGGAGGAATCATTTCATTGCTAGACGAAGCTTGGTATGCTTTTTAAGTGTTTATCTCCTCATTTATGATGCTCTACCTTGTGATTCTTGGTTGGCTCTTTGTATATTTTTGTGGCAGGTTTGTGGGGGATTAAATGAGTCATACTTAAGCTGAAGAGGCTTGTGAATTCACAAGAAAAGTTGTACCAGATGGCTAGCTAGTTGCATAATTAATATATTTAGTATTTTTTTTCTAAGACGTCATAGTATTTGATAGAGCAGTTGTTGAATTTTGACTATATTCAAAATGGTGTATGAATTCTTTTTTATGATAATAATATATGGATTTTGATTATTTTGTTTTAGAATAATTTCTATTTATTGAAATAGAAAATAGGAAAATTGTGAAAAATAAAAAATATGTTGAAATCTAAGAAAGCATACATAACGGTAGTCGAACATAAAGATCTTTATATATAATAGCATTATATAGAGAAACTAAAAACATTTATAATGGTAAAGAATTGTTATGTATAAGTGTAAAGATATTAAAAATTGACTTTTATGACGGTCAGAACCGTTATGTAAAACAAGGTAGATAACGTAAATAAATGTGTTATGTATTTGGATCATACTGTTATTTAAAATACTATAGATAACGATTTTCTCTGTTATGTATGAACGCATCATATATAACACCACTATACTTTACAGAGTTTTAGGAACATAGATAACGGATATTATCCGTTATCTATGAGCATTTTTTTGGTAGTGTATATTTCAAATGTCTCGCAGTATTTTATTTTTTTCTATTTGTGTGCATATCATCCAATATACTCCATACCAATAATTGACCCTTGGGGAGGGGTGGGCAGGGGAGATAGATATGCAAGTCTATATATTTGCTACAAATAATGACATATCCACCGTTTCTTCCAATGCTCTAACATCTTTTGCTTCATAAGAAAAATGTCACCAACTTCATCTCAAGAGGCGTGGTTTTACTCGTCTGAATAGACTCCGGCCATGGAGTTTAGACTAGTGCAGATGTTGATGGATGAAATTACGTATTGCAATCGATGGATGGTTGGTGGAGACATACACCCTATAGCTTACGAGAGACAATATCAACTTGCAATTTCAAACCCAATTTGGTGATTCTTTTTTTTTGGAGAAAATAAAATTTATTCAACGGAGGTACGAAACGTTTGCTTGGTTACTTTCTCAGAACGGTGTGAAATGTGATGTTCTACATAATACTATGAAAGCGAGGAGTGAAGTTTGGAACGATTTAATTAAGGTATGTTGTGTATTCATCTTTTTATTAATTCTATTATACATAATTGAGCCATATTTTGTAGGTGGATGCTCTTGCTGAGGCATATAATGACGAAGGAGAACCATTTTTCTTCGACATGAAGAAGATATTCCCTAACCCCAATGACGAAAAACCGAATGGGTGATAATATTTTGTTAAAGCTTAATCGATATGTTTATGTAATATTATTTGCGTTGTAATGTTTTTCTCGTATTTCTATGACATAAGGCTACTAATTAGCCTTGACATTGTATTACTTTGGCATGTAATATTCTATGTTCATTTTATTCTATTTCCGTGATTTATGTTGTTGTAATTTTAGTTATTCTCTCTCTGCGGCTGTTGCTTGAAAGGTGGCAAGTTCAATATATAACTCTAGAGCAAGCTTTCAATTATTTTGGCATATGTTCACTGAGTACCTTGTACTCAACCCTGCATATATATATATATATATATATATATATATATATATATATATATATATATATAGGGAGATGTTCAAATAATAACCACTAATAAAATAAGAACGGAGAACCATTTTAAGCCATTCGATCATCAAGATCTACGGTGGATGCATCATCTTGGTGGATGGATGCAGGTGCTGGGTTCGAATCCTGAAGGGAGCAAAAAAATTATTTTTTTCAGATGCATTAAATTTAATAGCGGATGCATTAATTTGTATAGCAGATGCAGTAATTTTATTGGTTCTTATGTTCTCACGATAATTGTGGTTCTCACTATAACCGCACCCTATATATGGGAGGGCTATAATAAAAACACATTTTATTGTATAGAAATAGGAATCATTTTCAGCCCTTAGATCATCAAGATCTACGGTTGATTCATCACCTTGTTGGATGAATTCATGGTCCTGAGGTAGCAAAAAAATTATTTTTTGCAATTCATACCTTTATACAGTGAATTCATACATTTTCTACATAAAATTCATACATTTTTGCTGGTTATTTTAAGAGTTGTTTTTACTGTAGTCCTTCCCTATATATATATATATATATATATATATGGTTGTGATGGAGAAGGAAGGGTGCTAAGTTGTCATTGTTGTGATAGAAAGTGAGTTGAACTCTAGGTTACATGTCTTCATGCATGTAATCATTTCAATTCCGCTGTGATGCTTTGATGAACATTATTTCTTATAACAATGTTGTAAACCTGGGATCTTATTTGAGACTTGTATTCTCCCACCTGACTTTAGACAACCTATTGAATTTAACTGAGAGTTTTCTAACTAATAAGCTTGATATTAATGTATGCTCTTTGAGGTCATTGATAGTCGTTACATAGTAATCTTGTTGAGAGTTGTTATGAGATGTCTATAAGTTCGTTGAAATGATTATCTCATCTTCGGGATAACTTGATGGTAAAGTCAAACAAATGTTATGATGTAAGTTGAAACTTGAAAAGCTTACTGATGAGGGGTGAAATACGTATTAATCCAAGATCATGACACGTGGCCTACTTAAATAAGCCAGAGTATTAGAGGAGAGAGGTATCACCAGAGGACATTCATCTTCAGATCTGCCTCTGGAGTAAACCAAGTCAAAGAAGACCGAACCAGAGAAGACCGGGCCAGAGAAGACCGAGCCAGAGATGTGGATATCAGAGAAGTAGCTCCAGACCAGAGGAGCATTTCCAAGTCAAGACAGAGAAGCAGTTCCAGAGCTGGCATTAAAGACAATGCGCCGACAAAGAACCTGACACCCTTTCTAGGATATATCTGTTTAGGCCTAGGTAGTTAGTGCGTAGAGCCCGTGTATTAACATGAAATTACTATAATACCCTTCTTGTAACCTCTATAAATAGTTCATCTCCATAATAATATACACACGTTATTCACCACACCCAAGAACACTCTAAGGTTTCTCTTTTGCATACAAAATTCAGGTGAACCGAAAGAATCTCTCCGTCCAAATACTTATCTTAATTGTATACTCATCAACTGGCGCCGTTTGTGGGAAAATAGTCTAAGACATGAGGAAATACTGAGCGATTTCGCCTTTCTGGGGTACCTGTCGGAGTTCTCTTTCTCCGAAAGGGTATTCCGGGTTTGAAGGCACAAAATACATACAAATGGAGTGATTCATGGTACTATCGGAAAGTTGAACCGACTATGGGGTGTGGTGAAGCATGAAACCAACACTTAATCTAAACATACAAGAACAAAGTAAGGAATCGACCTGGGTGCTCAAGAATCTTCCGATAAAACTTGGACTCCCGAACACTTAGACAATATCAGATATCTTTATTCGAAAATCCCAGGGGGCCTTCAAGAAGGATTACATGGAGTATATATAGGAATTACAAGGGCAAAGGGTACAATGGTCTTCTCATACTTCTCAGGTACTCTGCATGTACCAACAACTAATCGCGGTCACTATCTAAAAACCATTCATTTCTAACTAACTAGCAGCTTTATGATTGAAATATTGCAGGTCAGTGTTGTGCTGGTCAAAACTTCGGGTGTCTGCGCAAGAATCTTCTTCTCTAGTTCCGTCCAACCGGCTCCGGTGGTTTTAAAGTGTAACTCGCTTATCTAGTTGTCCCTCGATGTGGCGATGCTGGTGATCCTGGCTGCGTAGACTTGGCTCGCATTTCTAGCTGTTTTTTAATGTGACTGCACTGATGATCCTGACTATGCAGGCCCGCCTCTTCACATACTAGTCTTTGAGGTTGGCTTATATACTTGCGCGATTAGTATAATTTCACCCTTTGTGGGCATAAGTACGCATTTCCCATATGTTCTGCGTTGGTGAGGTTCTTACTCCTCATCTGGGTGAAAAATCATTGATGTCACATTTAAATTTCATTTTACTCTAATGATTATGTGTTTTCGCTATAGTCGTTGCGTTACAATTGTGTTTTTGTGTACTAACGAAATATGTGCTTTAATTTGGAGGCCATCATCATTTTATGAGAATGTGTCTGTCAATCTGAAGGTTTTTATTATGTTGAAACCGTAAATAGGCTGGACAACCTTCCTTGTGCCAAAGGATCACTCTGTGATCTAGGTCTGGAATGATACAACGCCACGTACCTTTAAGTGTATATGTGTGGATCTGAAAACATGGAGTAAATTAGGGTGTATGTTCTTCTTGTGTCTATAAGTGTTGTTTGCTTCTCCTTAGTGGAAAATTTTGATTGAGCGTTTCTCTGCACAAAATTTTAGTTAAATTCTCCAAAACCGGTTTGATATATGTGAATGGTGAAATTCTGATTAAGGTTTCATTTCGTGCTCTGCAAAAATGGATTACGTATTTTTCATGTGATGTTCGTGAAGTCACGGGGCTATTATAATAATTATACTCACAATTTTACAAAATTCAGGAAATGAAGGACATCACTATTCCCTGAAACTTTGATGGGGATTTCCAGAAGGAGGTCAATGACGTCAATCCCCGTCAATCAAGAATTGATAAAGAGACCCATTCTGTTAGGATAACACCGCCAAGGGCAGCCGAGCCAATGCACTCTACTCCCATGCAGGTTAATACAGGGTTGTCGTTGACGGGCCCTTTTCACCAAGACAAGGATTAATCAATGTCACTATACCAGAGCAATTACTATCACTACTCAACTATACTTGCGTGAGACAGATGATGGGGATCCCATTCACTCCTTTAACCCCTGGAGTTGGGTCGGCACCAGGACTACCATCTCCGTTTCCAGGGAATCTGGAAACTACACCATAACCAGTTCTGGAGGGACATAATTTGAACAGATCTAACGTTCTAAAATGGCAAGGACAAACTGAACCTTTGTACCCGGGAGATATGGATAACATCGAAGACATAGAGGATACTTCAAGTGAAACTTCTAAAAGAACGGAACATCAGACCGACAACATAGTGCCTGAGGATCCAGAGTTGTTAAACGAAAGGGTCCCTTATGAAAAAGCATATCCGAGAGCGGGAGGCAGCGATAGAGAGGAAAGAGCTCCGAGCAGAGACCACCAGAGGAACAAGGGAGAAAGGGAAGAGCCGAACAGCCGTATCCAAGAAAAGGCAACATTCTAATGATGAGCGGCAACGAGAAAATGATGAGGAGAATGGTAAGGAGGAAGAGGAATGAATTCATTCTTCTCACCCCGGGAAAAGCAGAGCACACACTTCCCGAGCACCCTATTGTAACACCCCAGAGTTTTTTTATTACTTATATTTTTAAGTTCGCTATTAAGAGTATTGAGATACTGGCATTAGCTTATTAAAGATGACATGAATTTTTTTTAGATTGAGATATGAGTTTGTTAGAAGCTGATGATGAGACTAGAGAGTGAACAACTTTGAGAGAACGAGTTGAGATAGAGATGCTAATTGAATTGAAAAAATATCATATTTTATTTATGATGACGGATACCTAGTTATCTGCGAGACGGATTGTCTTATTATGTCGTAGGAACATCCAGTTAGAAATAAAGTTGAGGAAAATAAGTGAGAATCCCCATAAAGAAGAGTCGATTTGAGAGATGATATGTTTGACGATAAATGTCGATTGTTTTAACGTGACATTATCTGATATTGTTTGATTGACTGTTATGTGACTTAATTCATACGTGCGCAGTTATGATTGAGTGATTATGATTTTCTTGAGATTTATAGTACGAGATATTTATTTTGAAATCTTTTATGAACGATGTTTATTTTTTTAAACGATGAATAATAAAATCACTAGTGATGATATAAATTTTTCTAACGAAATTTCTCGGGATTAATATTTTTTCTGAGATAAATTTGAAGTGTGTTATGTGTGTGCACTAATTATTAGTGTTATTATTTTTATTTTGACCACATGAGTGCATAGAGTATAGTTTTATTTTAATTAGTGAGTGATATTACATGATTTAATTTTATTATACACTCTACACTCACAACCATTATTTTAATAATTATAACATGTGATTTTTTTAGCAAGTGGCAAGTGGATTAGTATGCATTAAATATGTTTGAGGATTAGGGGACAAGACATTAAATGCTAATATACTTAGAGCATCTGCAACGGTTACACGATAGCAGCCTACACGTGTAAGGCTGCTATCGTGTAACCAATGCAGCAAACACTTACACGAGGGCTACACGTTCTATCGTGTAGCCCTCACAACCGTTGAAAATAGGCGCGTGTTTTACACGCGCCTTTAAAAAAAAAATTTGAATAATTGAATTTTGAATTTTTTTTTTATGATTTCAAAATTAATGCAATTTAAATTTGAAGTAAATTGTGTGATTTAAATTTATGAAATTAAACTTAAATGAAAAATGGAAAAATCAAAACTAAAACTATCATGTAAGCTATCATGTAACCCCAATGCAGCCTCTTTACACCATGTGCTCCCCCCCTCATAAAGTAAGCTATAATGTAAGCTATCATGTAACACCAATGCGGATGCTCGTAGGATCTAGTGGATCAAGCAAAATCAAAACATATCTCTCCCTCACTCCCTCATACCTCATGTCCCCCTCTCTCTCTCTCTCTCTCTCTCATCTCTCTCTCTAAATTCCTCCATTGATCACCATTAGAGAAGACCTTGAAAGCTTCATAAATCTCTTTTATGATATTATTCCCCATTGAAATCAACCCCTAAACACTCTATATACTTGAATTCAAGAAGATTGGTAGAGATTGAGCTTGGAGTTTAGAGAGAAGAAATTTTCATTTCTCTCAAAATCTTTGAGTAAGTGTTTTCATTTCATAGATCTAGACTCTATGGCGTTATATATGTGTATATATGCATGATTCAAGTAAGAAAACACCCCTTCTATTTTCTTTACAATTTTCGAAAATTATAGGGCTCTCCCCTTCAAAAAAATTTCATATTCTTTTCTTAAATTGGCATGAGATCTATGCTTGTTGAGGTGTTTTGAGATGATTTCTATGTGTATTGAGAGGCTTTGTCATGAGATGTGAATTTTCACTTAGGTTAGTTTGCCTAAAAATTGGAAATTCTTAAGTCTATGGATTAAATGATGAATTGATGATGAATATGAGTTTATGAGATGACTAATATGATATTTGATGGAGTAGATTGATGATTGAAGTTGATGGTAAAATTTTGATGGGAGTTAGTTTAATGAGAATTAGGTATATGTGTCTTTATGCTTTAAATTGTTAATTGATGGTTTATATGTGTAATTAAGTAATCTAATTTGATAGATCTAAGGTTGGATTAATGATTTAGTCATGCTTGTAGATTTTCAAAAAGTTCAGTTTAACAAAAATTAGGGCTTTCATGTCTATGTGTTCATTGTTTGAATTGGCTTAGGATAAATGATATTAAGCATGCTAATAGTGTTTATTAATGATTAAATTGGTTAATTGTTGCCTATATGAGAATTTACTTGAGTTTAGTTTACATAGGTTTTGGGTATTCTTATTCTGTGAGGTCAATATTTGGTTTCAGGATATCTATTATAATTGGACTTCATATAAGATTAAGTCATACTTGAATTGAGAATTTTCGTTAATATGTGGATTTTCCCCGAGTTTAGTTTGCATGTACAAGAGGAGTCTTCCCTAATGTGTTTAGTTATGAGATAGATGTGATCATATATGGCTATTTGAGGAAATTGAGCATGTATATGTGATAAGAGATGAAACAGAACATTTCTTAAAACTTTTAGTGGAGAACCGAGAATGATGTTGAAAAGGGGAAGTCGTGTTTGATTTTCTTGAGTCGATTGATCATGTAGTTATGTTCTTAGGTATTATAAGAGCTTAATGTAAAATTTGAGAATCTTTTTAAAGGCTACTGACCTACTGTTTTCGACAGGGTGTTGTTACCCAAAAGTCATGAAAATTTTATGGTGCGTATATATGAGAGTCTTAAATATTCTGGTAAAATTTCAAGTCATTTGGACTTCGTTAAATATTTCTTTAAAATATAAAACTCCAACTACGACTTTCTATCGAAAATTTCGAAGGACAGACACTAGAATGATCCTTTTCAGTAGCTTCCCGTACATTTTTACCTTCCACATTTTTATGGTAACGAATTTATTGTATTATCTAGCTACCCACCAAATTTCAAGCCATTTCGGAAATTTTTACTATTTTTCAAAAATCAAAACTTTCGGCTGCACAAAACTGCCGGATATGGTAGACTATAGGAGAACAGCCATATCTCTTAAACCACTTGGAGTTTTTCAACCTACTTTCTTTTAAATGAAACTAGACTCAAAGAAGTTTCCAATGATATGAGTCTCAAACCCAGGAGAGGTCCGAGGTGAAACAGATTAAAATTTTAGTTTAGGACAGTGCAGAATGGTGTTTGAATGTGATAATTTATATATGTGATTCTATGTGCCTTATTTGTCTATGTGTGTCTATGTGCTTGATTGTTATTAGTCTAGCCCTGCTTGAGTGATAAGTCGAGAGTAGGATTTGTGATTTCTTAGGATATATGTATATATGTAGAATTACAAAAAATCTGGAATATTTCCCAAGACTGGCAGTTGATTCCGATGGGAAAGGGCTTTTTTACCCTAAACTTCAAAAAATCTGGAATATTTCCCAAGACTGGCAGTTGATTCCGATGGGAAAAGGGCTTTTTTACCCTAAACTTTAGTTCGATGGAAGACAAAAAGGTTGCTAAGGGGAAGCTAAATCTTGATATATCCAATGGTAGTTTGCGTCTGAGGGAATGGGTTCCGAAATTTGATCCTTACAAAGAATGTTCCTCATTGGCTCAAGTTTGGGTGCGCATTTATTATTTGCCTATCGAACTATGGCATCCAGAAGTTATAGCGGCTGTTGGTCGTTACTTGGGAAATCCGATTCGCATTGATGGTGGTTCGGCGAATAGAGAGGTGGGACACTATGCTCGGGTCTTAATTGAGATTGATCTCTCTGTACCCCTCCGCGAATCCTTGATGATTGATGAGGATAATAGCTCCATATATATTGAGTTTAGTTATGAATCGCTGCCAGAGTTTTGCATGCATTGCAAAATTGTTGGTCATACCTCAGATAAATGCAGGAAACTTAAGCAGAGGGAAGACATGAAAAACAAAAAAACGGTGGGAAACACGAATAAGGATGAGAAAGTAGAAGGCTCGAAACAAGAGAAGCAGCAGCTGGCGGTTGAACATAAGTGGCAGCAAAAACAGCAGAATGCTTTAACAGAACAGACCTCTGCCGAGACTACGAATGCTGTTGATACGGCGAAGAAACGTTCAGAGGTTTCTGTCAATTCTGAAGATAATCGGGCTCTCCTTCAGAGTGCTGCGATGGATTCTCCGGGGAGTATGGAGCAATCAGACTTTTCAAACAAAGTCAATACTAGTAATTCTTTCATGACTCTTACGGATACAGAGGATAATGGACAGGAGACGGGCCTGGACCTGCTGGAAAAGCTTTTGGTTAACACTTCGAAGATGAAGAATGATTGCATCATTAACATTGACTCCGGGCAAGAGATGCAACGATCTGATATTCCCAGACGGAACGGAGGTAAGTCTCAGGATCCCAATCCAGATTTCAAGGAACTCGCCCTTGAAAATGCTTTGAAAATTCAAAAGTTGGAGGCCTACATTCAAGAGCAGGAAGTTGTCAAAAGACGTGGAAGGCCCCCAGGATCGGGGCGAGGAGAAAAAACACTTCACACACCTGCGGCTGATTCGATTAAGAACAGACTTAGGAAATCCACAGAGCTGGGACATAGTACTCAGAATTTTGTCATTGAAGAACCAGAGAGAGCGAGTGTTCACACAATGCACAATTTAGCAGCTAAAAGCTGGGCGGCGGAAATGGAGCTGGAGGAAACTCCATCTTCAACTTCCTGATCTTCTTTATGAATGTGCTCGTTTGGAACGTCCGAGGCTTTACGGACGATTCTAAACAGACCTTGAAGGAGCACTGCCGTTCCTTCCGTCCGATTGTCGTTGGTATCATTGAACCCAAGAAGGGTCTTCACAATTCACAAAGTTTCGAATAATTACTGGCATTCTCTCAATCTCACCCCTCGTCACTAGAATTGCAGGGTTCCTCGTCGGCCTAATCTTTGGTTCCTTGCGCAGCCGGCGGTGGTTACCAATATTATTATCTTCTCTTCGGAACAGGCTATTGTCTCCGATTGCTCGTGGCAGAATATTAATTTCAGGGTTGCCTTGGTTCATGGCGCTAATGATGTTATTCTTCGGCGGACCCTTTGGTACGATCTTCTTCGCTTTGTGGATGGTCAAACTATCTTCATTGGTGACTTTAACGCGGTTAAAGGTGCGCATGAGCGCCTTAGCTCGATTATGCCTTCCCGGTCCTCTTGTTTGGATTTTTACAGGTTTATCGATGATACGGGCTTCTTGGAACCTCATTCCACAGGGCTTCAATTTTCTTGGTCTGGCCGGCGTTTTCTTCCTGCGCACTTTGAGTCGTTGCTAGATAGGGCGCTGATCTCTCCTACCTTTTCTGATCTCTGGAGTTCGATCACCACTCAGGTGCTTCCCAGAACTTCCTCAGATCATTCCCCCATTGTGCTCCGGTGCAGCCAGCCTATCACTCCTGGGAGGAAGTCGTTTCGGTTTTTGAATATGTGGATTACCCACCCGGATTTCTTGGAAGTTGTTGGCACCTCCTGGAGAGAGGCCATCAATATTCCTTGCCCCATCCTCACGGTTATGCTGAAACTTAAGCGCCTTAAGGGCCACCTTCGGTCTTGGAATAAATCTGGGTTTGGTCATGTGGACACGAAGCTGGCTGATCTCCAAAGTGACTTACTCAGGATTCAGGATCGTATTTCTCGGGAAGGGTACACGGATGCTTATTTTGATGAGGAGATTTCGAAACAAGCTGAGATCAGCACGATGCTCTCTAGAAAGAATGTTCACATGCAGCAGCAAAGCCAGAGTGCTTTGCTAAAGGATAGGGATCGGAACACTGCGTTTTTTCACAGGATGTTGAAGTATCGCAATTCTGGTTTCATGATCAGTCATCTGTTCATTGGTGGGGTCGCGGTGTTTGATCAAACTACTATTGAGTCTCACATTGTGGAGCACTTTACAACGTTGTTTTCTCAAGGAGCGGCGGAAGATGTTGACTTGGCTCATCTGGAAGCTAATATTGATATGCAGGTTTCGTTGGAGCAGAATATCAAGCTGACGGAGATCCGCTCGGATTTGGAAATTTCAAATTCGATTCTCAATATGGATGCCCATAGCGCCCCAGGCCCTGATGGTTTCTCTGGTATGTTCTACCACAATTGCTGGAGCATTATTAAGGAGGATATTATTAGAGTAGTTCGTTGTTTTTTCCTCAATTCGTACCTGCCGAACGAGTGCAATGCCAACTACTCTTATTTTGATCCCAAAATCGGATTCGGTCGCCACGGTTTCAGATCTTAGACCGATTATTCTCTCGAATTTCTTCTTCAAAATTATTTCCAAGATTTTGGCGGATCGTTTAAATAAAGTTGCTTCTGCAACCGTTTCTCCCAATCAATTTGGGTTTATTGGGGGTCGTTCTATCCACGACTGCATCATGTTGGGCTCGGAGGGTTTTAATTGTATGAACCGCACGAACCGTAAGTCTAACATGGCGTGTAAAATTGATATCAAGAAGGCGTTTGACACCATGAGTTGGGACTTTATCCTCAAGATGCTCCGTGTGCTGGGTTACCAGGAGACTTTCATATCTTGGATTGCTATTATTTTCAGCTCGGCAAGAATTTCTATTCTTTATAATGGGCGTCTCAGCGGTTATTTTGCTTGCACTAGAGGGATCCGTCAAGGGGACCCTCTCTCGCCTATTCTTTTTGGTATCGCGGAGGATTTGCTCAGCCACCTCTTCTTAAATTGTGTGGCTTCGCGTCATTTAATCCCTATGAGTTATAGCAGGAGCTTGGACTTTCCGACTCGCCTCTTATATGCGGATGACATTTTGGTTTTTTGTTGGGCCTCGGTGCGTAACGCCAAGAAGATTAAACATATCTTAGAGTATTATTACAGTTTATCGGGCCAAAACTGTAGCCTTGAGAAATCGCGTATTTATTTTGGCCAGGGGGTTTCCACCCCCATGAAGAGAGGCATCAATCGGGTTTTGGGCTTCACACAAGGAGGGGATCAGGTGACTTATTTAGGCGCCCCTCTTTATGTGGGACGACCTCGTGTTTCTCACTTTCTGGGGATAAAAGATCGAATTGTGCAAAAGTTCTCGCGTTGGGCTGGTCGTAATCTTTCGATG
This sequence comes from Salvia miltiorrhiza, assembly GCF_028751815.1. Lineage (NCBI taxonomy): Eukaryota > Viridiplantae > Streptophyta > Magnoliopsida > Lamiales > Lamiaceae > Salvia > Salvia miltiorrhiza. The sequence goes on along the minus strand of NC_080389.1, from coordinate 33,498,087 downwards.
GCAGGTCGGTTGTGCCTGGTTAAATCGATGATCCAGAGCTCGATCATTCATACCATGATGGTGTTTCATTGGCCGATTTCGTTGCTCCGTGAGTTAGATAGAAAGTGCAGAAACTTTATCTGGACAGGAAACACGGAGAAGAAGCCCTCATGTGCTGTCAAATGGGACCGTTGCTGCTCTAGTTTTGAGGAGGGAGGGCTTGGCATTCGGTCCTTCGCTTTAATGAACAGAAGTTACCTTATGAGGATGGCGTGGAATGTGATTAAAGGGGGCACTCTGGCTTCTGACCTTATTGGCTCGAGATATCTTACCTCTCAAGGCTATGCGAAGAGAAATATGGCGAATTCTTCCATCTGGATTGGGTTAAAACCGGAGGTGATTGACCTCGTAAATAACTCCTACTCGGCCATGGGGGATGGTCGTTCCACCCTTTTTTGGACGGACAACTGGCTTGGGTATAAATTGTGTGATAAGTTGGGCATCCCTGATTATCTGCTTGAGCGGCTCACTTACACGGTTTCGGACTATTTCTTTGAGGGTAGTTGACATTTCTCGGAGAATTTTATTGTGAATTTCCCTGATGTTGTTTGTGACATCCTTCATCTTCCAATGAACAATGACACAGATACTCGTTTCTGGAAGCCTTCGGTCCATGGGAACGTCACCTCGTCTCTTGCCTTGGCACATATTAGTACTCGTTATCCTCGGGTGGCTTGGGGGTTGTGGATCTGGGACTCGACCATTCCGGTGCGCAGATCTTTGGTCTGTTGGCGCCTTATCCATGGGAGGTTGCCTACGGTGGATTGCCTGAGACGCCAAGGCTTGACTGCTCCTAATGTCTGTTCACTCTGTTGGAATGCGGCTGAGTCTATAGATCACATCTTCTGGCAATGTCAAATGGTGGCTCCCATTTGGCAGATCTTTCTTGAATGGTTTGGGAAACTTGAGCTTCTTGAGTGCCCGGACGTTCACTTTTTCCTTACTTTCGCTTGGAATTCTTCTTTCAGTTCGCTCTTACAAAGGCTCTGGAAAATCGGCATTATTAGCCTTATTTGGATGATTTGGACCAGCCGCAACAACGTTATCTTCGAAGATCAAGCGTTTAGCGCGGTTGCTGTTATTAAGTTTATTAAGCTGGTGTTTAAGGAGACGGATGATATTAAGAAGCTTGGGTTTATGGAAAATATTTGGAGTGACTATCTTTCACTCCGCAGTCTCGGTGTAAAGTCTAGACCTGCTCCCTCTCCGGATTACATATCTGTTTATTGGTGGCCGCCTGACATCAACTGGGTCAAGGTGAACACGGATGGTTCCGCTTCGAGCGCGCCGGGCTTAATCTCCGCTGGAGGGGTCTTTCGAAACCATAAAGCGGACGTTTGTGGATGTTTTCATATCAAGGGTGGCTCGGGATTTGCGTTCGAAGCTGAACTTCTCGGGGTCATCACTGCCATAGCCATCGCCCACAATTGTCGCAGCCCGCCCTAACTAAGGATAGTTAAGCCGAGTGATCTACGACTAGGGATGGGGTTAAAGAATAAGGGGAAGAAAGGGGCGTCATTTGGAACCGTAAATCTTACTCAACTTAAGAAAACTCATCATTTTTACTCATTAATACTCAATTGAAAACAGTCTATGAAAGACAGCATAAAACTTAATTAATATCATTAATCAAGTTATACATCATATGAAACCATTCTCTTATGACTCAAAGTATGACATAACATACTATAATATTATAACATTTTGCAGCGGAAAGTAGCTAGACATATGTATGAAGACATATTCTAGACAGGTTAACTTCGTTTATTAACAACCCTGGAGACTCCGCTCATTGCAGCACCATCACCACATCAGCTCAACCTGCACATTTTTGAAAAACATATGCAGGGCTGAGTACAAAAAGCACTCAGTGAACACATGCCAAACATCTCATCTCATCTCATGCTTATAAAGCTATAAATATTGTCATTGCCATTTCATATGCATAATACAAGGAATTTGTAGAAAGGCCTTGTATTAGCTAAACTCATTTTCATTTCCTCAAAGTTGTCTGCGCAGACTTTTCTCATCAAGTATGTATCATATCTGTTATAACATCAAGTACTGAGAGGGAGGCCTCCCTCTGCAGCACTGTGATCGGCCAACCCGCTCGATGACTCACGACCACCTCAGTGTACACAAATCCTTACTAGTATCTACACTAGCATAGGACCGAATTCTTCATCTCAAGCAGATAGATAACATACCAAAACATCAAAATTTTGGCAATGCAATAACTTCAATATAACATCCTTCATATAATAATTTCCTTCATTTCATTTCATTTCATAAAGAACCATTCATCATTTGATCATTTTCATAAAATCGAAACTTAACAATTATATCATGTCATTCATTTCATTTCGTATAAGAGGCCTGTATGCAGGGGATCTCTATATACGTGTTTAAGAAAGCCCACCTCGTTGTGTCTCTGTATCAATGAGTAACGTCACTCTCTCCCTCAAGTCGTTACCTCCCAAAAGGACCTTCATCGTTATGAAGAATCAGTGAGAAGTTATTAAAGAAAACTCGATTAATAATCTAATCTCTTTTATGAAACATTAGTATCTCTAATGTTCATCTCTCTTTTGACTATGCTCAAAATCCTAATTTCACTAAGAAATTATAATGATTATTTGATGATATATCAAAATATTCACTAAAAATTTCGGCATGACCTATTCATACATAATGTCAGCCACGAGATTTCAACGCGTGAATCTCACTACGTGAACTCGTCTCTCGACTCAAAACTTAACATCTTGACATCTCTTCAACGCAAACCAACAATTCAAAATCATCAAAACTCTTTATCAGCAAACTATCATTTATACTCGAAACCAATTGTTCGAGTGTCAGATACCAACATTTATGTGCATTAATCATAACTCTCACACTCACTCCATTTAGACATATAATTGATATCAAGCTCAAATAAAAAATTATATCTTAACAATTTAACATGCTCATAATTCTCGATTAAATCTCGGACTTTGTAATTAAATTCTAAATTCCAACTTTAATTAACTAACATACTTCTCTAATTTATTTATCTCATTGAAACACAATATATCTAATTCATGCTATCTTCTCATACTTGGTCATTTTATATGCATTTCTCATGCAACTCAAAAAGCTCAATAACTTACTAATCATCATCTCATAAATACTCAAGTAATTCATATAGTCTTACTAACATAGCATTAACTCATATGCACTGCTAGTTCACTTACATGACTTCACATATTCCACATATCTCAACTTAAAATCGAGCATCGCTCGTCTCTGGCCTTATGACTCGCGGCCTTCATCAAATTTGAACCTCGGTGTTCAAATTAATCTAAGTAAATTATACGTGCAATATTTAATAAATATAAACACATATATAAACTCAAATCATTCAAATAAAAAAAACAAATATTCACATCCGGGCATCAAACCATTCGGTCCTCATGCTTCTCGTTTCTAACATTCCTCGAAAATTCCCAAATTAATCTAGCATGCTCATGTGATATCGTAGAACACATATACGCAATAATATTCATCATGCAACGTCCCAAACTTCACGAATTTAAATAATCATACTCTAAAAACTTATACAATTTTCGTGCTTGGAAAAATACAAATTTAATATATATCGATCCTAGCATGCCCCTAAGCACAAATATCAAGTCAAAACGATCAAACAAAAATCGAAAGACAAGCTAACGGACGAAAAGACGGGCTGCCCTCGTGAGTTTCATAGCTACGGTTCGTTCCGTTCTTACTCCCTTCATTAAACATGCTCAACATCTACCCAAGAACAACATACTAAAATTTCACGACGATCCGACGTCGTTTCAAAATAAAGTCGAGAATCGACGTTTTTCGACGTCGACGGAAATCGAAAAGAAAACCATCAAAACGTAGGTAGAGATCTTACCTACTTAGATACGTGTTCGAAAAGATGATCGGGGCTCGTCTTCTCGCTCAAAACGGAGCTCAAAAGCTCCAACCCAAGCAAAAATGAAAATGGCGTGAAGTGTGTGTGTGTTTTAGGTGTTGTGTGTGTGAGATAAAAGTGTGAGTGGAGTGTTTGGCTGATATTAACGTGAGTTAGTGAGGGGAAAGGGGTTTGGGCGGTTGGGGGGTGGTTAAGGGTAGGGTAGGTTAGATATTTAGTCGTTAAATATCTCGTTTCGTCTCGTTTTAACGACTAACTACCCGTACTCTTCGTTACTCGCCCTCTCAACCTCTACTCACTTTCATTACACTCGTAATTCTATATAAATATAGAAAATACAAGCTCGTTCTCGAAATTCTGATAAACGAGATCTACAAGTTTATCGAGAAATCCCGATTTACTATTCACTCGTCGTCCAAAAATAAAAACTTTCATTATTGGACTCGTATCGAAAAACTAAGAATATTTCTCGACGACGTGCACGTAAGATTTTGAAAGTCGACAAAAAGACGAAATAGCAGTATTTTACTATTCATCGTCAAAAAGTCAAAAATTTCAAAAACGTATTAACGGACTCAGATTTCACTTCCGAGTTCATCGTTCTCATTCAAATAATTATCTCGAATTATTCAAATACTCAAACTCAATTACGGATATAAAATCCCACATCATTCTCACATCATCAAAAGAACATCTCAACATCTTAAAAATAACAAGAAAACTTCATATAACTCCTCATCTCTTTACAAAGTAAAACAAACAATGGATCTATACCCTAATTACTCAAACTCAAGCAATTAAACACGTCATCAAAAGCCCGGGTATTACAACAATAGAGGATGGCATCGGCTTTGGCTGGAGGCTGATTCCTCTTATGTCGTGAATCTGTTACAGAAAAGATGCATGGATGTGCCTTGGAGATTTAGGAATTATTGGAAGGATACTCTCATGCGTCTTGAGGATCTTTCTTTCACCGTTACCCACATCTATAGAGAAGGTAATGCTGCCGCGGACATCATGGCCCACTCGTCTCGCCGGGAAGGCTGGTGGCCAAATGAGATTGAGGAAATTAAGGAGGCGGTGCGGTTGGACATGTCGTCGCACAGTTATACTCGGCGTATTTAACCTCTCTTTGGGTGGGGCCTTTTTTCGTTCTTTGGGAGAAGAGGGTCGCAAGGTTTGCGCGTCTGCTGCTGCTGTTGGGGATCTGCTCGATTGTTCTGCTGCTTCGGGCGGGTGGCTGCTGTTCTTCCTTCAGTGGGTCGTTCTGTCGAACACTTGGGGGGGATGTTTTCCGTATGTTGTTGAAGCAGGGGTGGTGTGCTGTATTGGAGGTGTTAGGAGGCTGGACTGCTGCTGCTCTGGTTGGTCTCAGTTGGGAGGCTGGACTGCTGCCGCTGCTCTGATTGTTGTTGTGAGCTCACGGCGACGGCATATAACCGGCCGTGTAGCTCGTCTTTGCGTGTTGGTCTGTTCGTTTGTTGTGAGTTGCCTTATGTGGACACACGGCGACGGTGTATAACCGGCCGTGTCGTTCCTTGTAAGGCGTCTCCTTGTGAGCTCACGGCGACGGCGTATAACCGGCCGTGTAGCTCGTCTTTGTTTTGCGTGTTGTGGTCTGTGCTCGCGGCGACGGCGTCTTTCCGGCCGTCTTGCTTTGCTTCTTCGTTTGGGTCAGTCGTGGGGGGCTTTAGGCGACGACATCTAACCGGCCTTCTGCCTTCGTTCTGTTCTTTTAGGGTAGGAGCCGCATCTATTTGGGGACGATGGTTAGACCGGAGTTCTGAAAACTTTCCCTTCCGCTCCTTACCTTTTTTGTTTTTGTCTGTTAGACGGGTACTCTTTTTCCTGTTTATGGTTTTTCCCGCTGGGTTTTCCGTAAATAGGTTTTAATGAGGCTCGGCCCTTAGTCTGCTGCCTGTGCTTTCAAGGGCTTTTCTTTAGGTTTTTTCTTCTCTTTATAATAAAATCGCAGTTTATATATGTATATATGTAGGAGATTGAGATAGTTGAAGTATATAAAAGATGAGTAATGAGATAACATTGAAATAGGAATGATATACATAGTAAGGGAGTTCCTGACTAGTTTTATTTATCTTATCTCATGAACCGCTCCGATGTTGTGACATCTTAAGATACGAGCAGAGGACGGAAGTAAGATAACCCAAGTACTACGAGAGTAAGCTAAGTTTGCCAGGTGGGCATTATTTTGAGTATACATATTATACGAGCTTTCTTAAATGATATGATATTTAAGATTATGATTTGAGTTAACGTTATGCTTGAAACTAATTGACTTGCCGAGTTTTGTTGATAATGACTTGTGTGTTACCCTCTACTGATGAGACGAATTCGGTCCTGCCACATGCGGAATTTTGTGCATAGAGGTGACTGTGAGCCGTCTATCGGGTCGGCCGGTCACGATACTTGAGAGGGAGGCCTACTTCTCAGTACCTTTAATGATGAGTTGTATATGTGGTACATACATTTTGAGTATTTTGACTGCAGTCGCTTATTTATGATGCTTATGATTTACAACTGCTTACACAGGTTCTTTCCAACTAAATCCCTGTGTATTGCTTATGTGGCAAGTTCAATTTATAGCTCTAAGAGCAAGCTTTCATTTGTTTTTCGGCATATGTTCACTGAGTACTTTGTACTCAGCCCTGCATGTATTTCTAAATGTGCAGGATAAGCGAGGAGGAGGGAGATCGGTCTGGTGCTGGAGGAGACTTATTTTGGACGACATTGTTTCTTTTACCGTATTTCTACTTCATACGGTAGCCTTTTGAGATTGGATGTTTATATTTTGAACTTAATAAGGAAATACACTCACGGCTATATGTCTTCATACATATAGTCTGATCACGTTTTGCTGCGAGACTCTGTAAATTATAAACCTTTGTAAATATTTAACTATGTCTGCTTTGTAAACTTTGTCGAGAATCCCTATACTTTTGAACTTATGAAGCCGATAATATTTGTGTCTTTGAGATGATGTTATTGTTGTTCATCTTTGCATGTTTTGTTGTGAGCTTCCGCTTGTTGTTTGATCTACTTCCTCCTTCTTTACTTCATTCTTTTATTTAGTCGTGTCGATACCCGGTCTAGATGTCGGGCTGCGACAGCTATGGAGAACGACTGAAAAATCGGCGAATGATAGGAGGACGTGCTTACATCCCACGCCTCCAATCTAGCCCGTTTTCGGAGAAAATATTGGCTGACATCTTACCTAGCCATTATAAGCCAATCAATATGGAATATGATGGTTTTGAAGATCCAGAGGTGCATATGACCATGTTCGAGACCATGGTGATGCTTCACCAGTACTCTGAGGGCATCAAGTGTAGAATCTTCTCCACCACACTGACAGGTCTGGCTTAACAGTGGTTCCGAACGCTCGATCCAGAGTCCATCCATTCTTTCGAAGAATTCCATGAACTCTTCATGTGTCAATTTACTAGCTCAAAGCGAACAGTGAAAACAGCAATGTCTCTAATGGAAATAAAGCAGGAGCCGCATGAAACACTGAAGGAATATGCAGCAAGATTTACTATGGCTTCTTTGGCGGTACCCAGAGCTGAGTCACAAATCAAAGGCTACGCATTCGTCAGAGGGTTGAGACAGTGGGCATTCTTTGAGGAACTACAGATTAATCCGACTTCCGATTTTGATGACATAATGGGCAAGTTACCTGGATACATTCAGTTGGAAAAAGTCAAAGCTGCTCGCAGGGCTGAATATGAGCGCAACAGACCTAAAAAGATGGAAACCAGAGTAGAGCAGATAGAGAACAAGCACTATGACCAATCCAGTCAGGCCCCCTCTAGAGGATTACCTCCCAGGTTTCCTTTATAATTATTTAATTAAAAAATTCATATTTTCTAATTCCAAATTCCTAATCTACGACTTTCACAATAGAGTTTAGTTTTTTCACAAAACCCTCGTCAGGCACCACCGCCCACATCCTAGCAACCGTGGCACTGCCCGTTCGCCGGCGCTGACGCCCTCTAGCACATTGCCGTTTTCCAACCAGTAGCACCGACAGCACGTCGCCTTCAACTGTTGCGGAATGCCTTTTTTTATGTGTGTGCTGTCGATCTTGAATTTTTCCTTTTGATTATGTTAATTTGTTGGTAATTGTGATGCTTTCTAGCTTTTAGTGTTGTATAATTAACTAGCGTTAAGCATGATTTTGGAGCAAAATTCTTGTGTTTGTCGTTTAAGAGTCAGTAGCGTCTCTCTCTTCATTCTCTTTTCATTTTTACTTCTTTTTTTGGGGGTGTTCAGTTATCCATAACCGATTCGGTTAACCGAGTCGGTTATTGGATAATCGAATTACTATTTCGGTTTGGTAACGGGTATTAAGATTGGACAATTTTCGGGTTTGGGTAATCAAAAATTTCGGTTCGAATACCCAAACCTGAACCGTTCGACAACCCTACATGCAGTCATATTGAGCATTTGATTGTTGAGGAAATTGAGTGCGACTCTTACCTCCATTTTGAACTCCTCATGCTCTTGTTGTGCCCTGACAACATCATGTGCCATGGATTACACAAGTTCTGGCAGAGTCTCAATTTCCTTAAGTGTTTGCTCTGTGCTCTGGGCATATTGAGGTTGTTGGAAATGAGGTTGCCATTGAGGTTCTTCTGCGCATTGTTGGTTGTCATACCACATGAAACTCTCTTGTTGCCTCCATCCATGGTTGTAAGTTCTGCTATTCTGGTCAAACCGATGGTTGTGCCCAAAGCCTCTGCCATAATTGTTATGCCCAAAGGAAATGACTCTTTTGGGCAAAGTCGGGCACTGTCTGCTTGGTGAGTTGCGGCTGAGCACAATTGGCAAGCTTTTAGTGACTCTATCATCATGGTCCTTATCAAGTGTATGGTGTTGCATAGTTCATCAATTTTGAGGTCCAGACTTTGACCCATAGGCTGGTAGTCCATCATCTTGCCCTCCAAAGTTAGGCTCTAGAAAAAAAAATGAGAGAAAAATACTAGAATCACAACTCTCCGGCAACCGCGCCAATTTGACGGAGGTGGTTCATTTGCCTTGTTGTTGTGCGGAAGGAACTCTCCGTGCAAATAAATTTATAGTTTTCCTATGCCCACAGCTAGGTTCTGCTAGTGGTAAGCATATGGTCGATCCCACGAGGAGTTGGTGTATTCTTCTCTCTTGTCACGGTCATGATCACACACTCGGGGTTGTGCCCTGATCAGAGCACTGGAAACAAAGAACCTGAAACAAAACAAAAGAAAGATAAAAAATAAAAGGAACTTGGTTTGGGCATAGTCTCGTCAAGTCTGGGCACAGTCATCGCTCATAGGTTCAAGGATTGTCATTGTGCTTTCACATCTTTGGTAATGGACAGTCGTCAATAGGCTGGGCCTCTTTTTTAATCTTCACGTGCGCAACCTACCCCGTCCTCATCCGCTTCCTTCATGTGGATTCACCGCATCAAGGTTGTCGGACCCAAATGGTCATCAGGCATGTCCCATGACATACTACCACTCGCCCACATTTGCCGCACTATGTAGAGCTGGATTTCTTCTAACTTGTGCCCACTTACTGCTTGTAACTTGGTCGTGCCTAGAATAGTACTAGCCAGATAAAGCATTGGGTTTGCCCAAGTTGTATTGGAATCAGGCCAAATGCTTCAGGAACACACATGCACGATCCTTTGCCCAGATACAACCTCACAATTTCATATGCTCATACATAATTCGATTATGCCCACACCAGGAAGAAAAAATTAACTAGACATAAATAAATAAACAAAGGCAAAGGTAAAGATAGAAAATAAAATACTTGGATTTATCATTGAAGCTCAAACGAAAAGCATCTCTACCCAAAACCAACCTTGGGAAGAGAAAATAAAAATAAGAAAGTACAAACTAAACTAAGCCATGGCCGAAGCCATGACTACCCAAAACTACTTTATGAATACATAGTGATAAAGTAAAGTGTACAAAGTCTAAAAATATGTTCAGCCTCGAAATTCGTGTTCTGGGCATAGGGGTGTGCATAATGAGCCTTGGGCCAGGTCCATGTAGATTAGGGCTTCTGGGCGCAGCAGCTAGGGTTTCTGGGCACTACGGCTAGGGTTTTTGGGGTTAGGCAAACCCCCAACCTATAATTAAAATATCAAAAAAATATCTCAAACATGACACTGCCCAAAAATGACAACGCCCGACAGAAATCACAGGGAAAAGTAGAAAACAGACAGAACAAAACCATACATAAATGTAGCTCAAAAGTGACTACATCCAGAGACAAAGGAAACAACATAAAAAAATGAACAGACTAAAAAAAAACTAACTATCAACATGATATTTGAATCTAAAGTTAGGATAATGACGAGCTTTTTCTTTGTTGTGTCTAGGTCTAGATCGAGTCTTTTGTGAATGTTTTTATTTGTTTTTGTGTCTCGGATGACACTTGTTTGGGCAGGGCTTCGTGGAGCTATAATGGGCAAGATGGAGCAAATCTGATGAGATCTGGAAAGGTACCTCAATGATCAAGTCTAACGAAGCCTGTAGGTTGGATGCAATTCAAAGATCGAGAGTCACATATACTGATTTGTTCGGCATGATGTTGATCAAGTAGGTAGTACCACTCAGAGGGGGAGTTTTATCAAGTCCTGGGCATTTGGAGCAGGTTCTCGGAAAGAGTGTTGTAACCAAGGCTATCTGCCGCTGACCAAAAGGTTGGCTTGACTTACGCTCGGAAACCAGCATCCACCACGAGAGGTATCGAAGGCAAGAGAAGGGGCAGAATGAAGGCAGGAAAGATGAACAAGGCAGGATCCATCATAACCAAGCGTCTAGGGCGCGATGATGATGTGGCAAATTCGGTGCTCGAAGATAAGGCGCGTGAAAATTCTTTTCCCATGCACTGAATGGATATACTTGAAGATTCGGGATATGCACGGATCAAGAGCTGTGATCATCCAAGAAAGAGTCATCGCGCTTGAAGACTCTGTCTAGGGCAGAACCTGGACATTTCGACTGGAGTTGGACTCTCCGAAATGAAAACTTCGATTAAAACCCGAAATACATCTGTGGTCAGATAACCAAGCTGATCCATCCTAATCAGAGCAAAAAAAATGAGGAGCAAATAAACAATCGAAAGTAGTCAACGCACGGGTTTGATGCTCTCTCCTAGCTATAAAATCAGCAAGCTTACTAAAAAAGAAAATAGGCATAACGGTTCATACATAACGGTTTGTTTCAAAAACCGTTATGTATGAGCGCTTTTTTTAGAATAGATAACGGTTTACTAAATTTTCGTTATGTATGTAGTGTTATCCTTATACATATATAACAGTATCAAACCATGCGTTATGAATGAGCGTTATCTATTAGTCGTATGCATAACGCTATTAGTGAACCGTTATGAGATGCGTTATCTATGAGCTTTTCTTTGATAACGATAGTTAAAACGTTAAGAGAAGCGTTATATATGAGCGTTCATTTATAACAGTTATTTCAACTGTTAAGTTAACTGTTATGTATGAGCATTATTTATTTATTTTCATTTTTTTTCAGTTTTTTTATCAATTTATTTTTTTCAAAATAATAATATATCTATTTTAAAAATAATAAAAAAGTTTTTATCTAAAAATTAAAAGTTACAAAAGAAATTATTTGAATTAGTACTTAACTAAATAAAAATTAATTTTAATTATTAAAAATAGAATAATTTAACTCACCAATTCAATTATTAATAATTTAATATTCAATCAACATTGTTATATATTTCCCTAAAAAAACATTATTATAGATAAAGTCCTAACTACATTCAATCATCATCCTCCAATCGCTGCCCTCCTCCCACATCCGCCCTCCTTCTCCACATACGCCGTCGCCGGCACTGCCACCTCCACCTCCACCTTATCAGGCTAGCGCCACCTCCCTTCTACCTGAACCCAAACCGCCTCCACGTAATCTGCCTCTCTCCCCTTCGGCGGACGGCTGTTCGGTGAGTGCTCGTCCGCGCCCCATCGTTTGAAGCAGCCGCACCCGCACAGGCACAGAGCAGGCAGCGCTCCTCCGTCGTCGCTCGCCAGCTCGCCGTTCGCCTTCTCCAGCCACCCCGAGTTCCCTCCGACTCACCGTCAGTTAGCAGCCACCAGGTGCCCCTGGCTGTCGTGCCCTAATTTCCAAATTTTACAATTTTTTCTGTATTTGTCGCACCCCGATTTTCAATTCATTTTAAAATCTGAAAGGCTTCATGGATGCATTTATGTTGGTAGATAATTGATTATTTCAAACCATGTTTCCTGCAGAAATGGGAGCCTATTGTTGGGTATTCATCTGGAATTGTTGGTGGAATTGTTGGTGTTGTGATCTCTGACCCTGCTGATAACATAGTTTCATCTCTTTACAATATATTGTTGTAAGTATAGTGCATGTTTTGGGGCTATTCGTATCATCTACTCATACAGAAATTTACTTGTTATTTCAATAGTTATTCCACTAAAAAATGTCTAGTAAGAGATGTTAAACTTACTCTTTTGCCGTCAACCAATGGTCCAAGAGTTGGGCTTGAACAAAAAATCAGCTGATTCAGCTGCATTTGTGCCTCTGTTTGGGGGCAAGTCACTTTCATTACAGCCTCACTTTGTATTTCAAGAATTGTATTTCATCAAACCAAACAAAACACAATTAAATTTCCAGCTTATATATGCCTATGCAGTAGCTAATTAACTTGTTATCGTTCTTTTATAGCAAAATTGCACCGTGGTCATCTATCTCATGCTGATGGCAATGGAGATGGGGTCCTAACCATTCTCAGTGCGTTGTATTTGGTCCTTAATGGTGTATTTATATATATATATATATCTACCCAGTTCTTTTTCTTGCAATTTTATAGTGAATATGACACAATGTGTTAAGAATGCAAGGATTATGTGACTTTCTTAGGGCTGTCTTATAGCCACGCCTTTCATGTTATATAAGACGCCTTTCTTAAGAAAAATAATCTAGTTATAGCTTTTATGTGTCGCAGTTATATGCATGTTTATATGTTATCTTTATTTTTTAACTGCATATTAGTTGCTTGAATATCCTAAGGAAGAATGCAAAGCATGGCCTTTAGTGCTTTTTCTTCTCTATCTCTATGTTCATTGTAATTTGTAATGTGATGAGCTAACCATGTTATTATCTCAGCTAGCCACCTTTATTTTCTTTTGATGCGTAAAACTGCATTCCAAGAGTGTTCTGTGTATGCGTATTATATGATTAGAAATGATGTTTTCTATCATGTTTATTTGATTTACAGCGTGGAGTTGTACGTTGAGAAGGTTAACAACAGAGGGCTTTGCGCCATTGCCCGGGCCAAATCCCTTCACTACAAACTCCTTGGCGGTCTTGCTGTCAGGCGGTAACTATTTAACTCTCACTTTAGATTATTTTTGTTGAAAATTACTAGCCACTAAGAATTGCATTCTTTGTTTGGTGTTTCTCTGTATTTTATATTTCATGGAGTATTATTTAACTGAAGTGTCACAAGAGTTCACGGTATTAGTAAGGGTACTGTTTGATTGGGTATATACACGACTTTTGAATGACTATTCATATCTAGATTGGTTACTCCTTGTGACTAGATAAAACTTTCATGTCATCTTCAAAGCAATTTTGGTCTTTTAATACCATTTTTCGTGTCGGATGATGACTATAGAGATTGTCTCCCCCGTGCAATTATCATCATGAAGTGTATTGTCCTCAAGTTGTAGTCTTGGAGGAGGCACATAATAAGTGATTTTATCTGATTTAACTCTGTTCAATGTAAGTAGGAATTAAAAATGAGGTCATATGCAGAATTGAATTTCATACATTGTGACCTTATAAATAGTTCCTTTCGTTAATGGAGATTTGAAGAGGTTTATGTGATCTGGTCGATGTTTCTAATATATTGAAATGTGGATTGGCTTCTTACTATTGCTTGTTGGCTGTAGGATGTTATGTAATTAGTTTGTATCTGTGCTATCAGATACTCTCAATATGTGATGCAATTGATTTATGTTAAAATGGTGCCTGATTTGAACTTTTTGTTTTTCAGTACATGCTATTGGAGTTTTGAGATTTGTTATGGAGAATGGAGCAAAGGGTTGTGAGGTATGGGAATTGTTGTTTAGAACTTTGCCACAATTGTCTTCTTTTGATACCTTTCAGATTTAATGTACTTGGTGCTTGTATTGCACATGTCATAGTTAGTGGGAAACTTAGGGCTCAGCGGGCTAAGTCCATGAAATTCAAGGATGGGTACATGATTTCTTCTGGTCAACCAGTGAAGGAATACATAGACTCTGCTGTTAGACATGTTCTGCTCAGACAGGTATTTTATGTGATATTTGATTGATGTAGCATTTGTTACATTCATCTGATCTCTCATCTGTTGTTGGCTGTAGAATATCACGAAGAAATCAAGGGAATCTATTTATACTTGGAATGGTGAATAAGGAGAGGTTGGGGAAGATGAAGAAGAAAGCCGTCCTTATTAACTGCAGCAGAGAACCTATGACTGATGAGGCTGCTCTTGTCGACCACTTGAGAGCAAATCCTATGTTTGGAGTTGGTCTTGATGTCTTTGATAGCTATCAATAGTTATTTTGATGATACAATGTTTGGATGATTAAGTATTTATATAATATGTTTGGTTGTAGTATTTGTTGTGTTTGAGAATATTGTATATTGTATAATTTGTATTTAGGAAATTATAAAATAAGCAAAAAAATAAAAAATAAAAAAATGCTTGAATTTTGCATTTAAGAATACATAACGGAAATGATCGTTACGTAAAATATATTTTATAACATAAAACATAAGTTTTATAACGGTAAAAACTGTTATGTATGCTTTTATAAGAAAATGGTAATTAACCGTTATGTAAAATATAAAAAACCGTTTTGTATAGTTAGAATACATAACGAAAAAAATATATTTTATAACAGATTTTACCGTTATGTATTACATTTATACAAAACGGTAATCAATGTGTTATGTATACCTTATTTACCGTTATGTATGCATAGTATAGGTAACGGTATATTACCGTTATGTATGAGCGCCCTCATACATAACACCACTATATACAACGGTAATTTTGGTACATACATAACGGAAATTTACCGTTACGTATGAGCGTTTTTTTAGTAGTGAATTAAGCTGGTTTCCCTCGCGGTGGATGTGAGTGAAACGAACCCGCCAGTGCAGAATAAGCTGCCAGATCCAGGCAACAGTATGTCGGATACTAGCATGCCATGATACCCAACAAACATGAGCAAAATGATTGCCGCAACATCCAACTCAACCTATATATGAGCTGAGAAAGTAATAACCAGCCTAAGACCCTCGAGCAGAGCAGCTAACTCGGCCTCAAAACTAGAAGTGCCAGCATGGGTGGTGCAGAAAGTAATAATGAGGGCTCCAGTGTGATCACAAACCATTCCCCCACTCGCACCATGCTGCGTCTGTGAGTCGTATGAACCATCTGTATTCAGTTTTACCCATGGGACTCAAAGGAGATCCAATGCACCATAGTGGAGCGAAGAGACCTCCTCACGGAGGGAGCTGGTGGTATGAAGTCAATCGGGGAAGCGCATCCGCACTAATAAGTGTCGGTAAGTGTCCCCGCCTTAGCAAGAAGGCGTAGATGGTGAGTAACATGTGCTTACAACTATTCATTTTCGTCCGAAGAAACCCATACACAAATAAAGAATCAGTAAAGAAATATGCCTCTTGGCCTCCCTAGGGAAGGCGCGCCTCCAGTGACCTAGTCTACGTACAATATCAGTGCTCGTGTGAAGATGTGTGTGCAAACAAAGAAACCAAGAGTCAAAATGAGCCTAGATAATCAGAGCAGCCTCACTCCATAGGAACACAAGCAGACACTACATGGACTGAGGATACAAACAACATCGATACATGGAAGCAAGAGAAATGCCCCGCGACTGGAGACTAGAATCAATAGGGAGACGACCAAATAACAGACACCATAGGAAGACAGATATGGTGGGAGTAAGACAGTCACTCCAGATATCAGCAAACAAAGTCTGCTTGGGCAGCTGTCTCTGGATAAGATCCCAAGAAGATGAAGTCAAGAACTCACCATGGTTGGTCAAGTCCCAATGCATCACATCATCCATCCCCATCACAATTGGCGTCCAGCTCAAAGCGTCAATCAAATCAGCATGAATATCATGCAAATCACATAAATCATGCAAGCGAGTATCATCCATTGTCATGCCAAAAATCACAAACTCAAGGAAAAGTGTGACCATTTCTGGAATAACAATATGAGCTCAAGGGGCGATCCCCGAACCATATGTCACCCAGAAACTGATCTTATAATTCCTAATGGACCACATAATATGACTATGAGCAGACTCAGAAATGCGTATTATACGACACCAAGTAGGACTCACATGCAAAGTATAATGCGAGCGTTGAGGAAGATGCCCATTATAATACTTGGCCCCCATGTATCTAGCCGAAAGTTACTTATATTCTTTCAAGCTCCAAATGGTGATACTCATAAGTCAAATGTCATATTTTAAGCTTAAGAGAAAATGATGATTAGAAGTTCAACGTACGAAAGTCAAATGTGATATTTCGAGCTACAGACAAGATGATATTCAAAAGTCTTATAATGTTCAGATGAAATGATGTTCACATATAAGATGTGGTCTTGAATTTTACCTATCAATTTAAAAAATATATATTGCGCTAAAGCAGTGAGCTAGTAAGCTTAAGAATCGGTTTTTTCGTAATAACATAAATAGAGAGGTGCTTCCGCTTGGGTTGGTGTTAGTTAAGTAAGAAACCGTTCTTTCTGGGTTATGACCTGTCCTCGTCCTTTCCGACTTCTATCTATTTCGAATTATAACAATTTCTACACCCTCCACTCGCAGGGCTCGCATTCGCCGATGGGCGGTGAGCAGCCGATAATCAAACCGATTGACTGCCCAGCTCTATAAGGTATTCCAAGGTGGATTTTTTCCAGATCAAGAGTGTCATGAGTGGGAGAAGGAGTTGGTAGAGCTTTCTCTCTAGTTGACAATACTTCTTATCCACAAACTCTTCCTAGTGTGGCATGCCATCCTCGAATCTAGCCTGCAATCCTTTGATTAAAAAGACATTCTATTCTAGCTCTCAACGAATAATTAACACATAATTCGTAAAATTTATTGAGATTGTTATAGTTTGAATTGTACCATCAAATTGATTTTAGTCAAATAAAATCGATTAAAAAATAATTTATATAAAAACTAGTATTTCATAAGCTAATAGCATAACCAATATATAGTAAGTAATAGTAATTATTATTATTAGGTAGATGATACCTTGCATACATCCTCCCCAAGGATGTATCCTAAGATTTTGACACTTGGCAGGGTGGGCCATGACAAATTAAAATTATTTCCAATTCAATCCCCAAACAATCTCATATTACAACAAGCCCCAACAAAATTTTTATGAAAACAGAAAAGCCCTCATATAATCATAAAATTCAAAATTTTATATGCAAAATGTTTAAATGGCCCAACATGCTTCCGTAACACTTCAAAATAAATCTAAACATAAATCAACATTATACCTTTCGTCGACTGGTCTTCTTCAGGAGTCAGTTCTCGTCGCATTTTACGGACCGTCTGCCCTCCAGGCTTCGTCCAACCACGCACTCGGAAGAGATGGTTGCAACCTTCCTCCTTCACTAAGTGCCGACGTAGAATACTTTGTTGATAAATGAAAGAAATTTCTTACTAAACCGGAAAGTTGGGTAAAAACGTAGTGTTTAAAGAGGAATTATAAGATATTTAATTTATTTCATAATATCTCCCTAAGGGAGGAGACAAACTTGTTTAGCTACTCATTGATAGCTGATACTTGTATACATAAAATATAAAAGAAACTAAAACTAAAAACTGAAAAACTTTAGAACAGAAAAATTTAAAATAATACAAAGATAATTTCTAGAGAGAGAGTGTGTTGTGAATGTGTTGTGATTTTTCGATGCCTCTCTTCCTCTCCAGAGCTTGGTTTATATAGAGGTTTGATACCCTCTATCATATCTTGGTTGTTGGCCTTGGATTCCTTCCCCCGTGGCCCGCTTTCTTGGATGATGACTGCCACCTTCTTTTGTTGGCAATAATGGCCAACACCAGCTGTGCCTTCACATGCATCCATGGTCCCTCACTCCATTATTCAGCTAATAATGCTGTGGTAGGGGCCTGCTACTTTTCTTCCACTCAATTTTGTCGGTTGAGTGGTCTTCCTGTTTTTACCCCACTTTTGGTGAGGTGATCCGTCATTTTCCTTCTTTCCTTCCACTCACTCTTGTCGTCTTCTTTTTGGTGAGTGGATTCTCTTTTGCGAGTCACATGACTCTCTTTTCTTTTTCGGGCATCTTACTTTTTTGGTGCCCGAGGTGCTCGTCCACGTAGAGTCTTGTGCTCCTCATACTCGTCAGACCGGAACTTCTTTTTGTTAGGCTTCGGGAGGAAGCCTTTTCCAAACTTCGGTTCTTTCTGCGTAGGACACTCTGTGCAGAGGTGATCCATCCAATGGCCTAAATGAGCCATATTGCAGAACTTGTGACGGGTTTCTTTGCTTTCCGCTATCTTGTTGCGCCAGAGTATTTGCCTTTTTACTTCGAAGGCCTTCTCGGCGAAGCTTGTGGTTGTTCCTGTCATAGTATTTAACAAGAACGATCCAAGTCCTGAATTATGAGAGAACTTGAATTTATATTTAACTTTGCCTGTCAGTGGCCTAAGATTGATCTCTCCCTCTTTTACCCCAGAGGTGGAGGGTTGACATGTTGGTTCGGGCGGTGAAGCCTTAGCAACATCTTTTTCATGAGGATCCGGTTTTGACACCTTAGCCTCAGAACTTTTGCTAGGGGTACTTGAATCCCCTGCTACCGGTAATCCGGCCTATACGGTAATGTCTGCTTTGATCAGGGGAGCCCTGGTCCCGCGTAGGAGCGGCTCGTGGGTTGCCTCATGAAGATTTATCATCTTCTTAAGACATTCTCGTATTCGGTCAGACACTTTGGCTTCATCAGCCGACTGTATCCTTCCCGCTTGTTTGGCATGGAGTACACACTCTTGCCATTCTTGTTGTAGCATCTCCATATTTTCTTGGAGTTGCCTCTGGTTTATGATGATGGCGTCAACCTCAGTTGGCTCCATCCCTTGTTAAGAAATCTGCAAGAACATTATCATCAGATTTCAGAATGTCAATATCAAATTCATAATATTGGCATTCAGCTTGCCATCTAAGCAATCTAGCTTTTTCAGGTTTAGATTCAATTTTCTTGGTTAAGAGAGCCTTAACGTTAGTGTTATCGACTTTCAAAATAAATTTCTTTGCTAGTAAGAATAGCGGCCATTTTTTGAACGTCTTTCTAACTGCGTAGAATTCTTTCTCGTTGATGTGCCATCGCACAGCCTCATTATCGGAAAAGAGACAGCTACAATATTTGCATGGTTCCTCTCCATAAGGGGTGATTTTTGTGAGTACGGCTGCCAACCAAAAATCGCTTGCGTCAGTATATAGGACTAGTTCGTCCTCATCTTGTGGTATTGAAAGCTTTGGGAGATTTTTTCAAATCTCTTTTAACTTTTTCATACCCTCACGATGCTCCTCCTTCCATATGAATGGAACATCTTTCTTCAGTAGTGGACTGAAGATTTTCCTGTGTTCTGCAAGGTTTTTGATAAACATCCCTGCGAGGTTAACAACTCCAAGGAAACTTTGGAGCTGCTTCTTTTCCTTGAGATCTTCTGGGAATTTTTGGACCTTTTCCACAATATGATCTTGTAGAATTATTCCAAACCCATCGATCTCGATTCTCAGAAACTCCATCTTCTGGGTAGTCACGATTGCCTTTTTTTCAGACAGTACCAATCCTTCTTGTTGGCAGACTTCTGCAAAGATCTCCAGATGCCTAACATGTTCATGAATATTTTTTGATGCAATAAGAATATCATCAATATAAACAAACATGAATGAAGAATAATCCTTGAAAAGATTATCGATCTTTCTTTGGAATATCTGAGGCGCATTGGCTAACCACATTGGCATGACATTCCAGACATAATGTCCTTGTGGAGTTGAGAAGGCTGTGAACTTCTTACTCCCTTCCTCCATGCGAATCTGGTAAAACCCTGATTTGCAATCAAACGTTGAGAATACCTTTGCACTTCTGATGCAGTTGATAAGGTGTTCTCTGTTTGGGATGAAATATCCATCAAACTCAAGAATGTCATTAATCCCTTTATAATTAATGACCAATCTTGGTTTTCCTCGTTTGATCTTCCCATGATTCCTCACCAGAAATCCAGGACTACTGTAAGGCGAATTCCCTGGTTCGATCAGCTATAAATCAAGGTGCTCCTTGATTATACTCCTCATATCCTGTTGATCTTGAGTATTCATCAGGATGGGTCTGAACCTTACGAACTCATGCTCCTTTCCAGTTTTAACTTTCAGTGAAGCTTTGAGCTGGTTCTTGTCCCACCATGCCAAAGGATCCTCGTGATAACACTTCTGGATTCTCCTTTTGACGTCGGCAATGGACACCTGTTCTTCTTCCTTAATATCTTTGTGTGATATTAAGGAGACTTTGAGGATTTGTGTTTCTTCCTCGGAGAGATCTGGGAATCCCTCGGTTCTGCATTTGAGCAGAACATCTCTGAATCTCCGTTGATCCTTCATTTGCGGTCTACGGAGTCTGCCATCATCACCACGCTTGCTGCAGAATTTGATTGGCAAATTAAAAGCTCCTTTAAGCCTTTGCACAATTATCTAGTGATCACAATTAGTTGTGAACACCAGCCGTCTGGCCTCATTATCCTGTGTGTATCGCTTGAAGTCTTGCAGAAAATTATTTCCAAATAATATATCTGCTCTGGTATCATGGAAATAGATTGGTGGAGTCTTGACCTTATACCAAGGTGTTTGTCCTGCTCCGCCTATCAATATTTCTGTCTGTTTTACTCCCTTTGATAAGACTAAAATCTTCTTGGAGAAATCCCTTCTCGCAATTCGAGGTAGTTCTTCTTCAACTTCCATTGGAAAGACCCCTCGTTTTGCTATGCAGATTCCTGCTCCTGAATCTACATAAGCAGCAAAGTACTCTGCTTTGAATTTCTCATATAACATCCCTACAGAGATGTATATCGAGAATGGACTTGTCATCAGATCAGCAACCTTTTCCCTTCGATTGTGATCTCCATTCCACTTGCTTTCCTTTACCATGGTTGATAACTGTCAAGGAAATTTCGTCCTAAGATTAGGACGTCAGCTTCTTGTCCGGCTTTTTCTTCGATTTGGATTTCAAAGCCTCCAATCTCCAGAAGTCCGATCTATCGATTGCTTTCTGGATTCACCAAATAATACAACGTGTTGCAAGAAAACTGATTTTTCCTTTCGGTTGTATCAAATCTTGTGGAAACACTTCTCCATCCTTCGGGGCACTTGAGTTTTACTCGTATGCCTTGAATTGGTGCTTCCTGAATTGCCTTTCTCTCGTAAGAGTGAGAAAAGCTTCTTTCCA
The DNA here is from genome assembly GCF_028751815.1 of Salvia miltiorrhiza. Taxonomy (NCBI): domain Eukaryota; kingdom Viridiplantae; phylum Streptophyta; class Magnoliopsida; order Lamiales; family Lamiaceae; genus Salvia; species Salvia miltiorrhiza. Next base: position 33,476,540 of record NC_080389.1, on the reverse strand, counting down.
AAGGTCTTGATGTGAGTCTTTCTCCTTGGAACGACAATCTTGGTGCTTGCAATCTAAGACTTTGATCATATTTCAGCACCTGCTTGTCTCCAATTTCGATGTTAATTTCCCTAATTTGTGGGATTTCGACCTAATTTGGGCCAATAGCCTTGGCCACCTCCTTACATATTTCTGGGATTTCGATAAAATCTTTTCCCAAAAATAGATTCGTGTGGCGGAAATTTGATAGGGCATACGATACTTGATATGTAATCGAATATGGCCTATTTCCTCCTGTTAGGAGCTCATTCCTCTTGTAATCCTGATATAGTGTCAGGGTTCGGCTGAAGGCTGCATCTTGGAGATTATAAGCGATCTGAGGGTACAACTCGGCTATAATCTGCTTGGCATAAAGATTGTCTGAGAATGCTCCCAGAACTGAATCTTTTGCATTTGCGACTCTCTTATCACAAATTGCAATGTCGATTAGTGTATCTGTTCCTGGAAGGAGAGCAGATTTGACCACCAACTGGATTGTTCCGATATGAATCCATTTCATCGTTCTTGCGACTTCTGGCTTCATCCTTTCGAGATCCCTCCGTACGTCGTCGGCTGGAATTAACTGGATCTCCACTTGGTTATTTGCCAATTCTATTGGAAGTGACGTCTCCCGGCTGGTTGTGCCGAAGTAGACATGATGTCTCATTTTGAATGGACTCAAGCTTTGTATAACTTGATCCAATATTCCCCTTGAAAACCCCTGGAATGTTTGTATATCCACGGTTTTATTCTTGATTCTTTCCACGAGTTTATCCACCACCTTTTTCTGTGGGATCAGAGTATGGCTGGTAAATCCACTCTGATCGTCTTTCTGTTGGTGGGTAACAACCTCGTCTTCTTTAGTTTGACTCGTCTCCGAATGATCCATCAGTCATTCCCGAATCCTCAGAGCTAAAGACTTCTTCCTGTTCGTATATACTCTCATCAGATGATACATCTTCGAACTGATACACGGGTATTAGTTCCTGGTTGTAGAGGGCATCTTCGATATCTGGTGTGGATTCGAATCTCCTTACCCCTCTTTTCTCGTTGTTTGGGCAATTGGTGGAAATATGCCCCTTTGCACCGCACGTCTAGCAGTTGCAATCCTTGAAACTTTCATTTGTTTTGGCTTGGGTTCACCTGAAAGTTTTCCTTGCCGGGATTCGCTTTTGAGATGAAAACCGGATCCTTGATGGTCCGCTCCGTTGGCCTGATTTGTAAGAGCGTGCCTTCTGTCTGGTCCACATAGTTCTTGGCTTCCAAGAACTTCGTTTTTTCTTCTCATAGGGTTGATACCTATGTTTCTTTTTTCTCTTTTGGTGATAAAGCAACTCAGCCCCAATCTCTGTTGGAAGATCAAGATTGTTGCACATCAGTGGAGATTATTTATTGAGCCTTCTCAATTTCTTGAGATTTCTCTGGTCTGCCGCCTTCTGGCACCATTCGGACAGCTTCTTGTGGACGTATGATATCCTTCTTGATGCACTATCAAGTGGATAATCTCCTGGTGACACGTACTCGTTGATGAGCATCTCCCTCCATGGACTCGGAAACTTTGTAAAAAAGAGGTCCCTGGCGGTTTGATCATCAACTAACCCCATATGAGTATATAGGGCATAAAGGCGCAGAAATTTATCAAGAGCTTTTGGCTCCAGCACTACCAATCTTAGATTGTAGAGTGCTTGTCGATATTTTTTGCGCTTCTCTTCTGCTGATGCTTCAAAGAAACCCATTCCAAGAAAATGGATTTTAACCTGGTGTGCGGCATTTTCGAGGATTTCCAGAGCTGATTCCTTATTGAATAACTCATTCTTGCCCTCCGTTGATGCCTTATCCCAAAACTGTTTTGCCATTCCAGCAAAACTTGCCTCGAAGATTTTGATAAATTCATCTTTATCATATTCTATCGTGGCAATCACAACCTTCATAGCTGAAGCCCAGTCGTCGATAAGAACTTCCCAATCTTTAAAGCTGGCTTCATCGAGGTTGAGAATCAATCCATAAGGGTGGATTGGTTCAAGTGTGGCCTTCCCTACAGGGGTATCCTGCATCTTGGGCCGGCGTCTTCTAGTTCGTTGACAATGGCTCGCTTCCTCACGAACCCTTTCTCCTTTGGATATTCCTTCTTGTGGATGCTCTGTTTTGGGCATCTCACCTCCTTGGTTCATCTTTAGATCTACCATATTTAAGTTAGCAAATGATTATGCTAACTCTTATAGATCCTCTAATCCGATTCGATCAAGGTTATTCATGTTTTTTCCCTTTCACGATTCGAATTATATCTTCCGGCTGCAGCTCCTTGGGCGCTGCATTAAGTGGTAGTGGATACGTCGGGTCTTTGGACCATGTATTCCGAAGTCTCCCGGAACATGGTTTCCGCCGTTCGATGTCCTCCACCTTCTTCTGGATATCATGCAAGAGTTTTAAAATTTCCTCTTGTTTGAGTAATATCTGGCTCATCTCCATCGGTAGATTATATAGCTTGATGCCATAATATTCCACCGTTCTTTGAATCTCCCGCAAGTTGATGTTGTCGGAAGAGTTTGGCTCGATCTTTTGGTAGCTAGGATAAGCTACTCCCGCCTTGTCCTTCTGTTCCATCAAATATGTAATTGATGGAGGTTGACTCTAGCTCTTTCATTTGCCGATTTGGCTTCGACAATCTCCAGTAAGGCATCAAGATATCCCTGTATGTTCGTAATAATCTCACGAACAGTCTCCTCGTCCTCAGTAATATGAACCGCTAGGGCTCGACAATACACTCGTAATTCGCCTAGTAGGCGACTGTTTTCTCTTTTGAAATATTGGAAAGAAACCCTGTATACAAGACATCTCGGACACTCGTCCGGATCCATAAAATTTTAATGGAGTCTCCTCCCACATAGGTTAATCATAAAATAAATTAAATATAATATAATTCCTCAATAAAAACTCGCTCTGATACCATTTTAAGGATCTTTTTATCAGTGTTAAAATTCTGAATTTTTTCAAGAAATATTTGGGCTTTTCTAAACATGGACATAAACCCAGGGGTTCTTGTGTAATTAAATAATTATGAGGTTTGGTCCACCTTGCCATTTGGTAAGATCCTAAGATGCATCCTCGGAGAGGAGGTATGCGGGATATCATTTTCCTTATTATTATGATGTAAACTTATTTCGCATCAAAATCCGACGAGTAACTCGCTAGTTAAATAGTATACGATGAGACTAAATCTATTTAATGTTAAAGTGAAGGACGTTCCTACAGCTGGACATATTTTTAACTAGAACAAGGCTTGCATTTACAAGGCCCCAAACCTTCCTCATCTCATTCAAGTAATCCCTTTCCTGCCCCCCCCAAAACACAACCAAATCAAAGGGCAGAGGACATCCAAAACGATATACGAGTTTACCACTACACTATACTAAAGCAAGCAAAAAACATCAACTCCCTATTTATTACAATTACAACTGAAAAACAGAAGCAGCCAAACATTCAATCTTGTGGCGAGTATCCTCCAATCCAGCCTGCAGAAGCTCAATCTGTTCAACCTCCTTGGCTCTCTCCATCTCCGACATCCCGAGCTTCTCCTGCAGCATCCCGATTTGCTCGTTGAGCTCCCGCATCTCGCCCTCGATCTTGCTCCTTCTGCACCCGCGCTCCTCAATCTCATCCTTGATCCTCTTCGCCTCATCCACAAGCCTCTGCTCCTCCTCCTTGGCCGCCACCAGCTTCACTACAAACTCCCGCACCGCCCCAGCTTCGAACCCGTGGGCCTGCAGGTCGAGCAGCGTCTGGTACAGGTCGTCCACCACGCTTCTGGGATCGCTGAACTTCAAGCCGCGAGCCAGCTCCACCCAGTTGGAGAAGGTCACCATGCAGCCTACGGCCAGCCCCTCGCGCTCGCGCTCCTTGTAGAAGCGCAGGGGCTCGAAATGCGGCCTCTGCGGCATCTTTCTGAACACCTCCATCGACTCCACGGCTTCCCAAACTGCACTGCGCTTCACAAAGGGCAAGACGTTATGCTCCCGCGGCTCAATCGATTCTGCTACTACCACAGCAGAATTTGGCTCCTTAGAAGCTTCATCGATCGATTGGCGGCCGAGAATCTGCTCGTTTTCTTGATTTGCAATCTCATTTGGGGGTTTGTAGTTTTTCGCAACATGCAATTTTCTTCTTCTTTTTGAGTTTGCCCATCGACATTGCAGCAGAGTTGAGCCATCAATCCATTGCGCCAGAGTTGAGCCATCACTGGGAGATGGAGTCCGCCGCATTTGATCCTGTTTCCGCTTCGAGCGCCTCTCTTGATCAACAATGTGTTCAGTTTCTTGATCTGCATGTTCGATTTGGGAGTTGTGCTTTTCCCCTGAATCATTTGAATTCGATTTCAACGGCGGTGGCGCCGTGTCGCCGCCGCCAATGAACCATTTCCCATCCCGCCAATCCATATGGAGCCTCAATTCCGACTGGTTTAACAGTCTATTCAAATTCGTGAGCTCAAAAAACACGATGTATTCATTCTTTCCAACCCTCTCCTTGATCAATCCACTCCTCCACCCATAATCGAAGAAGGCGTCCACTTTTTCCCAAATCCCAAACTTTCTCTCTCTAAAAATGGGAGGGCAGGGCCTAATATGACCAAAATCGACTTGAGCTTCAACCATCTCGCCATTTTTATCCTTCATCTCGACCAAATACGCCCCATTCCCCAAATCTCGAACAATCGCCGCCGGAAACCAAGCATCCTCAAGCGAAATCTCCACCTCCGCACCCGTCTCAAACGCGGAAATTCCCATTTTACCCTTTCTCTCCACCAGGCCGGTCCAAACACCATCGGCCCAATCCCAGTGGGCCCGCAGCGCGGTGGGCCCGAACTCCTGCACGTCGGGAGGATTCTCGAACGTCACCACGAACCTCTCGCCGCCACCTACCACGCTGCTGATGACGCCCTTCCACCACCCGTCATTGTAGAACGCGTCGACTACGTCGTTTGGCTCGAAGCGCTTGGCGGCGGCCTTCTGCAGCAGCGGCGGCGCGGGCCGCACAATCGAGATGTCGACGCACTCGCGCAGCCGATCCGGCCTGTTTTTGCGGGCCAGGAGATTTTCGTACTTGACGTATAGCTTTTCCCCGGAAATTTGGGTGTTGCTTTTTCTGGGAGAGTGTGGCGGCGGGACCACGGTGGCGGAAAAATAGACGTCTCCCATGTTTTCCTCGTTGACATATACTTCCACGAGAGAACCCACCGGGAACTGGTGGCCGTCGCGGTCGTTGATGGGTGGGATTTGGGGTTTTTCTACATCATCGGCGCCCATTTTCTTTCCTTTTGTGGAGTGAAGTTTCAAGTGTGTGGGTTTGGATTTCGTAAAACCAAGTCTTTTCAACTTCCCGTCTTACACTTTTTTCCATCATTGCATAGCATGCAGAAAACTTTATAATAAAATTTGAGGTGATTTGTGCGTACAATTTCTGCATTTACTTCTAGGACTGTACCCTGTTGGCATAATTAGCGTGAGGGGCAGCGCCACCAATAAACAGCAAAGAGAATCTCGATTTCCCATAGATTAATGTCGTGGAAGATTTTGGGAGAGTCTATGGTGTTCTCTCCTATCAAACCATTACTTTTTTTTTTTTAACTTTAATACTCCTTTCGTCCCATTATAAGTGAGACCTTTTTTTTTTGACACGGAAATTAAGAAAGGTGTATTTTATGTGTAAGTGAAAAAAGTGAAAAGGTGTTTAAAGGAAAAACTTTTACCTAAAAATAAAAGAGTCTCACTTACAATGGGACACCCAAAATAAAAAGAGTCTCAATACAGTGGGACGGGGGAGTACTCACTTGGACTGATTTTCGATTTTCCAAAGCAGCCGGTTTTTTTTTTCTTGTTTTCTATACCACTCTTCACAATACTCAAAGCTGTATTTTAATAGGTCAATAACATCCTAACACATAAATATACTACTTAGCTCTTCTTTTTACCAATCAGACCGATTTTCTTATTTTTAGTACCACCGATTTATTAATTTATTTATTGAGAAGAGACTAGAAACTGTAGTATGAAGCCATGTCCCCATTGAGCTATATATATTTCGAATTGTAAGTACTACATACTCCCTCCTTCCACGAAAAAACTTCCTATTTTTCTTTTTTGGGACGTCCACGAAAGAACTTCCTACCTATTTTTGGACTATACTCCACCACTTATAATTCTCTTACTTTTCACTTTTCACAACTCTCAATATTAATTATAACACATTTTCACCACTTCCAATACACTCAACTACCTTTTATCCACTCTCAATACACTCAACAATATTTTTTCTTAAGACCTGTGCCACTCCCTCCTAGGAAGTTCTTTCATGGATGGAGGGAGTATTTGATAAATCATAAGTACTTAAAAAAAATAAAATACGTAAATATCTACTAGTATCTATTTGTAAATTAATTTATTTTCTCTTTAAAAATGAAGTAAATTTTTAAATAGTAAATAGTAATCAAACAGATTTTAAGGTCTTGCTAAATAGCTTGTATTCATGTTTTTATTTACTATAATCTTTTAATTATTTTGTGTTATTATTATTTAACTCTTTATCTTTATAATAATTGGATTTCAATATTTGTTGATTAGCCATGCTAAATCTAACTAATTATTTATACTTTAATAAAGAGTGCTGTTAAACGTACATAGTGTGTACGTACATAATTGAACTTTTTGATCATTTTAAATATTTTTAAACATTAAAAAATAATTTTATTTATTTTATTAATTACATACTTATAAATAAAATAATTTTTAATTCTATTCATTCGAAATAATCATAATTTTATTTCTCAAAACAGAAATTATTAAGGAAAGAAATGATTGCCCATAATTTTTCCTTAATAATTAAAAATCTTATTTTCTTCAATTATATCAACAAATTTAAAAATATCACTGTGATTATAGCTAAAGTAGAACCATTATCACGATTATCCATTACAAACACTCTAGAAATTGAAAAAAGAGGCGGATGAATAAAATTGGATGAATAGAATTTTGTTATTTCAAAAACTATTTTTTATAGGTGGCATGCAATTCCTTTTTATATATTTTTATGTTGTGTTAATGGGCAAAAATGCCCACTCCCTTATGTTTTTGAGTAAATATATAAAACTATCTACTTTCACATTGTAAAGATAAAAATTGTCCACTAAAATAAAAAGGGGTATTGACCAATAAATACATCAACTTTCCCAATTTTCTAGAATATAACATCACCTTTAGTTTTTGCTCCATAATACACCACCTTTATGATTCTTCTAGTTTCTCCCATGACTATTTTCTGAAAATTCTAAAACTACCCCAAAATAATCAAAATTGCAGAATAACCCCAACATATACAAACCAAGACAAAAAACCCTTATTATGATTTCTAAAACAGTTTAACAATTAATCAGGCCCAACATGCTTCCGTAACACTTCGAAATAAATCTTAAATTTAACCAACATTATACCTTTGTCGACTGGTCTTCTTCAGGAATCGGTCTTGTTGCGTTTTACGGCTCGTCTGCCCACCCGGCACGCACCAACCACACACTCGCAAGAGATGGTTGCAACCCTCTTCCTTCACTAAGTGCCGACTAAATAATATGTTGGAAAAATAAAGAAAATATTTTTACTCAACCCGGAATAGTTGGACAAAAACTAAGCGTTTATAGAGGAATTATATAAAATTTAATTTATTTCATAAAATACTCCCCAAGGGAGGAGACTAACTTGTTTAGCTACTCATAGTAGCTAATACTTGTGTACATAAAAATAAAAGGAAACTAAACTAAAAACGAAAATACTTTGAAAACAAGAATTAAAAGAAATACAAGGATAATTTTTCTAGAGAGAGAAAATGTTTTGTGAAAATGAGTTGTGATTTTTCGATAATCTTCTTCTCTCCAGCACTTGTGGTTTTATTGAGGTCTGAAACCCTCTATTATTGCTTGGTAGTTGGCCTCGGGTGCTTTCTTCGTGGCCAGCTTGCTTGAAATTGACATCCACCTTCTTTTGTTGGCCATTATTGCCGACACTTGTTGGTGTTGTCACATGTGCTGGGCCCTTGCTTTATCGCTTTGTGATAATGCTGGTAGGGCCGGCTGCTTTCTTTCCACTCATATTTGTCCTGGAGTGCTGAGTGGTCCTCCTGTCATTCCACCCACTTTTGTCGTTTTTGTGGGTGCGGTCCTTGCTGTGAATCACATGATTCACTTTGCTTTGTCGGCCCCCTTACTTTTTTGGTGCCCGAGGGGTCCTTCCTTTTGGAGTCTGATGATTGTCGTGTTCATCAGACCGGAACCTCCTTCTGTCAGGTTTCGGGAAGAAACCTTTGCCGAATTCTGGCTCCTTCTGCGACGAACATTGATCGCAGATTTTCTCGATCCATTGGCCTAGATGAGCCATGTTACAGAATTTGCGACGAGTTTCTTTGCTCCCCGCAATCTTGTTGTCCCATATTGTTAGCCTCTTATTCTCGAAAGATTTTTCGGCGAACTGGGTTGTTGTTCCCGTCATTGTGTTGACCAGGAATGTTCCTAGATCCGAGCTTTGAAAGAACTTGAATCTGGATTTCATCTTGTCCATCTCTGTGAGACAGACCCATAGCCCCCATGCTCGTCTCGTGGAGATTTGATCCTCCGTAAATGTTGAGGCGATTGGGACTTGAAATTCAGGAACTTTGATTCGGTTCAAGGCTCCTGTATCTGGTCTTCGAAGCTTAATAAAATGGAAAGCTTCATAGACTCCTTTTCCGACGGGTTCTGGTGCTGCGCTGAAGAAGTACAGTTCCAGAACGTCTCCCCGTTTAAGGGACTCGTTGTTTTCCCAGGCTTCAAACACCGTTCTTTGGATCCATTTAGGTAGACCCTTGATTTCGTTGAAGGCTGGAGCAGTGGTATAAACCGAGGCCAAAGCCCCAAACTCATACCATTCCTTAATGTGGTCTGGATTGGCTCCTGGAGTTGTCCACACCCTTGGGTATTTCCCAGCAACATCAACCCGGCAATTTCCCGGATTAATGCCCTTCCTTGTGATGAGTTTCTCCCATCTGTTTTGATAAATCTGCCAAGAAGGAGAAATATCAACAAAATTAGTATCAACCTTAAGTTGGCCAGTCATCGGCCTAAGATTGATCTCTCCCTCTTTTTCCCCAGAGGTGGAGGGTTGACATGTTGATTCAGGGTGTGACCCCTTAACAACATCTTTTCCTCGAGCGTCCGGCTGTAAAGCCATTCTCTCAGGACTTGTGCTAGGGGTACTTGAATCCCCTGCTACAGGTAATCCGCCCTGTACGGAAAGCATTGCTTTAGCCCGATTTTCACGGACAGCGCGCAAGAGCGGCTTGTTGGTTGCTTCCTGAAGATTGAACATCTTCATGAAACAGACATCGATCTAGATACTTTGGCTTCGTCAGCCGCTTGTATCTTTCCCGCTTGTTTGGTATGTAGCACACACTTGTGCCACTCTTGTTGTAGCAGCTCTAGACTTTCAAAGAGCTGCCCTTGTATTGCCTCGATGGCCTCCACTTCAGGGAGCTCCATCCCTTGTGAGGAAATCTGCAAGAACATTCTGATCAGATTTCAAAACGACAATATCATAATCATAATATTGGCATTCTGCTTGCCATCTAATCAATCTAGCCTTTTCAGGTTTAGATTCAATCTTTTTAGTTAAGAAAGCTTTAACGTTAGTGTTATCTACTTTCAAAACAAATTTTTTAGCAAGTAAGAATAGTGGCCATTTTTTGAACGCCTTCCTGACTGCAAAAAATTCTTTCTCGTTAATATGCCATCGCACAGCCTCGTCGTTGGAGAAAAGACCGCTACAGTATCTGCAAGGTTCTTCTCCATAAGGGGTGATCTTTGTGAGCACAGCTGCCCACCATGAATCACTCGCGTCGGTGTAGAGGACCAAGTCATCCTCGTCTTGTGGTATTGAAAGTTTCGGGAGATTTTTGCAAATCTCTTTCAACTTCTTCATACCCTCTCGATGTTCCTCCTTCCAAATGAATGGAACATCTTTCTTCAGTAGTGGACTAAAGACCTTTCTGTGTTCTGCAAGGTTTTTGATAAACATCCCTGCAAAATTGACAACCCCGAGAAAACTTTGGAGCTGCTTCTTTTCTTTGAGATCCTCCGGGAAACCCTGAACTTTTTCCACAATATGATCTTGTAGAATAATCCCGGATTCATCGATCTCGATCCCCAGAAACTCCATCTTCTGGGTGGCTATGACTGCCTTCTTTTCAGACAGCACTAGTCCTTCCTGTTGACAAACATCCGCAAAGATCTCCAGATGCTTAACATGTTCATGAATGTTTTTTGATGCAATAAGAATGTCATCAATATAAACAAACATAAACGAAGAATAATCTTTGAAGAGATTATCCATCTTCCTTTGGAATATCTGAGGCGCGTTGGCTAGCCCCATTGGCATGACATTCCAGACATAATGTCCTTGTGGAGTTGAGAAGGCTGTAAATTTCTTACTCCCTTCCTCCATGCGAATCTGGTAAAACCCCGATTTGCAATCGAACTTCGAGAATACCCGTGCACTTCTGATGCAGTTGATAAGGTGTTCTCTGCTTGGGATGAAATATCCATCGAACTCAAGAATGTCATTAATCCCTTTATAATTAATGACCAATCTTGGCTTTCCTCGCTTGATCTCCCCATGATTTCTCACCAGAAATCCAGGACTGCTGTAGGGTGATCTTCCTTCTTCGATCAGCTTTAAATCAAGGTGTTCCTTGATTATACTCATCATATCCTGTTGATCTCGAGGGTTCATCAGGATAGGTCTGAACCTTACGAACTCATGCTCCTTTCCAGTTTTGACTTTCAAGGTTGCTCTGAGCTGGTTCTTGTCCCACCATGCCAATGGATCCTCGTGGTAACACTTCTGGATCCTCCTTTTGACGTCGGCAATGGACACCTGTTCTTCTTCCTTGATATCTTTGTGTGATATCAGGGATACTTTGAGGATTTGAGTTTCTTCCTCAGAGAGATTTGGGAATCCCTCAGTTCTGCATTTGAGCAAAACTTCTCCGAATCTCCTTTGATCCTTCATTTGGGGTCTCCGGAGTCTGCCATCATCACCACGCTTGCTGCGGAATTTGATTGGCATTGAACGATGAAAAGCTCCATTGAGCCTTTGCACAATGATTTTGTGATCACAGTTGGTTGTGAACACAAGCCGCCTGGCTTCATTGTCCTGTATGTACCTCTTGAAGCTTTGCAGAAAATTATTTCCGAATAATATATCTGCTCCGGTATCATGGAAATAAATTGGTGGAGTCTTGACCTTGTACCAAGGTGTCTGTCCTGCTCCGCCGATCAGTATTTCCGTTTGTTTTACTCCTTTTGATAGAAGCAAAATCTTTTTGGAGAAATCTCTTCCTACAATCCGAGGTAGATCTTCTTCTACTTCTGCTGGAAAGACTCCTCGTTTTGCTGTACAGATTCCTGCTCCTGAATCCACATAAGCAGCAAAATATTCTGCTTTGTACTTTTCATATAACATCCCTACCGAGATGTATATCGAGAACGGACTTGTCATTGGATCATTACTCTTTGGCGTCCAATAGTAATCTCCATTCCTCCTGATTTCCATGACCATGGTTTATATTTGTCAAGGAAATCTCGTCCTAAGATTAGGACGTCCGTTTCTGGTCCGGCTTGGCCTTCGGTCTGGATTTCAAAACCTCCAACCTCCAGAGTTCCGATATATCGGTTGTCTCCTGGATTCGCCAGATAATACAACGAACTGCAAGGAAACTGGTTTTCCTTGTTGGTTGTATTAATTCTTGTGGAAACTTGTCTCCATCCTTCGGGACATTTGAACTTGATTCTCATGTCCGGAGCTGGTGTTTCCTGAATCGCCCTTCTCTCATATGAATGAGAGAAACTTCTTGTTATAGGCCCTGAAGTTAGCCTATTTCCCTGGAATGATAGCCTTGGTGCTCCCAGTCTGAGACTCTGGTTATGGCTAAGCACCGTCTTGTCTCCAATATCGATGTCGATTTCTCCGATCTGAGGAATCTCTACTCGGTTTGGTTTGACTGCCTTGGCTACCTCCTTGAATATTTCTGGAATTTCAATGAACTCTTTCCCCAGAAATAATTCTGTGTGATGGGAATTTGATAAGGCATACGAGACTTGATAAGTCAGTGAGTATGGCCTATTCCCTTCTGTCATAAGCTCCTTCTTTTTGTAGTCCTGATAGAGGGTCAGGGCTCGGCTGAAGGATGAATCCTGTAGATTATAAGCGATCTGTGGATAGAACTCGGTTATAATCCTCTTGGCATAGAGATTGCCCGAAAAGGCTCCCAGAACTGATGCTCTAGTATCTCTGATTCTTTTGTCGCAAAGTGCGACATCAATTGGTTGGTCTGTCCCTGGGGAGAGGGATGATTTGATTACCAACTGAATTGCTCCAATATGAATCCATTTCATCGTGCTTGCGACTTCTGGCTTCATTTTCTTAAGATCCTGCCTAATATCTTCAGCAGGAACCAGCTGAATCTCCACCTGATTACTTGTAATCTCCATTGGAAGCGCCATTTCTCGGTTTGTGACACCAAAATAGACATGATGCTTCCTCTTGGATGGAATCAAGCTATTAAAAACTCGATTCAATCTCCCATTGGAAAACCCTTGGTATGTTTGTACCTCTCCAGTTTCCCTATTGAGTTTTTTCACGAGCTTTTTCACCACTTCTTCCTGTGGAATCAAAAAATGGCTAGTGAATCCATTCTGATCCTCTTTCTGGATGTGGTGGACCTCGTGTTCCTCTTTAGTCTGACTCGTCTCCGGTTGATCCATCGGACATCTCCGAATCTTCAGAACTAAAGACCTCTTCTTGCTCATATATACTCTCATCAGAGGATATATCTTCAAATTGATACACGGGTATCAATTTCTGGTGATAGATAGCGTCTTCGATATCCGGTGTGGATTCGAATCTCCTTATCTGCCTTTTCTTGTTGTCTGGGCAATTGGTTGAAATATGCCCCTTTGCACCGCACGACCAGCAGTTGCAATCCTTGAAACTTTCATTAGCCTTGGCCTGAGTACGCCTGAAAGTTTTTCTCGCCGGGATTCTCTTTTGATTTGAGAATCGGTTTCTTGATGGTCCGCTCCGTTGGCCTGACTTGTAGGAGCGTGCCTTCTGTTTGGTCCACATAGTTCTTGGCTTCCAAGAACTCCTTCTGGACTTTCTTTCATAGGGTTGATACCTATGTTTCTTTCTGCTCCTTCGTTGATATAGCAACTCAGCACCAATCTCTGTTGGAAGATCAATGTTGTCGCACATCAATGGGGATTTCTTGTTGAGTCTTCTCAATCTCTTGAGATTCCTCTGGTCCGCCGCCTTCTGGCACCATTCGGACAGCTTCTTGTGAACATAAGACATCCTCCTCGAAGCACTGTCAAGTGGATATCCTCCTGGTGAAACATACTCATTGATGAGCATTTCCCTCCATGGACTTGGAAGCTTTGGAAAGAAGAGGTCCATGGCAGTCTGATCTTCAACTTCCCCCATATGAACATATAGGGTGTACAGACGCAGAAATTCATTGAGAGCTTTTGGCTCTAGCACTATCAACCTTAGATTGTAAAGTGCCTGTTGATATTTCTTGCGTTTCTCCTCTGCGGATCCTTCGAAAAAACCCATTCCCAAAAAATGGATTTTAATTTGTTTAGTAATTTCCTTAATGATATCATATAAGGACGTGCTACTAAACAATTCCTCCCTGGTCGGAACTTCAAGTTTTTCCCAGAATTGTTTTGCCATGCCTGCCAAACTAGCTTCGAAGACTCTGGCAAATTCTTTTTTGTCGTAATCAATTGTGGCAATCACGACCTTTAATGATGAAGCCCATTCGTCGATGAGACCCTCCCATTCTTTAAAACTGGCTTCGTCAAGGTTGAGAATCAATCCGTATGGATGGATTGGTTCCAGTGTGACCTTTCCTACAGGTGTATCCTGCATCTGAGGCCTCCGTCGCCTGGTTCGTTGGAACTGACTTGCATCGTCTTGAGCTGACCCCTTCTTTTACGATCCTTCTTCTTGAGGCTCTGTTTTGGGAACCTCATCTCCTTGGTTCATCTTTAGCTCTACCATATTGAGGTTAGCAAAAGATTCTGCCAACTCCTGTAGATCTTCTAATCCGATTCTGTCAAGGCTATCCATGATATTTGCCTTTCATGATTCGGATTATGTCCTCCGGCTGCAACTCTTTGGGTGTTGCATCGAATAGAGATGTAGACGTCGGATCTTTGGACCATTGATTCCGAATTTTTCCGGAACATGGTTTTCGCCTTTCGATCTCCTCCATTCTTTTCTGGATATCACGCAAGAGGGTCAATATTTCCTCTTGTTTGAGTGATATTCTGCTTAGCTCCATCGGTAGATCGTATAGCTTGACGCCATAATATTCCACCGTTTTTTGGATCTCCCGCAAGTTGACGTTGTCGGAAGAGCTTGGCTCGATCTTTTGGTAGCCTGGATAGACTACTCCTGCTTTGTCTTTTAGTTCCATCAATCGTGCGACCAATGGGCCTCGTCTCTCCTTCGTTCAATGGCCATTCTGGCAGCGGCCATTCTCATGAGGTGCTCATGATAACCTTGGATACTCGCGATGATATCGCGAATCAGCTCGATATCTTCTCCTCGTCGTAGGTTGGTAACGAGGACTCGATTGTTCCATCTAAGATCGCTTATGAAGCGACTGGTTTCTATCTCCAGATTTTGGAGAGAGTTCCTGTAGTGTACACATCTCGGACATTCGTCCGGATCCATAAACTTTAAATGGAGTCTCCTCCCATATGGGTTAATAATAAAATAAATTAAAAATTACATAATTCCTCTATAAAAACCCGCTCTGATACCATTTTAAACAAGGATCTTTTAAACTGTTTTTTGCTCGAAAGTACGTGGCGTTGTCTCACAGTCCAGACCCAGATTACCAGGTAATCTATCGGGCACGAGGAAAGTTTCCAGCCGATATACCATTCAAGCCCAATCTTATACATGTTTTAGGTATAATTGTCTTTTAGTCCAAAACCAAAAGTTTTAGGGGTCAAAGTACAAAGAATTTTATAATGGGGTTATTTTTGAATATTCCAAACTTTGGCCATGGGAGATTCCAGAAAAAATTGAAAGGTGATGAATTATGGGGCAAAATCTAAAGGTGGTGTTATAAACTAGAATTTGGTCATAGTTCATGTATTTAGGGGCAATAACCCCAAATAAAAATAATAAAAACTGTCCACTTTTTAATTGAAAAGACAGAAATACCCTTAACTTTAAATACATAAAAACTAACCATTTTTCTCTCATTCTCTCTCTCTCTCACTACCGCCGCAACCACCACCATCTCTCTCTTCCTCCACCACCTCCTGCTTCACCACAGCCGCCATACTCTCCGATACCGACCTCCGTGCCACCGCCTAACGAGATCTACACCGCCTCGACCTCGTCGCCTCCGCCATCTCCTGCTTCGCCCCCCGCCGCGAAGCGCCGCCGCCCCGGCCTCACCGCCCCCGTCATCTCCTGCTTCACCCCCGCCGCGACTTTAGCCTCCTCCCGCCACCAATTCCTTCGAAATAGAGGAGGATGAGTGCGGCAGCGCTTCGAGTTCCGCGGCAGCTGCGGAGGATCTCACCGACGCGCCGTCGTTTCTAGGGTTTCTGACGAGCTGGTCGGCAATCAACAGATCTCTCTCTCTCGACAGATCTCCCCCAAATCTGATGTGAATTTGAGTTTTTCTAATTTCTCTCCCCCAGAAATTGAAGGCGGCGGCGGCTACCTTTCCTCTCCAGCGACGGCGACAAAGTTCCTTTCTCCATCAGCGGTACTCCAGCAGCGCAGCGTTCTCCAGCGGGCGGTGCTCCAGCGGTGGTGATTCTTAGAGATCCAGCGGCGGTGCGACGTTCTCCGGCGTTTTTCGACGCTTCTGCCATCTCCTCTCTCTCCCTCTCTTTGCTGCGACAACGTTCTCCGGTGTTTTTCATTTGCAGTGACTTATTCTATGAAAGAGTTGGAGTTTCTCATTTCGTTGTTTCTCTCATAAATATTCAATATAGGTCGTTGGTTTACTTTCCTGTAAATGAAGTGATAATTGTTCTTCTCTAACAAACTATTCTTCAGTAGCTGCTGTTTGTGATATTACTCTTCAAAAATTCAAGCAGTCTCAATGTTTTCTCTTAATGTATTTCCTGTATTTTTCATTGCTTATGTTGCCAAAATCAAGATAGCTTTTTGTTGTCATTCATATGTAGTATGTTTGATTGAGTGTTGATCATCTTGTTTGAGTTGATAGGGGTAGAATGGATTCAAGTGCACACAACTTTGGTTCGTCAGAATTGGAGTTGGATTTGGAGAGGGAGTATGAGATCAATCTAAATCTTCCCGGTTCAAGTCCACCGCCATTGCAGAGCTTCGTTGCAGCAGGTTTTGAGAGCAATGCTGCATACTTCTCGTGGCCGGCTTGCAAGATAAGTGATGCAGCAGAGGATTGCTAGTGCTGCGAATATTATGGCCTATGAAGTCTGTGGGAATCAAACCAAGCAAATGTTGTAATTTCTTGAGAATTATGCCTTTACCTATGAGATTTCGATTGGTGAAATGTTTTATTTTAATGTTTTTAGAGTTTGTGGTTGGCTTGCTTGGTATAGTAAAGTGCCATTTATTTTGATTCGGAATAGAGGATATACGTACGAATTCACAATTTAATGTTTTTGAATTCACGACCATATTTATGAATTCACAACTTAATATTTTTAAATTCACATCTAGATTTAAGAATTCACAACCACGTCGATGAATTCATAACTTAATGTTCTTGAATTCACAACTAGCTCGATCAATTCATAACTTAATATTCTTGAATTTACAACCAAATCTATAAATTCACAATCAAAATAAATTACAGTTTTAATTGTGAATTCAAACTTTAAAAACTCAAACTCACAACTACTTGAATTCACAACCAAAATAAATTCTAGTTGTGAATTAAATTCAAGTTGTGAATTCGACTGATTGTGAATTCACAACCAACATAAATATGGTTGTGAATTAAATTTTGGTTGTGAATTCGTTTGTTGTGAATTCACAACCAAAAAATTCTAGTTGTGAATTCGATTGGTTGTGAATTAAATTTTGGCTGTGAATTAGACTAGTTGTGAATTCACAAACAAAAAATTCTGGTTGTGAATTCGACTGGTTGTGAATTCTCAATTCACAACCAGTGTGAATTCACAACCAAAATTTTTTGGTTGTGAATTCACACTGGTTGTGAATTGCGGGATTTTTTAAAGGGGTGATGTAAAGTGGACATTTTTTTAATTTTTAATGTGAAGGGTATTTTGGTAACAGTGGACATTTTTTATGTTTTTTTATTTTAGTTGTCACGACCGGCCATTAATTAAGGATAATTAAGCCGGGAAAACCATGACTAAGGGAGGGAGATTAGAAGCGGGGTAGAAAGGGGAATAATTAAACAAGGAATGATAGTATTTAATCGTTGTTAACAAAAGGAATATTTATAATATAACGGAGGTTTAGTCATATTGACTCAAATAAACTAATAAGTTCGGATAATTCCAACTTAGCCAAAATATCATAATACTTCTGAGTACGCAGCGGAATAAGGTTCTGATTACATGTATGAAGACATGTATCCCCAGAGTTCATTAATACATAAGGATAAGACAAAAGACTCCGCTCGTCACTTCATCACCACCAGCCGCTGCTCAACCTGCACATTTAGAAATATATGCAGGGCTGAGTACAAAAGTACTCAGTGGGCACGTATGCCTAAGTATAAAAATACATGCTTCAAAACTGTAAATTGTCATGCCATCGTAAACAGTACATCAAGGGAGTTTTCGTGAGATAGGCCCAAGCTTACTAAATTCTTTTGTGATTCTTAAAGTTCGACTGATCAGTCTAAGTTCTCTTATAATCTATCATATCTGAAGCTGTGTGCCGGAGAGGTGGCCACCTCTCACGGACACTTGACCGGCCAACCCGCTCGATGACTCACGGCCTTGGGTGTACACTAGCCCTGGCAGGATAGCTATCAACTGCTCAGGACCCGAATTCGATTACAAACTTGGCAAAAGCCACATCAGATAGATATCATACTGGAATTGAAACATTTTATGGCAAGACAATACTTGAAATAACTTTAACTCAAAGATTTTGTCATGAAATAACTTGCTTGAACGTAATATTTAAACTCATTTGATATATATGAAAGTAATGCCCACCTGATAGGATATTTCTGTGATACGGTGGCTCCTTAATCGCTTGTTATTCCCGACCTTGACCATTATTACGAGAATGTACATATGTAATACCCCGATTTCTTCTTAATAGGATTTCACGAGAATACTTGAACTTAGAATAAGTAGTTTCTCGCCCGGATAAATTATTATATTTCTTTTCGAAAAAGTATTCCTTTTAATAATAGATTTTATCAAATTATTTGAAGGCAATGTGCTTATATTTTCTATCTCAATAAATTATTTTGATGTGGGCTTTGTAAACAATTTGCAAATGATCACTTATTTAAGAAGCCCACTATATCTTTAAGTGGACCGAATATATATATATATATCTTGAGTTTTTGCATGAGTTTTTAATCTTTTACTTGGGGCAGTAGAATTGACACATTACATGATCATCAGTAGTTAGTTTTAATGCATGATAGGGGTACTTCCACGTCTTCTTCTTCCTGCCAGTTTCCCCTATAAATTTTAGCCATTCTCGCCCTTTCGATCACACACGAAGCAGCTTAACTCTTCACCCAACACACAACTCAAAATCCCATCTTCTCACCAAGAGTAGCAGGCGACAGTTCGTAGCTCAAAATCACAGCCCTCAAAATTTACTTCATAACAGAACTCCTCATTAAGGTTTGCCCCAGTACACTTCTTCTCAACAAACAATCATGTTCATACACCACACACAAAAGCATAATAACCATTCTTTATTTACAATCAAACAGGACATTCATAAAAGATGATTAGCATACATGAATAAAGATCATATCTTGCTTTTTTTTTTATGTACATATGGTTGTTACAGAAACTGCACATGAAAAAGAAAACAAGTTTACAGAATGTCTATGGACTAATTGAGCCTTACATGTATTTTCTGTAATCTTTCGCTATGTGTTGTTGATGTGGGAGTCGAGTCGAGGCGAGTCAGGGCAGGGGGGAGCGAAGGCAGCAGTGCTGCTGTGGTCACCGCGGCGGCGCGGTTACTGCTGTTGTCGCCGGCGTGGCTGTCATCGCGGATAGAATGAGAGAAGGAGGGGAGGCGGGATAGAGTCGGCAGTTGCGAACGGCGGCGGTGGTGGTCTGAAACTCCTGCTGCCCGTCGGCCGATAGAAAGATAAGGAAGGGTCTGAGAGGGTGAGTAGGAGGTGGCTGGCGGCGGTGGTCCTTCGCCGTTGGCCGTCCAGCCGAGAAAAAAAAAGATGGGAAGGGTAGATTTGCAGATTTAGGGATTTCAGAATTTGGGTATTTGAGAGAAAGAGAGAAAGAGAAGCAAGATGGGGAAAATGGAGAGGGGGAAAAGTGAGGGCGGCGGCGACAACGCTGTTGTCGCCGGCGATGGAGAAGTGGCGAGGCAGCTGGTGAGAGAGAGATGGCGGAGAGAGGAGGAGAAAGGGGTGTGTTCTGGTTTTGGTGAGAGAGAGAGGGGAGACGTAAAGAGGGAGAAATAAGGGGGAGTTTGACTTATGGAATTTTGGGCTTGTTTGTTTATAATTTGGGCCTATACTTTTAATTCAAGTTGGGCCTGATTTAATTAAAGAGTTGGGCTGCATGTTTGTTAAGATGTTGGGCTGATTTACATTCTTTAAATCATGTTTTACTTAAATCATTTAGTCAAGTCCTTAATCAGTTGGTTAATTTGAATAATTTGAGTTTGATTGATTATTTGTGTAATTATTTACTTTATGTGATTTTAACTTTTGATATGAATTTGCATAGTGAATAATGCAATAAAAGTATTTTGATAATTTCGATTTTTAAGATTTTCAATTGAGTTTTGAAAATCCGGGCGCAGAATATGGAAGGGTCTGAGAGGGTGAGTAGGAGGTGGCTGGCGGCGGTGGTCCTTCGCCGTTGGCCGTCCAGCCGAGAAAAAAAAAAGATGGGAAGGGTAGATTTGCAGATTTAGGGATTTCAGAATTTGGGTATTTGAGAGAAAGAGAGAAAGAGAAGCAAGATGGGGAAAATGGAGAGGGGGAAAAGTGAGGGCGGCGGCGACAACGCTGTTGTCGCCGGCGATGGAGAAGTGGCGAGGCAGCTGGTGAGAGAGAGATGGCGGAGAGAGGAGGAGAAAGGGGTGTGTTCTGGTTTTGGTGAGAGAGAGAGGGGAGACGTAAAGAGGGAGAAATAAGGGGGAGTTTGACTTATGGAATTTTGGGCTTGTTTGTTTATAATTTGGGCCTATACTTTTAATTCAAGTTGGGCCTGATTTAATTAAAGAGTTGGGCTGCATGTTTGTTAAGATGTTGGGCTGATTTACATTCTTTAAATCATGTTTTACTTAAATCATTTAGTCAAGTCCTTAATCAGTTGGTTAATTTGAATAATTTGAGTTTGATTGATTATTTGTGTAATTATTTACTTTATGTGATTTTAACTTTTGATATGAATTTGCATAGTGAATAATGCAATAAAAGTATTTTGATAATTTCGATTTTTAAGATTTTCAATTGAGTTTTGAAAATCCGGGCGCAGAATATTAAGATTTAGTAGCTTTGTTAAAATGTTAGCAGAGACGATATTTTGAGGCCTATTAAGATTAGATTATTCTTGTAGGTCCACTTGATAGAAGGTTTTAGCACTGATTTTACAAGGCAAGAGAATTTGTGCATCTTTTATCTACAGGCTTGTCCTAACGAGGTGGGTTTTTATTTTCCAATGTATGTTTTGAGTTATTGAGCTCTAAATTTTTATGCAAATGCAAATGAATGTCCATGTTAAAATGTTTTTATCTCTCTATTGTTTAAAGTGCTCCTATGTTCTCTAACGATCGGGTCCTAGCCGACGTAGCGATTGGATCGCCCTGGTTAGGATTGTGTACACACAAGGGGGTATTGTGGGCTGCTCCCACTTGCCTCAGACTGTCAGACTTGGGCTGCTCCCATTTCTGAAACATGCATGGTAGTGGACCTCTGTGGGCTGCTCCCACAAGTTCACATAATAGGTGAAGCACCAGTAGAGAGAAGACTGAAAATGGATCCACAATTTATTTTAAGTATGCATGGAATGCTTTCTAATATTTCTATGTTATACTGTTCATAGCATGGATTATTCTTTTAAATGGATTTTTCAAATGTTTTCAAATGGCTAAACCCACTGAGTATATTAGTACTCAGCCCTGCAATTGTTTTCAAAACCTTTTGCAGGTTGAGCGGCAGATGGTGACGTGCGAAGCTGAGGGAGGGTGTTGCTGTATTCCCAAATGAATGTCAAGAATAAATTCCGCTGCCATAATATTCACTTAGGTGGATATCTTTTGAGATTGACTCTTTAAATATTCTTAGCCTAATTATTATGAACTCTTTTGGCAATCGCATTTCTAGCAACTGAACCTCGCATATATGTATGTCTAGTTTGAAGTGTTATCTTGTTGTCTCAGACCTCCGAACTTTTGATCCTGGTTGGGAGAATTTCTATCTAAGTTGTCGTATTTATTATCCTTAAATTCCGAAATTCCTTTATTATGAATGTGTCACCCAAATCTAAAGACATATCACCTATTTTATCCTAGCAAAGTCTAGAAATCCCATTAAGTAGCACGTTTCCTATTCTCCCGGGAATGAGGGCTGTCACAGATGGTATCAGAGCGAAAGTTCTTGGCTCTGAGACCGCAAGTTCATTGATGTCGAGTCTAGGATAACATCTCTAGACTTCTTAAAGTTTATACAGCAACCCTCAGCTAGTCGTCACACTGCCCTCAACCAAGGTATGTTAATCATGTTTTCAAAATGTTTACTGAAATGCATGCACCAAATGAATATGTTATAAAACATGTTAAGATTGAATATGCACTGAGATAGAACATGCATTATGATTGAACATGCATTGAGATGAACATGTATTGAGACTGAACATGCATAGAGACGGGACACGCATTGAGAATGAACATGCACTGAGACAAAACATGCATTGAGACGGAACATGTATTGAGACTGAACATGCATTGAAACATAGCATGTATTGAAACTATAAACGCACTGAGGATGAACATGCATTGAGATAGAATATACGTATTGAGACTGAACATGCAATAAGAATGGATGTGTTTTGAGATTGAATGCATTGATATGAATTGTGACTGAACATACACTGAAGCGGATCATGTATGGAGACGTCCGTACACTGAAACGCAACATGTATGGAACCTTAACATTTATTGAGACTAGACATGCATATGATCATGAATTTGAGATTTAAATATTTTATCATACAAAAGTATGTGCCCGACTTGTTTTGAAATGAGGAAATGTTGCATAAATGATTAATATGCAATTTATTACCATGAGATGATTCAACCAATGCGTGTTATTACATGTGAACCTAGAAAGGATATGATGACAGACTATAGTCGCTTGATGAACTGATGAAGGATGTCTTTAGATTTCTATTTTTATAACCAACGAATTTTAGAAGACATGAACAGATTAAGAATAGAAAGGACTATACAATGAAAGCACTGAACATAGAATGACAGAACATAGAAAGTATAGAACGGTAGAAACGTAGAAACATAGAAGAATAAGGCATAGAAAATCGGAATACGAAAGTTAGAATATCAGAGCATGACACATAAAAAGGTGACTCATGGACAACCAATATTGGTTTCAGAATAGAAAGATTTTTAGGTCATTAGTATCATAGATTTTTAAGAAGAATGAAGAAGAAGCCCAACATTGTTGATTACATGCAGAATGGCAGGAAGAGGACCTAATCCTGAAGAACATGTGCCACGAGTTATACCAGAACGTAGTGTGGAAGAGAGGTTTCGCAAGCATAATCCACCAACTTTTGATGGCCTTGGTGATCCTCTGGATGCCGAGAGATGGGTAAGAGCTACTGAAAGAATACTCAACCATGTTGGCTGTGGGGATAGGGAGAAACTCACATGCGCAATTTTCCAACTCGTTGATGAGGCCGAATTCTGGTGGGAATCGGTGCAACGAACTTTGACCCCCGAGCAATGGGAGGCGTACACGTGGAATGATTTTAAAGAAAGATTGTATGAAAAATATATCCCTGGATGCTATAGAAAGAAGAAACAAGATGAGTTTTGGAATTTACGACAAGGAAATATGACGGTCACTGAGTACGATCGAATGTTTAACCAGCTCTCGCGATATGCTCCGCATCTAGTTGACACGGACGAGAAATGTGCAGAAAAGTTTCGACAAGGTCTACGGCTTGAGATAGCCGTTCCACTAGCCAGTCAGGGAGCATTAACATATGCTCAATCTTTGAGCAGGGCCCTAAACATCGAAGCAATACTACCAAAGGAAAAAGAAAATGTGTCAGCACAAGCACCGACCCAAAACTATGGAAAAATGAAACGTAAATGGGAAGGCGGAAATGAAGGGAACCCAGGAAAAATGAAGCAACCATGGAGAGGAACTCAGCAACAACAAGGACAGGCTGAAGGAAAGCCTTTATGTCCAACATGTCAGAAAAATCACTATGGTGAATGTAAGATAGGCTCCAACGACTGCTTTAGGTGCAAGCAACCAGGGCATTTTGCCAGAGACTGCCCAAACAATAACAGGAACATGGGAATTCCACAACCTCAGAACCTTGCCCCTCAAAGGCCGAATCAAGTACTAATTGGTAACGAGCGGCCAAATCAGAGACAGCCTGCACGTGCTAGGGCTTATGCTCTTAACCAACAACAAGCAGTTGAAGCACCTGAATATTTAGAAGGTACAATTGTCATAAATTGACGTATCTGTTTTAACATCAAGAGCTTCATACTTTTGTCTCTACATGCATGTGAAATGTTAAGTTTAAAGCCTATGGTGGTGGAAGCTTTCAAGATGATATATATATATAAAAATGATAAGCAAGCATGACAAGTTAGTCATATTTGGGATTTAGAAAATGGAAAGAGATTGATGGACATGTTCGATCGAAAGATCAAAACCTTATGGAGTATCCAGATTTATTCTGCCTTTATAGAATCTCTATGAACGAGAAAAGTATGTGCAAACTAGAAGTCAAGTTTGCTAGCCGAGAATTTCAAATTTCGAGGACGAAATTTTTTTAACGGGGAAGGGTTGTAATACCCCGATTTCTTCTTAATAGGATTTCACGAGAATACTTGAACTTAGAATAAGTAGTTTCTCGCCCGGATAAATTATTATATTTCTTTTCGAAAAAGTATTCCTTTTAATAATAGATTTTATCAAATTATTTGAAGGCAATGTGCTTATATTTTCTATCTCAATAAATTATTTTGATGTGGGCTTTGTAAACAATTTGCAAATGATCACTTATTTAAGAAGCCCACTATATCTTTAAGTGGACCGAATATATATATATATATCTTGAGTTTTTGCATGAGTTTTTAATCTTTTACTTGGGGCAGTAGAATTGACACATTACATGATCATCAGTAGTTAGTTTTAATGCATGATAGGGGTACTTCCACGTCTTCTTCTTCCTGCCAGTTTCCCCTATAAATTTTAGCCATTCTCGCCCTTTCGATCACACACGAAGCAGCTTAACTCTTCACCCAACACACAACTCAAAATCCCATCTTCTCACCAAGAGTAGCAGGCGACAGTTCGTAGCTCAAAATCACAGCCCTCAAAATTTACTTCATAACAGAACTCCTCATTAAGGTTTGCCCCAGTACACTTCTTCTCAACAAACAATCATGTTCATACACCACACACAAAAGCATAATAACCATTCTTTATTTACAATCAAACAGGACATTCATAAAAGATGATTAGCATACATGAATAAAGATCATATCTTGCTTTTTTTTTTATGTACATATGGTTGTTACAGAAACTGCACATGAAAAAGAAAACAAGTTTACAGAATGTCTATGGACTAATTGAGCCTTACATGTATTTTCTGTAATCTTTCGCTATGTGTTGTTGATGTGGGAGTCGAGTCGAGGCGAGTCAGGGCAGGGGGGAGCGAAGGCAGCAGTGCTGCTGTGGTCACCGCGGCGGCGCGGTTACTGCTGTTGTCGCCGGCGTGGCTGTCATCGCGGATAGAATGAGAGAAGGAGGGGAGGCGGGATAGAGTCGGCAGTTGCGAACGGCGGCGGTGGTGGTCTGAAACTCCTGCTGCCCGTCGGCCGATAGAAAGATAAGGAAGGGTCTGAGAGGGTGAGTAGGAGGTGGCTGGCGGCGGTGGTCCTTCGCCGTTGGCCGTCCAGCCGAGAAAAAAAAAGATGGGAAGGGTAGATTTGCAGATTTAGGGATTTCAGAATTTGGGTATTTGAGAGAAAGAGAGAAAGAGAAGCAAGATGGGGAAAATGGAGAGGGGGAAAAGTGAGGGCGGCGGCGACAACGCTGTTGTCGCCGGCGATGGAGAAGTGGCGAGGCAGCTGGTGAGAGAGAGATGGCGGAGAGAGGAGGAGAAAGGGGTGTGTTCTGGTTTTGGTGAGAGAGAGAGGGGAGACGTAAAGAGGGAGAAATAAGGGGGAGTTTGACTTATGGAATTTTGGGCTTGTTTGTTTATAATTTGGGCCTATACTTTTAATTCAAGTTGGGCCTGATTTAATTAAAGAGTTGGGCTGCATGTTTGTTAAGATGTTGGGCTGATTTACATTCTTTAAATCATGTTTTACTTAAATCATTTAGTCAAGTCCTTAATCAGTTGGTTAATTTGAATAATTTGAGTTTGATTGATTATTTGTGTAATTATTTACTTTATGTGATTTTAACTTTTGATATGAATTTGCATAGTGAATAATGCAATAAAAGTATTTTGATAATTTCGATTTTTAAGATTTTCAATTGAGTTTTGAAAATCCGGGCGCAGAATATTAAGATTTAGTAGCTTTGTTAAAATGTTAGCAGAGACGATATTTTGAGGCCTATTAAGATTAGATTATTCTTGTAGGTCCACTTGATAGAAGGTTTTAGCACTGATTTTACAAGGCAAGAGAATTTGTGCATCTTTTATCTACAGGCTTGTCCTAACGAGGTGGGTTTTTATTTTCCAATGTATGTTTTGAGTTATTGAGCTCTAAATTTTTATGCAAATGCAAATGAATGTCCATGTTAAAATGTTTTTATCTCTCTATTGTTTAAAGTGCTCCTATGTTCTCTAACGATCGGGTCCTAGCCGACGTAGCGATTGGATCGCCCTGGTTAGGATTGTGTACACACAAGGGGGTATTGTGGGCTGCTCCCACTTGCCTCAGACTGTCAGACTTGGGCTGCTCCCATTTCTGAAACATGCATGGTAGTGGACCTCTGTGGGCTGCTCCCACAAGTTCACATAATAGGTGAAGCACCAGTAGAGAGAAGACTGAAAATGGATCCACAATTTATTTTAAGTATGCATGGAATGCTTTCTAATATTTCTATGTTATACTGTTCATAGCATGGATTATTCTTTTAAATGGATTTTTCAAATGTTTTCAAATGGCTAAACCCACTGAGTATATTAGTACTCAGCCCTGCAATTGTTTTCAAAACCTTTTGCAGGTTGAGCGGCAGATGGTGACGTGCGAAGCTGAGGGAGGGTGTTGCTGTATTCCCAAATGAATGTCAAGAATAAATTCCGCTGCCATAATATTCACTTAGGTGGATATCTTTTGAGATTGACTCTTTAAATATTCTTAGCCTAATTATTATGAACTCTTTTGGCAATCGCATTTCTAGCAACTGAACCTCGCATATATGTATGTCTAGTTTGAAGTGTTATCTTGTTGTCTCAGACCTCCGAACTTTTGATCCTGGTTGGGAGAATTTCTATCTAAGTTGTCGTATTTATTATCCTTAAATTCCGAAATTCCTTTATTATGAATGTGTCACCCAAATCTAAAGACATATCACCTATTTTATCCTAGCAAAGTCTAGAAATCCCATTAAGTAGCACGTTTCCTATTCTCCCGGGAATGAGGGCTGTCACAACATAAGATATTGCTCGATGAAAATCCTCAAATGAGAATGCGTATTTAACTATGCATGAACCTTATATGCATGAACTTATTATTCTGAACGACATTCGGGAACTTCTATTAGTAGTCTCTCCACATAGGACTAAGCAATGAGATTAGCTATCTCTCTTCTATTGCGGTTAAACAATTAACTATAAATATTCTGCTCATCTCAGGGTGTTCTAACCCTCCCAATGAATAAATCCAAATTGGAGATAATTGAATCGAATCAACCGATTAATCGAGGTTAATCAATATTCGAGTCAAAGAAATAATAATGGTAATTCAATAATTAAAAGGCTAAAACATAAGGAAGCCTAATAATTAATCAAGAATGACTCGAACGGAAATGAAGCAATCGGGCTGGAATAATATAATGACGAGGTCCAAATAATATAATAATTATCTTGAACTCAAATAATTAAAGGAATAATTAGTTGGGTTCAACTGAAATAATTCATTGGTTCAGTAACTAAAATAAATTGGCCCAAATGAAGAAGTAAATAGTTGGGCTTAACTAAATAAATCTGAAACAGGCCCAATAGAATTAAATAAATTTCAGCCCAAGAAAATTAAATAAATTCGGCCCAGATAGAAAGAAAAATAGATGGCCCAATGAATTAATAATTAAAGTCCAAGCAAAATAATTGAGTTAGGCCCAATTATACAATTAAAGGGGAAAGCCCAAATCCTCCCCCCCAAACATCTCAGTTTCTCTCTTCTCAATCAAAAGACGCTCTCTTCGGTTCTCTCTCTCTCTCCCTCGACCCGCCTTCAGCCGAGGCGTCCGCCGCCGCAGCTCCGGCGCGGCCGTGCCTGGCCAAGGGCGGCGCCTCTCGCCGTCTCACTCTCTTCTCGCTCAAGCTGGCAGAAACAATTGAAGCCCTGCCTCTCCCCCTTTCAAAATCGAGCCCTAGCTCTCCCAAAATCAGAAATCGCCGCCGCCGCCCCTGCAATTCCGGCGATCGTCCCTCCACCTTTACCTCCATCTCTGCCTTCCCTCGTTTTCAATTTCTTGAATTCAACCTTGAGAAAAAAAAGGGAAAGCGAGCCCTAATTCTCCCGCCTGTGCTTCGATCTGCTGCCGCCGCCGCGGGACCGGCGAGCGGCACCGCTGTCCGCGCATCCCTCCGACGCCTGCGCTCTTCCTCCCTTGAGAAAGCTCCGACGGGAGCTTCTCCTTTTGCTGATGTAGGGTTTCCGGCGAGCAGGGGAAGGTCCGCCGCCTCCGTCGTCCTCCGAGCTCCGTCGTGCGTCAGAAGTTCATCGTCGTGCAGTTTTTCTTGGTCACAAAGCAGGGCAGTAAGCCCTCCCTCAACAAAAGCTAAGTTTCTTACTCTCACTTTACAACTACTGCGTATGAATCGCCTGAGGTATCTTATGTACATGGTTTATCAGCTGTGAGATGGTAAAGCTATGGTGTGGAGGTCGAAGTCTGTGAAAGGTTATATGTTGCTGGTTCTTCATGCTGCTATGTTCATTCTCACATAATGCATTGGTTTTGTTTGTCTATCATGCTTGGATGCAGAAAATGTGTGATGGAATATAGTATGGGGCTGAGTAATTACCTTGAAAACGTGTTCTTGGTTGTATGCTGTTGAATATATGGGCTGGAAGGACTTGAAAAGTTCTGGCAGAGAGTGAACGAATGCTCTCTCCTGCTTCTTGTTTGTTAAGGTCTTTAAGGGGTTGGAACTGAAATAGAATGTTGATCTTTGCATTAATGCAGGTGGAATTTAGAAGGTGATGAAGAAAGTTGAAGAAAGCCTACTTCCTTGAAGTTTGGCAGCAGTGCAGTAAATGATTTCTTCCTCCAATGCTTCGAGTGTTGGGGTACTACTGGACTGGAGCAGCTTGAAGTCTTGGCAGAGTAGTTAAGCCAAGTCTCCCATTTCTTTGTGATTGCTGGTGCGAAATGGAAGGAATGGGTGAAGTGTTGGGGTAGTATAAAGGGTGGATGGAGGCTGCACACTTGAGTGTGCTAGAGAATAGGTAGGAGGGGTAGGAAGAATGAGATTGGAGGAGTGGGGCGGCAGATTTTTGCACACACATACACTTCTTTTTATCTACTTTTGATGTAGTAGGGTAGTCTAGAGTAGGAGTAGGAAAGATGATGCTTGTAAATGTAGATGTGATGTAATAATTAAAATTGTTCTATCTTGATAAATCCAAATTTGTAATAATGTATGTAACACCCCGCATTTTTTTTCCTTATTATAAGTACCTTGTGTTTTAAGAGTACTGAGATATAAAAATAAGCTATTGATGAGATGAGATTTCTAATGGTTGAGCTATTATATTTTCGATGATGGAATTAGAGAGTGAAATACTTTGAGGAAATAAAGATGTATAGAGATGATGGTTGAACGAGGATGAAGTTAATGATATCTTTTCTTTTGATAGTATGTTAGCCGAGTTCTGGCCTTGGAGATCTGTTTTGGCCTAAGAGTTTTGCTATGGCTTGCGAGCTCTGCTCGGGATGCGGGCTCTGGAATGCCATAGGTGAGGTCATTCCCTATGGAATGCCATAGGTGAGGCCATTCCCTATGGAATGCCATAGGTGAGGCGATACCTATGGAAATGCCAGAGGTGAGGCAATTCCTCTGGAATGCCATAGGTGAGGTCATTCCCTATGGAATGCCATAGGTGAGGCCATTCCCTATGGAATGCCATAGGTGAGGCGATACCTATGGAAATGCCAGAGGTGAGGCAATTCCTCTGGAATGCCATAGGTGAGGCCATTCCCTATGGAATGCCATAGGTGAGGCGATACCTATGGAAATGCCAGAGGTGAGGCAATTCCTCTGGAATGCCATAGGTGAGGTCTTTTCCTATGGAAATGCCAGAGGTGGTCATTCCTCTGGAATTGCCATAGGTGAAGCCATTCCTCTGCATTGGTAGAGAAATCACCATTTCTCTGCTCTGGTGCGGAACTAACTTTAGAGAGAGAGAAGTCAAAGCAAGTGGATAAGCATAGTTATCGGATAAGATATTTTATGCAAGTGGATAATTAAGCATGTGTTGTTTATCCAATACTTGTTGGCTAAGTAAATGGGGTTATATATATATATAACACCTTTCTCTTCCATCCCCCATAACAGGCGTCCCTTTTCTCTCTCTCCTCTCTCTTTTCTCTCTCCTCTCTCGACTGTCATTACCAACGCCATTGATAAGCTGGTAAAAAGCTTCGTAAGTTACTTGTATCCCATAACCACCGATTAAATCTAGCTAAAAACATTCGTAAATCCATAGAACAAGAGCTCGGGTGAAGGTTCGAGCTAGGAGTCAAGGAAGAGGAGTTATACTTTTTGTTACAGATCATAAGAGTAAGCTTCTAAACACATGAATTTACTTATATCTAAGCTTTATGAGCATGTATATAGATGAGTGAAGCATGAAACCAACTCCTAATTCGAGCTGGTAATTTTCGAAGATCACTAGGGTTGGAAGTCTTATAAAATTTTTGTCGTCTTCTAACTTTAAGATAGAGAGTATATGCATGCTATTAAGATGTTAATTATTGATCTTTGAATGAAAAGCATGATTTGATTTTGAGATATGGTATATAAAGGTGTTAGATTGTGTGATGTTGGAAAGATAAGATTCATGAAGAAAGTGAGGATTTGAGTATGAAAATGAGCCTATGAGATTGTAGTTATGATGGTTGATGGATTAAAATGATGATTAGAATTGTTTGATAACGATAATGATGAATTGGTTTGACAAGAAAATAGAGTATGCTTGGATATATGTTTAGGATGGACTAGTTGATGATTTAATTGGCTAGCTTTTAAGCTACTGACTTGATTGTTTTTGACGGGGTTTTTGATACCCAAAAATCTTGAAAATTTTATGGTAAACATATATAAGTGTTAGGAACGTTCATGTAAAATTTGAGGTCATTTGAACATCGTCTAATAACCTTTTCATTTATGAGTCTCCAACTGCAACTGTCTACCGAAAGTGTGAAAGAAACAGATACTAGAATCACTTTTCCAGTAGTTTTTCATGAGTTTATGGTTTCTATATTTTTATATGAACAAGATGAACATGTTAGCTAGCTACCCATAAAATTTTAAGTCTTTTTGACAAGATCTACTATTTTTCTAAAATCAAAACTTTCAGTTGCACAAAACTGTCGAATAGGGTAGACTGTAGGAAAATGATCATATCTCCTAAACCACATAGAGTTTTGCAACCTACTTTTTTTTAAATGAAACTAGACGTTAAGAGGTTTCAAATGATATGAGTCCCAAACCCAGGAGAGTTCCGAGGTAAAGCAGTTTATTACTTGAAGTTGGGACAGAGTATATGAAGTCAAGTATGGTCTTTCACTAATTACACCTACTTTGATCTAGTAAATTGTATGTGTTAATGGTGATAACTATACACCTTAGTAATTCATAAAAAGGCTAATGGAGTATATATATATATGTTTATATATGTATATAGATGTAATACTTTTCCGAGATAAATGTACTTAACCGAATTTGGTTCTCTTGAGAGATTTAACCAGATGGTGAAGTCATTAAGCATTATGCGAATTATCAGATATTTGTTAAAGAATGTGTTATAACCTCACAACTTTAGTATGTGATTGATAGATGGGTTTGAGTATTTAGGAGTCGTTCCTTAATGAACTAATTAGACTTAAAATTCGGTGATGCATTGGAAATAAAAATGATGAATATTTAGAATTTATTATAAGAGAGTTTGTTACGAAGAGTGATTAGTTACAAGGGAACAAAGGAAGACTACTACTTAGATAAGAATAGTAAACCTAGTGAGGATTTGTCTAATTGACGTTTATTTTATTACATGATCGTCTATGCCAACGATGATATCTGAAGACGCGAGTCAAGGGCATAAGTAGGATTTCTCCGAAGTACTAGTACCAAAGCTAAGATTTCCAGGTGGGCATTACTTTCTAATACTCCTATTACTGGCTTTTTAAAATGATGATTATGATGATGTCTATAAGTTTTTAAGATGTTTTGAGATAAATTGATGTTTGAACTAATTAACTTGCCGAATTTTGATGACGACGAGCCTGTACGTTACACTCTACTGATGAGATGAGACGATTTCGGGTCCTGCCAAAGGCGGGATTGTGTACACGAAGGTAACCGTGAGCTGTACACCGGGTTGGCCGGTCAGAAATGACTGTGAGCCGACTGTCTGGTCGGCCGGTTACGGTGCTTGAGAAGGAGGCCTACTTCTCAGTACCATGATGATGATGATGAGTTGTAGAAGTGGTACTACATGCTAAGTATTTATGACTGCAGTCTATCTTTCATTACTTTATGATGCTTGAAATTTATCAAATGCTTACACAGGTTCTTTTAAGGAAAAACCCCTGTGTGATGTTTAAATGGCAAGTTAAATGTATAGCTCTAAGAGCGAGATTGTTTATTTTCGGCTTATGTCCACTGAGTATTTATACTCAGCCCTGCATGTATTTCTAAATGTGCAGGATGAGCAAGGAGAGAGATTGGGGAATCGCTGGAGGGCTGTTGTTCATAGACGACCCTTTTGAGTACCGTATTTTACTTCTATACGGTTGTGCGAATAGTTGAAGACTATGTTCTTGAAACTTAATTAGGATTGTTACTCTCAGCTATATGTCTTCATACATATAGTCTGATCACGCTATGTTGTGCTACCCTGAACAATATGAATCATTGTAACTATTTAGCTATACTCCCTTTTGTTTATGTTGACTAGAACCTTGATACATTTGAATGAATGAAGCTGATAATGTTTCTTTTAAGATTGATGATATTATATTAACTTGAATTATTAGTAGCTTACGCTTGACGAGTCTTTCAGATTCCTTTGTTCTACCCTATCTTTTTATTAGTCGTATCGATACCCAATCTACGCTATCACTGGCTAGATGTCGGGCTGCGACAGAGTGGTATCAGAGCAGGTTTGTCTGCTCTGAGTTTCATTCTTGATTAAGTTCAAACTCCTTGATTGAGTTAAAACTCCACGATTAAGCCAAATTCTTGATTTCAACTATCCTTGAGTTGAGTAAATCTTTCGATCTCATTTACTCATGAGACTAAATCCTACCTTGAGATTGAGTCTAGCCTACCTTGAATCCTTAGGCTAGAGTGAAAGTAAGATTGAGAGTAAGTCTAAAACAACACCTCAGTGCCCCATCTCCTCCGGCTTATCGAGGTAAGAGTTATTATTGTACTGCTTTTATGTCGAATATGAATATTGATAGTGATGAACTAATGAGATATGTAATGTTTTGATGGATGGAACTGCTTGAGGTGATGGAATATGATGTGAGCCAGTGGTTTTGGAATAAATGGAGAAATATTGAGGCTAGAATAGCCAATGCACCACCGTACCAAGCGAGATTGAGTATGTCATTGTTTGAGATATATCAAGTAAGTTCTTTATCCTTGATGTGATAGAAGTTAAAATTTTTTTTCAGGATGCAACGACATTTAGAAGAGATGATGTGTCGATGGTTCCGAGATATTAGGCCGCAGGAGGGTGACACGTTGGGTGAGTTTGTAGCACACTACCATAGACGATGGCTAGAGACTACCGCATATGGGATTGATGACGCGACAGCTATCACCCTTTTGATTCCACTGTTACCACCTGGATGGCAGGATTGGGCGGCTTCACTGGTGCCGCAGTGTGTCGTTAGGGATGAGTATGGACGATTCGAGCGTGCAGATTTTAGGGGTTTTGTAGCGACGATTAGTCACCGTTACTTTGTGTTTGAGGATCCCCCATCACCACCATATGATGCACCCCCTCCTCCGACAGATCCTTTCCCGATTATACCTGCACCCCCATCTGATGAGGTTCCATATATTCCGGAGCCATTTATGCCTGATGAGGCCATTGCTTTTGAGCCTATTGTCCCGGATTCTGCTGTTCCGGAGTCGGGTATTCTGCAGACAGGATCGCCATATATGGATTTTGATCCATTTCATTACTTGACACTGATACCCTTTCCCAGTGCTGATCTGCCTCTTTGGGAGCCGGCCCCAGCGACAGCGCCATTGTTATTACCTCCTACAGAGATTTTACCACCTATTCCATCTCCGATGCCTTGGACCGAGTATGTGCCTTTTGACCCTTATCCGAGGGTTACTCCTCTACCTGAGCCTGGCACCTTTGAGTTTCAGCTTTACATGCATCTTATTCTATACCCACCATCCAGAGATGCACAGGAGGGACCGTCTCGTCCGATTCCGATTGATAGTGATGATGAGGACCCAGACGAGGAGACGCCAGAGATGACAGTGGGGCATGGACAGACCCGACCACTACGACGTCGGACCACTGTTTATGGAGTCGATGTATGGGAGCCTATTCCGGAGCCACCTGTTTGTTATCCGATGGTAGACACAGATGTGGAGGATGAGACAGAGGATGATGATGATAGTGAGGAGACTAAGCCTAGTGAGGATGAGGAGATTGAGCCCAGAGAGGATATGACAGTAGATGATGCGGGAAGTAGAGTATCCGGAGATGCTTTCGGTGGGACTGGATGGGTCTGAGTGAGAGTAGCTACATATGATGATGGGATGGAGATGCTTATATGTAGATAGATGTATATAGATAGAGATGCATAGTATAGTGAGTATATCAGTATCTTCAGTATCTGACATATATAGATGCCTAGTACGTATGACGACCGTTTTGATAGAGCGTCCTAGTATGTATTAGGGACTTTTTGCTGTATATATCCCATTTTGTAAAAGTCCTCGTAAGAGGCAATTTTCATATATATATATGATGATGACCCGAGGGTCTTTTATAAATAAGAGTTTTGTTTTATGTTTACATATTATGAAGATAAATACAAAAAGAGGTGTCCACTAAGAGATGTAATGTTATAGAAGTAATATGATGTTGAGTAAGAACCCTAAGATTGGTGTTTTATAAGAACTAGTTTAAGAGCTGATGTATGTTTTCTTTTTAAGAATGCCGCCAAGAAGAAGATATAGAAATCAAGAAGAAGAAGAGGAGGAACAACGAGAACCTACGCCACCACCACCCCCTCCACAGCCAGAAAGAATAATAGAAGAACTCTTTTTGAGGCAAAATCCACCTACCTTTAATGGGTCTGGAGATCCTGCGGAAACTGAAGAATGGATAAGGAGTATGGAGCGAATCTTTAGATTTCTGTGATGTGATGATCTCGAGCGTCTTATGTGTATGTCGTATCAGCTTAAAGGGTCAGCGGATTTCTGGTGGGAAGCGAAGCAGAAAACCATGACCCCAGAACAAATGGCTGCTCTAACTTGGGAGCAATTTAAGATAGCGCTGTGTGAAAAATATGTGCCGCGAAGCTATCGAAAGAAGAAGGAAACAAAATTTGTAAATCTGAGGCAGGGAAACAAAACAGTCGCTGAGTACGATCGTCTGTTTTGTGATTTGGCTCGATATGCACCATATCGAGTAGATACGGATGAGAAGATGTCGGAGCTATTTTGCTCTGGATTAAAACAAGAGATACGAGTGGTCTTGGCCAGTCAGAGTGCGCTGTCATATGCTGAAGCTTTAAATCGAGCACTGGACATGGAACTGGCAATGCAGCCAGAAAGGACGAATCAAATCTCTGTGCCTCAATCGAATCCGAATCCTCAAAAGGGAAATCAACCATTTTCAGGACAGGGACAGAAAGGAAAGAGGAAATGGGAAGACCGAAGTCAAGAATTTAAAAAGCCGTGGCAGTATCAGAATACACCACCACATTTTCAAAACAGAGATAAGCAACCTTATGCTGGACCTCCGGCAACACCACAAGGACCTCGAGGGATACCACCTTGTCCGAAATGTAACAAGCTACATTTGGGAGAATGCAAGATCGGAACGAACAACTGCTATACCTGTGGAAGGGCTGGACATTTTTCAAATCAATGTCCCAATCGTCAGCAAAGTGGAGGCGGAGGGCGACCAAAACAGTTCCAGCCACAGCTTAGGGCTATGGAAGGACATCTACCGTTACCGCCGCCACAGCGCCAACAACAAGCTTACCGACCACATCAGGCGGGAAGACGACCTCTAGCCCCACAGGCGAATCAGCGACATCACCAGAGAGTGTTTGCCATTGATCAGAAAGCAAAGGATGGGAATCAAGGAAATTTAGCAGGTATGGGTGAGTTAAAAGGAGTACCCATAGTAATATTGTTTGATACTGGAGCTTCGCATTCTTTTATCTCCATTCCGTGTGTGGATACGTTAGAACTGAACGTAGAACTTGCTCCACAACATTTAAGGGTAACCACTCCTATAGGCAGAACTTTTACGGTTTCACGTGTGTGTCCTAACTTAGAATTTAAGTTGGGATCAATCGAGCTTAAGGCTAGAAACCTGAGGGTAATGCCTATGTGGCATTTGGACATCATTTTGGGAATGGATTGGTTAGAGGAAAACCAGGCGATGATACAATGCAAGGAAAGACGAATATCATTTCAACCTCCCGGCCAAGAGTCTACCTCTTTCATTGGCATTGAGAGGAAATGGAAAAAGACGCCAATCATCTCAGCGCTACAAGCCAAAAAGCTTTTGGAAAGGAATGATACAACTGCTTACGTCGTATACTTAAATCAAAACGAGGAATCCAAGGCAAACATCGACGACGTGTCAGTCGTGCGGGAGTACCAAGATGTTTTTCCTGAAGCTTTGCCAGGATTACCGCCCGATCGACAACTCGAGTTA
This sequence comes from Salvia miltiorrhiza, assembly GCF_028751815.1. NCBI lineage: Eukaryota > Viridiplantae > Streptophyta > Magnoliopsida > Lamiales > Lamiaceae > Salvia > Salvia miltiorrhiza. Next base: position 33,439,629 of record NC_080389.1, on the reverse strand, counting down.
ACGATCGACCTTGAGCATGGAGCCGCACCGATATCAAAAGCACCTTATAGAATGGCACCGGCAGAGTTACAGGAGTTGAAGCTGCAATTGCAAGAATTGTTGGACATGGGTTTCATTCGACCCAGTGTTTCCCCGTGGGGAGCACCAGTTCTTTTTGTCAAGAAAAAAGATGGCAGCTTGAGGTTATGCATCGATTATCGTGAGTTGAATAAGGTGACGCTGAAAAACAAGTATCCGTTGCCCCGGATAGATGACCTGTTCGACCAACTACAGGGAGCGAAAACTTTTTCAAAGATTGATTTAAGATCGGGATACCATCAATTGAAAATACGGTCAGAGGATATTCCGAAAACGGCATTTCGTACAAGATATGGACACTATGAGTTTATAGTGATGCCTTTTGGACTAACGAATGCCCCTGCCGTGTTCATGGACCTCATGAACCGTGTTTTCCATGAATACTTAGATAAGTTCGTGGTAGTCTTCATCGATGATATCTTGATTTACTCGAGAAGTAAACAGGAACATGAAGAACATCTAAGGATCGTGTTAGAAAAGTTGCGAACTGAGAAACTTTACGCCAAGTTTAGCAAATGCGAGTTTTGGCTTAAGGAAGTCAATTTTCTGGGCCATATCGTTTCTGCAAGGGGAATTGAGGTAGATCCAACAAAAGTACAAGCTGTACAAGAATGGAGATCACCAACTACGCAGCATGAAATACGCAGTTTTCTAGGGTTAGCAGGTTATTACCGAAGATTCATTGAGGGCTTTTCAAAAATAGCTAAGCCAATAACGCACCTGCTAAAGAAGGATGTCAAGTATGAGTGGACTGACACGTGTGAGCGAAGTTTCCAGGAATTGAAGAAGAGACTCACCACTGCTCCAGTGCTAGCTGTTCCAAGGGCAGATAAAGAGTACGCTGTCTACACAGATGCGTCAAAGAATGGTCTAGGATGTGTACTTATGCAAGATGGAAAAGTGATAGCTTATGCATCACGACAACTTAGACCACACGAGATGAATTATCCAACGCATGATTTAGAATTAGCAGCAGTGGTGCACGCATTGAAGATATGGAGACATCATCTTTATGGAGTACGGTGTGAAATATACACCGATCACAAGAGTCTCAAATATTTCTTCGAGCAAAAGGATCTCAATATGCGACAGAGAAGATGGCTCGAGTTAGTAAAAGACTATGATTGTGGGATAAATTATCACCCTGGGAAGGCTAATGTTGTAGCTGATGCTTTGAGTAGAAGTAATCAAGTAGAATTGGGATTTCTCCTTACCCAGGAAAAGGACTTGATAAAAGAATTTGAGAGGATGAAAATAGAAGTTATATTACCACCACAAACGACAGAGGTTGTATTGGCCACATTGAGTATTGCACCGGATTTGCGATCAAAGATTATCGCGGCGCAGCGAGAAGATGAGAAAATGGAGAAATCGCGTGTGAAGATTCGAACTGAGAAAATGGAAAGTTATCAAGAAGCGGCAGACAATGCCATCTTATACGAAAGAAGATTGTGTGTGCCTGATAAAGATGAGTTGAAGAATGAAATTTTGAGCGAAGCTCATGACACTCCCTACACCGCACACCCAGGAAGCACGAAGATGTACCAAGATCTGAAAACTCGGTTTTGGTGGGAAGGAATGAAGAGAGAGATAGCAGTTTTCGTAGAAAAATGTTTGGCATGTCAACAAGTAAAAGCACTACACCAAAGACCCTATGGCAAACTACACCCATTAGAGATTCCCGAGTGGAAGTGGGATCACATAGCTATGGATTTTGTCACTGGGTTGCCAAAGTCGAAAAGAGGTAACACAACCATTTGGGTAGTTGTTGATAGATTGACAAAGAGTGCCCATTTTGTACCTATCTCGATTACTTATGGATCTGACAAGCTAGCTCAGATCTATGTTCGAGAGATAGTACGACTGCATGGAGTACCATTGATGATCACATCCGACAGAGATTCCAAATTTACCTCACGGTTTTGGATAAGCATGCAGAAGGAGTTGGGTACTAAATTGAATTTTAGTACAGCTTTTCATCCTCAAACAGACGGACAATCTGAAAGGACTATACAAGTTCTGGAAGATATGATCCGAACTGTTGTGCTAGACAAAGGGACCCAATGGGAACAAGTTTTGCCCTTAATTGAGTTTGCTTATAATAATAGTTTCCAGTCAACTATTAACATGGCGCCATATGAAGCCTTGTATGGGAAGAAGTGTAGATCTCCGCTCTATTGGGACGAAGTAGGAGAAAGAAAGGTACTTGGACCTGAAGCAGTAGAAGAAATGATTTCTACTGTGCGACAGATTCGTCAGAGAATCAAGGAGGCCCAAGATCGTCAAAAGTCCTACGCAGATACTAGAAGAACGGAGATTCATTTCGATGTGGGAAATAAAGTTTTTCTGAAAGTTTCCCCATCTCGAGGAGTGCATCGATTCGGTGTGAAGGGAAAGCTCAAACCGAGATACATAGGACCGTATGATATACTAGAGAAAGTAGGCCCCGTTGCTTACAGACTTGCGTTGCCACCACACTTCGCAAACGTCCACGACGTTTTTCATGTATCTCAACTGAGGAAGTACGTGTTTGATCCAAAACACGTCATTCACCAAGAAGAAGTATCCTTGGAACCAGACTTGAGCTATGAGGAGAGGCCAGAAGTTATTCTGGATAGAAAGATACAGCAGTTGCGAAACAAATCAATTGCTTTGGTGAAGATCCAATGGAGACACCATGGCCAAGAAGAAGCAACTTGGGAACTTGAGCAGAAGATGAAGGAGAAGTACCCCGAGCTTTTTCCCGAAGGTAAATAACGTAAATTTCGGGACGAAATTTTTTTTAAGGGGGGTAGGATGTAACACCCCGCATTTTTTTTCCTTATTATAAGTACCTTGTGTTTTAAGAGTACTGAGATATAAAAATAAGCTATTGATGAGATGAGATTTCTAATGGTTGAGCTATTATATTTTCGATGATGGAATTAGAGAGTGAAATACTTTGAGGAAATAAAGATGTATAGAGATGATGGTTGAACGAGGATGAAGTTAATGATATCTTTTCTTTTGATAGTATGTTAGCCGAGTTCTGGCCTTGGAGATCTGTTTTGGCCTAAGAGTTTTGCTATGGCTTGCGAGCTCTGCTCGGGATGCGGGCTCTGGAATGCCATAGGTGAGGTCATTCCCTATGGAATGCCATAGGTGAGGCCATTCCCTATGGAATGCCATAGGTGAGGCGATACCTATGGAAATGCCAGAGGTGAGGCAATTCCTCTGGAATGCCATAGGTGAGGTCATTCCCTATGGAATGCCATAGGTGAGGCCATTCCCTATGGAATGCCATAGGTGAGGCGATACCTATGGAAATGCCAGAGGTGAGGCAATTCCTCTGGAATGCCATAGGTGAGGCCATTCCCTATGGAATGCCATAGGTGAGGCGATACCTATGGAAATGCCAGAGGTGAGGCAATTCCTCTGGAATGCCATAGGTGAGGTCTTTTCCTATGGAAATGCCAGAGGTGGTCATTCCTCTGGAATTGCCATAGGTGAAGCCATTCCTCTGCATTGGTAGAGAAATCACCATTTCTCTGCTCTGGTGCGGAACTAACTTTAGAGAGAGAGAGAAGTCAAAGCAAGTGGATAAGCATAGTTATCGGATAAGATATTTTATGCAAGTGGATAATTAAGCATGTGTTGTTTATCCAATACTTGTTGGCTAAGTAAATGGGGTTATATATATATATAACACCTTTCTCTTCCATCCCCCATAACAGGCGTCCCTTTTCTCTCTCTCCTCTCTCTTTTCTCTCTCCTCTCTCGACTGTCATTACCAACGCCATTGATAAGCTGGTAAAAAGCTTCGTAAGTTACTTGTATCCCATAACCACCGATTAAATCTAGCTAAAAACATTCATAAATCCATAGAACAAGAGCTCGGGTGAAGGTTCGAGCTAGGAGTCAAGGAAGAGGAGTTATACTTTTTGTTACAGATCATAAGAGTAAGCTTCTAAACACATGAATTTACTTATATCTAAGCTTTATGAGCATGTATATAGATGAGTGAAGCATGAAACCAACTCCTAATTTGAGCTGGTAATTTTCGAAGATCACTAGGGTTGGAAGTCTTATAAAATTTTTGTCGTCTTCTAACTTTAAGATAGAGAGTATATGCATGCTATTAAGATGTTAATTATTGATCTTTGAATGAAAAGCATGATTTGATTTTGAGATATGGTATATAAAGGTGTTAGATTGTGTGATGTTGGAAAGATAAGATTCATGAAGAAAGTGAGGATTTGAGTATGAAAATGAGCCTATGAGATTGTAGTTATGATGGTTGATGGATTAAAATGATGATTAGAATTGTTTGATAACGATAATGATGAATTGGTTTGACAAGAAAATAGAGTATGCTTGGATATATGTTTAGGATGGACTAGTTGATGATTTAATTGGCTAGCTTTTAAGCTACTGACTTGATTGTTTTTGACGGGGTTTTTGATACCCAAAAATCTTGAAAATTTTATGGTAAACATATATAAGTGTTAGGAACGTTCATGTAAAATTTGAGGTCATTTGAACATCGTCTAATAACCTTTTCATTTATGAGTCTCCAACTGCAACTGTCTACCGAAAGTGTGAAAGAAACAGATACTAGAATCACTTTTCCAGTAGTTTTTCATGAGTTTATGGTTTCTATATTTTTATATGAACAAGATGAACATGTTAGCTAGCTACCCATAAAATTTTAAGTCTTTTTGACAAGATCTACTATTTTTCTAAAATCAAAACTTTCAGTTGCACAAAACTGTCGAATAGGGTAGACTGTAGGAAAATGATCATATCTCCTAAACCACATAGAGTTTTGCAACCTACTTTTTTTTAAATGAAACTAGACGTTAAGAGGTTTCAAATGATACGAGTCCCAAACCCAGGAGAGTTCCGAGGTAAAGCAGTTTATTACTTGAAGTTGGGACAGAGTATATGAAGTCAAGTATGGTCTTTCACTAATTACACCTACTTTGATCTAGTAAATTGTATGTGTTAATGGTGATAACTATACACCTTAGTAATTCATAAAAAGGCTAATGGAGTATATATATATATGTTTATATATGTATATAGATGTAATACTTTTCCGAGATAAATGTACTTAACCGAATTTGGTTCTCTTGAGAGATTTAACCAGATGGTGAAGTCATTAAGCATTATGCGAATTATCAGATATTTGTTAAAGAATGTGTTATAACCTCACAACTTTAGTATGTGATTGATAGATGGGTTTGAGTATTTAGGAGTCGTTCCTTAATGAACTAATTAGACTTAAAATTCGGTGATGCATTGGAAATAAAAATGATGAATATTTAGAATTTATTATAAGAGAGTTTGTTACGAAGAGTGATTAGTTACAAGGGAACAAAGGAAGACTACTACTTAGATAAGAATAGTAAACCTAGTGAGGATTTGTCTAATTGACGTTTATTTTATTACATGATCGTCTATGCCAACGATGATATCTGAAGACGCGAGTCAAGGGCATAAGTAGGATTTCTCCGAAGTACTAGTACCAAAGCTAAGATTTCCAGGTGGGCATTACTTTCTAATACTCCTATTACTGGCTTTTTAAAATGATGATTATGATGATGTCTATAAGTTTTTAAGATGTTTTGAGATAAATTGATGTTTGAACTAATTAACTTGCCGAATTTTGATGACGACGAGCCTGTACGTTACACTCTACTGATGAGATGAGACGATTTCGGGTCCTGCCAAAGGCGGGATTGTGTACACGGAGGTAACCGTGAGCTATACACCGGGTTGGCCGGTCAGAAATGACTGTGAGCCGACTGTCTGGTCGGCCGGTTACGGTGCTTGAGAAGGAGGCCTACTTCTCAGTACCATGATGATGATGATGAGTTGTAGAAGTGGTACTACATGCTAAGTATTTATGACTGCAGTCTATCTTTCATTACTTTATGATGCTTGAAATTTATCAAATGCTTACACAGGTTCTTTTAAGGAAAAACCCCTGTGTGATGTTTAAATGGCAAGTTAAATGTATAGCTCTAAGAGCGAGATTGTTTATTTTCGGCTTATGTCCACTGAGTATTTATACTCAGCCCTGCATGTATTTCTAAATGTGCAGGATGAGCAAGGAGAGAGATTGGGGAATCGCTGGAGGGCTGTTGTTCATAGACGACCCTTTTGAGTACCGTATTTTACTTCTATACGGTTGTGCGAATAGTTGAAGACTATGTTCTTGAAACTTAATTAGGATTGTTACTCTCAGCTATATGTCTTCATACATATAGTCTGATCACGCTATGTTGTGCTACCCTGAACAATATGAATCATTGTAACTATTTAGCTATACTCCCTTTTGTTTATGTTGACTAGAACCTTGATACATTTGAATGAATGAAGCTGATAATGTTTCTTTTAAGATTGATGATATTATATTAACTTGAATTATTAGTAGCTTACGCTTGACGAGTCTTTCAGATTCCTTTGTTCTACCCTATCTTTTTATTAGTCGTATCGATACCCAATCTACGCTATCACTGGCTAGATGTCGGGCTGCGACAATGTATCACTTGATCAATGAAATACTAGTTCCGGATTATTACTAATATCGCGTGTTTATGCACTGCTCGATATTTAATTACTCGCTTGTTAGTATCGATAGACTGTAAAATAAATCTAAATTAAATCCGTAGATTTAATTCGTTCGTTGATCTGATATCTAAATTAAATCCGTAGATTTAATTCTCTTCATAAGTCGGAATAAATTCACGACTTAAGTAATTATAATAATAAAATAATATTTCTACTGCACTTTAATAAATAACATAACTTCGCTAAGTCAGTTATAATTCTAAAATAATAATTATTGACTGCTCAATAATCTTATCGTGGTTTCTCACGTGAAATAAAATAATAACTCTGCTTCAAGTACTATATAACTCAAGGTCATAAGTCGAAATTAATCAAAGATCAATACTGAAAGATGCAATAATTAATTATTGCATTGCTGGTTATAATAAATTAAAAGAGCCGGTTACTACATTAGTGGACATTTTTTATCTTTACAATATGAAAGTGGCCATTTTAAAAATTCACTCTATGTTTTTTTGGAAAAATGTTCTCTCTTATTATACAAAGCATTATATGCCCTAATTGTGTGAACCACCGAAAATGTCATTTGAATGTTATGGTTGTGCATTGTTTTCCACAAAAAGTCTTACACATCTATGAAAGTCTTACACATTTATGACAAAAGTTGTTAAAGTGTAAGAAAAACATCAATGTCATCAATTTAAAGAATGGTTTCAGTCAAATAAGTGTTGAAAAAAGTGAAAGACTGAAACAAAATACAATATTATTTATTTTTGAATTAAAATCCAAGGTTTTAGAAGTAAATCGTAGGCTAATTAATCAATGGAATATAAATACTAAAAATTAACACAATCGAGATTGGCACTCAAAACACACAATGGATAAAAAAAACATGTGTCCGACCGACCGTAAAAAAAACGAGTGTCTGGCAGGCCGGTCGGATAGATTTTTTTTTTTTAATTGATGATAAACGACAAATATGATGTGAAATAGCCTTGTCAGTAAAGTATTCACGTCAAACGCTCTAATTTCATTGAAATTCACGTGAAATGAAGGAATCTTTGGTTTATATATGAGATCTCGACGGACACACTCCATTGCAAAGTGAAAAAACACTCGAACTCAATAGAAATTATATAATATTTTTCAAGTGGTGAAGCTAGTATTTGTGAATTATCTTATCTCAAATTTAAAGGTATTTCATTTTACGTTTGAAATGTAATTTAAGTTGGTTATTGTTTATTTTAAATGTTTTGTTTGATCGTATATGTTTATGTGAATTATTAGCATATTATAGCATACTTTATGATTTAAAGCTACGTTTGAAGGAATATATGTGAATTAGAGCACAATGTATCATGTTTTAAAGTATTAATTAGTAATTATTACTTACATTTTAGTTATATACATATATTGCTACATAATTCATGTTAACATGCTCGAAAATCATGTGTCCGCCCGGACAAGTGTCCCTGAAAATGTGTCCGGCCGTGTGTCATTACAGATTATGTAATACACGACCGGACACATTTCCTCGTAAACTTTCCCGGACGGACAAGCGTACTACATGTTATATGTTGTATTTTTACATTTCATCCCAAACTTAAAGTGAATTATAACACATTCTATCATGTTTTAAAGTATTAATTAGTAATTATTACTTAAATTTTAGTTCTATACATATATATTGCTACATAATTCATGTTAACATGCTCGAAAACCATGTGTCCGCCCGGACAAGTGTTCCTGAAAATCTGTCCGGCCGTGTGTCATTATAGATTATGTAATACACGATCGGACACATTTCCTCGGAAACTTTCCCGGACGGACAAATATTTTTCGAGCGTATTAACATGTTATATGTTGTATTTTTACATTTCATTCCCTTTATATCATATATTAATTTATTTATTATTTTTTTTGTACATGAATGAATATGGGAGATACTTTGTGGTTAATTATGGAGGTGCCTTCAATGGTTATGAGTACATCGGCGGCTCTTCTAAGGGTTTGCATATTTTCGGAGACACCATGGCTACTACGTTGTACATGATAAATCGCCTGATGTTGGAGAATTCATTGAGCACTAATTACAGCTTGTATTATTTGACGAAGAGATTAAATGATAGGGTCTACAGTAAAAATCTTCTTGCCGATGACAATAATTTGCTTCAGCTGTTGGTGTCCCAACCACATTTTCCTAATATTTATGTTGTCGAAGACGAGTCTAGTGGAGGAGTGTATGTTTCTTCGTTCGATCTCCCTCAATCTTCCGCATATGGAGGTGAATCTAATGCAATATTCGAAGGTGGGGACGGATTGGAAGCAATCCAAAGATATGCTTATTTAGACATATCAGCCGGAGATTCACCAGCGCAAGAAATTGTTGAACTGTCGGTCACTTGGGGTAATCATCAGTCAACGGATTGGCCTTCATGGGATAAGCCAAATCCAAACGTTTACTATCACCAAACAACTGAGCATTCTTGGGGTCCAGCTGATAATCAATATACAGACGAGCCTCAGTTTGTGGAGAATGATGATAATGTAGATGAAGAATATGTTCCATCGTCTAAAGTCGAGACTGATACAAGCGCCTCTGAAGACTTGTCGGAGCCAAAGAACTTGAGAAGGACGGGGATTGAATATGTAGGTTGGCAGAATTTACATATCGATGACGATAATGATGAACAGGTTCCTAGAGCAGATGAACTAACTAATTGGTTAGTTCCGATTATCCCGTTGGATGCTGCAGCGTCACTTGTGGATATTGAAGATTATCAGCTACTACCTCGGGAGCTGTCAAAGAATTCTTATTTTAATAGCAAAGATGATCTGATCGTTGCCATCGGTCTGTGGAACATGAAGCAGGGCAAGGAATATTCTGTCACCAAAAGCTCAGTGCATCGTCTCAAGATGGATCCATTTGGGGTGTATATAAGTTTATCAATGAGCACTCATGCGACGGTGATCTAGGGCGCGTAAAGCGAATAAAGGCCCCTGCAAAAGTCGTTGCAGCATATTTAGCACAGAAAATACATGACGATTGTGAGATCTTGAAGCCGAAGGCCATCCAGCTGGAGCTGCAACGTGAGTTTAGTATACACATCAAGTACGATGTTGCATTGCGAGCCCGTAATCGAGCGACTGAGATGGTTTATGGTCGACATGATCAATCCTTCGAGATGCTGCCTAAGTATTTATAAATGTTGAGACAATCCAATCCCAATTCGTTGGTGGAGTGGAAAGTTGACCCTGATGATCGATTCAAACACTTATTTGTTGATCTTGCAGCTTCGGTTAGTTGTTTCATGTTCAACTTACGACCAGTGATTGTAGTCGACGGCACACACTTGAGGTGGTGGTGAAGGCAGCAACACACAAGCAGAGCAGTCTTCTAGTATCAGGCGTCGTAAACCAAAGAAGTGCAGTATCTGCCATGAAGAAGGACACACCAAGAGAATGTGCGCTGGCAGGGCGACTGAGACCAGGGAGTAGTGGTTTGTATTTGTGTGTTGTAACAGTTAATGATATTGATTGAATTATCTTATTATTCGATAATAGGAAATGATTAACTAGAAATAAAGTTTGTTGATTAACCAAAAAAACCACACATGAATTTAACAATATACAACACTAAACAAAACCAAGTCTATTGAATCTACTCTTCGCAGTTTCACACAATCCAAATATAGCTTTAGCGATCTTGCTCCTATATGTCATCACGTTTCTGTTACCCACTCAATCGATGGAGAGCCAGATATCAGTCATTCTGCATACATGCAGATGAAAGGCCCGCAGTTGACAGCGTCCTGCTGTTGAAACTGATCCTCTAGTGGAGCAAACACCGCCGTCATAATTGGCCACTTGTCCTTTGCCACTGTCGAATCAACGGATGTGTGGTTTAGCCACATCGACAACTGAAGGACGGGCGGCAACAATCTCAGAATAGGTAGTAGTTGCGTCATTCGAAAATTTCGCCACTCGTCATTAAGATTGTGTGCTACTGGGTCATACACCTCGCAAACGGCTTCGCCCAACCGAATACGACAGAGGAGAAAATGGTTGTCAATAATAACTGGCATGAGAACTTATGACAAACCACAATGAATTGGTTTAAAACAACAATAAATCATAAATAATTAATCACAAATAATTATCTAATATATCTTTAATCATTACCTGTGAGGCATTCATCCATCCAATCGTTTAACCAGGAGCAAGTTCATGGTCCGGAAGTGCTTTTCCACGTACAGTGGAGATCCAGTCTATGTGAGGCACCCAACCGTCAGCTATTCCAATATGTGTCAATATATGTCACTCCTTGGCAGAAAATTCACTTGCTTCATATTTGGCCAATAAAGCTTCCCACTCGCCCTTCAAGTATATCTGCTAATCAAACAAATAATGAATAATTTATATTCGCACCAATGAAAACATAAAAATATTGAAAGTTTACTTACAAACCAATCCGTGTCTACTATGACTGTGTTATTCATATTTACTTCATCAAGTAAATTCCCGCAACTGGCAAGCCTATGTCTCAACGACAAAAAGTATAAGTCTAACCTGCAACAAAGTTAAAATTAGTAGACTAGTACAAAATAATTTAACAAAGTTAAAATCAATAGATTATTTACCCCAGTTGTGAATTCCTTAATGGGATTCTCCACCCGCTCGAAGTCGTCATACACCCGCAAACCACCACTGGCCCTGACATACACCTCATGACCCTTACCACTTTGACAAGTATTTATCCACTTCTCATATGTGTCACTGCAGTGTTGTGTCACTGGACATGGAACTGGGCTATTAACCCAAGGCGATCTCCTAAATGTAGACGGACGTCTCTGCCTCCGGCTGCGACGAGGTGGTTGCTCTACCTGTGGCGCTTCTTCCGTCACACTCAAACGACGATCTTGTGACTCAGGCTCCTCCATCTAAGCTGGCCCTGCTGAACTAGATTGTCCCCACTCATATGGTGCAACAGCAGTGAGCGACTCAGCAAAGTATATCGGTTGCTCTGTCCTATACTCCGGTCGCAGGAAGGGGGAAGAGCCACGAGGGTAGACAAAGGTCGACCTGTCAAAATTCTGCATAGCCGGTGTGCAGTAGCCCTGATCCTTTATAATGTCCTTCCACTGCTCGTTATAATCCCGGGTCTCTGGATGGCGTGGATAGTCATCGCAGGGATCGTCGTCGCAGGGACCTGAATCGCGGGGACCTGAAGCGCTGGGACCGGCTCTGTTCTTTGGAGGAGACCGTCATTGGTAATCATCAGGGGATTCAGACCCTAAAAAATGTTTGCTCTTGCCCTTGTCCTTTTCGCCCTTGCCCTACAGTTTATCGTATAATTTGTTAAAGAACTTCTTCATCTCCTTACGGATCGTCGTCTTGACCCATTTACGGTCCACCTCACCCTCGCTGGGACTGAATACTGGCCGAGATCCACTCGACGATGAAGAAGTATGCAGCATTGGCCGCTTTCCCGGATCAACAGAATGACGAGCCGGCTCGTGGGCTCGAGCATCCCTCACAGGGCCCCAAACACTCTGGCTGCAAGTCATACGAGGTTGTCTACCTACCTCTTCCTCGTCCCCGCACTCTGGTGTGCTGTGGAAATTGGACACTCTGAGCTAATGGGTTCTCGGGGGATTTGAATCTCACCGAGAGTTTGCCCGGTGTCAACGCTAATATGAAGTAGTAACTCTCCATCTCATGTTCATCGGGGTTCAAATGCAGGACACCACCCTAGAAAGCAACATAGATAATATTTTAGAACATAAGTAAAAACCAGTAACGGTGAAACAATAAATTTGAAATAACTGATTACCTGTTCCTCAAATAGATCTCGTAAACCGTGAAGCCGGGGCTTACCCCTAAAAGTCCATCTCAAAAATCTTGGGTGCGCTGTCGGATCACCACTAGATGCTGCCACCATCTGTCTGAAGCTCGGGATGCGCTCCAATGCCCAAACAAATAAAGCCCACAAAGGACCGTAGAAGTGATACTTCTCGCCGGTTCCTAACTCTGTTGTATAATGGCATAACATTTTATATGAATACGCGCTCCAGGGGAATCTATCAAATGCCTCTAAATCATCCACCAACACCCAAAGCCACGGCTGTACACGCGTATCCAACACAAGAATAATGGTGTGAGCCACACACACGAGGACAGCACGAAGGTACAGGCTTTCATCATCATCATCTACTCGACGATCCAAATTGCACACGTGTTTAATGAGCGCGTGTACGGTCATCGTTCGCCCACTGCAAAATCTTCGGTAAGCCTCCACGCGACTGCAGTCGTGCTGTAATATCGCATCAAACATCATTGGACCGAAATTGAGCCCAGTCACTAATGCGTAGTCTGTGGGGGGAAAAGCTGACTCGTGCTCCGCACAGAAAGAACCACATCTCATCGTTTTTTGACACAATCTGCCTCGATACAACCTGGTGCAATGCTCTATTGCTCTTCATGCCAGGTCTCCAATTAGTGAAATGGCTAAAACATAACGCTCTAAACCTCTCCAATAACCCTTCATTGCCGACCAAAAATAAAGTGCGCATCAGCTTCGGAAAAGCAGTATCCCTATAGTATATGCTGATAGTTATCTCCGTCTGGTCAATAGTGTTGGGACGAAGATATGGGACATCCGCCTATTCATTTACAAAATGAAAACCATATTAAATTCAGTAAAATATTAAAAAATAATATAAATAGAAAAATACATAAAAAAAATATTAAAATATGCAGTAAAAACATGTGTTCGGCCGGAAACAAAAGTACCGGTCAGACACATTTTTTCGGCCACTTCACCGGTCGGACACATGTTTTTTATTCATATTTTCATGTTTTATACACAATTTAAAAGTTAAAAGTTAGAAAGAAAAAAAAAACAAATTCTATATCAAAAATACCTAATTCGAAACTCATCTAGATCAAAATGCACAAACTAACATCTCATCTATATAATTTCATAAAACAATACTAATTCTCGACAAAATGAACATTGTTAACTTCATATATAATTTCATACCAGACAATATACATAAAACAATTCATACCAAGCAATTATTCGTTAAAAATATATTAATTAATTAACTACTTAGGCCATGTTTGGTTGTATTGGTAGGATTATAGTAGGTTGTTACAATCATTAGGGCCTATGATTTGCTACAGTGTTGATTAATTTAGTAATGTGTTTGCTTGATAAGGTAATTACGATCACTAAAATAATAATATGTTTGGTAAATATACGTTAATGATGATATTAGCAAATAAAATGTCGAGCATACCCCTGTCTTATTTCCAATATTTCCAAGAAGAATCTCATGGAATCGTTATTTATGGTTGGTGAATAAATCACTTTTCAGCAAGATATTAGTAAGCAAGGGAAAATGAAAATTTTCAAAACAAACACTAATCTCTCCCTAAACCTTTCGTAATGGAGGGAAAATTTCCGCCAAAAATTTCACGGAATCGCTATAAATACCAAATCTCTGTGCTCGATAAATCACTCGGAGTAGACGCTAGGGATTATCATCAGGGAATTTTCGAAGAGAGCCACTGTCGTCCATTGTTCTAGGGTTTGGCTGCCATGGCTTCATGCAATCAAGGTAATATACTCTGATTCTGAGTAGTGATCTCATTCGCTTACATTATTACCGAATTCATATGCCGTAGTTCACCACGTCCATTTTTTTGCTGTTTGCATAAATTATTTATTAGAGACATGATACATCTTTTTTCTCTTTACCGAATTCATTCGCATACATCGATTTTCTTTGATGAAAAGTCTGTAAGCTTTTGTTGTATTATTTGTGATCATGTTGTCTTATTTACACATAATTTTGATAAATCTAAGCTCCAAAATTAAAAAAACAATGCTAATAGCCTTGATACTTTGCACCACAGTAGAGAAAAAGCATCAGATCACTTCATTAAACAAAATATGATTTTGTGTTATTGGTTTGAGGTTCTAAGATATCAACAACTATCTTTCCCGCATTCAGATCCTGTTATCTTTCTCAAACTTTTCCCATCTTTTTACAACTGCATTTTGTACTATTTTCGATGTATGTCAATCGATGAAGTTTCTCAGACCTTTTACACCTTTGGTTCTTACTGTTCGGTTTAATTATCAACATGGATGCAGGTGTTGAGTCAGGGAGTAATGAGGGTCGTCGCAATAGAAGGGAAAGGTCTGACAAGACTCGACGATCGTGGTCGGCGAAGGAAGAGGCTGTATTGCTGGCTGCTCTTAAGGAATTAGTGGCTCAAGGATGGAAGTCCGACAATGGCTTCCGTGCAGGTTTTCTTACCAAACTCGAGGATGCTCTGAAGAAGGAGTTTCTCGGCACCGATTTGAAGGCCTCTCCTCACATTAACTCAAAAATTGGGACTTGGAAGAAGAACTATTATTCCTTGTCTGCAATGCTAACACGTAGTGGGATAGGCTTCAGTGCAAATGGAGACCATATGATTGATTGCAATAATGATCAATGGGAACAAATAGTCAAGGTTTGTGTGTCACTTTATTTCCATACTACTATACGAACTTGTGAACTGATGATGTTCTGTTGATCATATAATTTTCCTGGCCTTGCAGTGTGACAGCAATGCGCGTCTTATGCGTTATAAAAGCTGGCCTTTGTTTGACGATTGGAAGGAGATTTTTGGGAAAGACAGAGCCACTGGAGAGAAAGTTGAGGACTTTATGGAGGTAGTTAACAAGATGGTTGGGAGCGACAACATAATGCATGAAGAGAACGCTGGAGACGATGGACCACATTACCAATTTGATGAGGAGAATGAGACTGATGCGGCAGAGGACAGCGTCTGCCAGAGCGGTGGAGGTGCTAACGGGAGGTCTGCAAAGAAGAAGCGTAGAGGAGATGAAGTAATGGATGGGTTCTACGAGCTGCTAGTGGAACTCGGCAGAAATAGTGATAAGAGGCTGGAGGCAATTGCCGCTCGCATAGGCTACGAGTTCGATTTAAGCAAAGCACGGACTGAAGTGTACCATACTGTGAACACACTTCCAGGCGTGACAAGGAGTGACAAATTCGAAGTCTGTGAAATACTTTGTGACAAGGTGGAGCGACTGGAGCTTTTTTTTAGTCTCCCGATGGAAGCAAGGGTTGATTATTTGATGCACGTTCTTGAAACTCGTGGGAAGTGAATGGCAGGCTGCTGGGAATTATGTTTTACTTTGTTTTAAGAATAAACCTTATGATGACTTCAATACCTCAAACACTATTTTGATTTTGTTTGTGTGAGGTTTGTTGTCATATAATAATTTGCAGTTATGTTTGAACCTTGGTATTTTGAGTATTTATGCAATATTTATGTTAGTAATCTTTTGATGATTTTTGACTATTTCATATTGTGGATCTCTAATGAATAGAAGCAACATCTGTGTTTCTACTTCTCTGCTTTGCTTCCTCTCTTTTTTTGGTAATGAGTTACTTGGTCCAATTGTTACTTCTCTGCTATTTCATGTTGAGTCTTCTTTTATGGAGTATTTTCTTTGAACAATTGTTACTTTGATCCACACATTATTAACCTTTCCTTCCCAGTTCTATTCTTGGTTTATTATGCTAAACTCTGACAATAGCCATCTCCGTGTTCGCTTCAGTAGTGTAATTAAATAGTTGAAGAAGTAACGAGCTCATTGTTTATAAAAGTAGATGATCAAAGGACTTGGGAGTTGAAATGAAGTCTTGAGCTTTAATTTTCTTATGTTAATAGTTACTACTAACTCATAAACATATCTATCACAGCAATATATTTACACAAATCTCAAAATAGCTGTACATTTTCATAATCTTGTGGATTTTGCTTTTTGATGGTTGGTCCTGCTTGATTAGTTGTGATAGCTTACATTGTTGCTGTCAAAATATCTTTTTAATGAGTTGAATGAATGATTAATTGCTACTTGTGTCGGCTGGACAAAGTATTGTTCAAGAAAATGTATTGAAATTCACTCAGGAAAGAGGGGTTTACTCAACCATTTAATCCTTCATGTAGTTGTTCACTCAGGAAAGAGGGGTTTGTTCAAGAAAATGTATTGGTTGTACAGCTAGAAGCAGTCATTCATCTAAATCATGTGAGTCAGACATAAGAGCAAGCTGCAGGTCATCCCCAGAAAAATGAGGACATGTAGTTGTTTCATGAGAAGGATCGAGCCATAGGGAGAAAATAAGAAGTTTCTGCCCAGCTTTTCAATTTACTTGCATACTTCACTCATTATTAGCAAAAAAGGCATACCAGTGGCAGAATATCCATCAGATCACTATTAGCAAAAAAGGCATACTTCACTCACCTGCTGCTGCAAACCTACGAGTGCGGCTGCCTTGATGCTGGTCCATCAGCTGTTTATCTCTGCTGTGAACAGCTGCTGATCTTGATGCCACCTGCCGCAGCAATACTCCGAGTGCAATTCCCTTTAGTGCTGCTGCTCTTGCTGTGTTTTGCCACCATGCACAGCTGATTTACTTGCTTCTAAACTGTTGCTGTGGACCACTAAGAGATGAAGCGTGCTACCACTGCACTTTGTTTCAGTTGGAACCAGAGGACCTTCTGCACAATCGTTGATACTATGATATTCACCTGCTTTCATTTTTTTTTTGTCTCTTAAGAAAAAAGTTGTCTCACAATTAACCAAAAGCTCCATAAATTGCAATGCTTTTTCTCGGGCTGCCTCAACAGATATTTGGAGTTGAGGTTAGAATTTTCGATACTTTTTAACTCTAGACCGCAGAGGACTTGAAAGTATCTTTGTCGACTCTAGTAATTTGTATCAGCTTCTGACTATTTGAGGTCACATATATATAGTTTTGTGATGCATATAAAATTGGCCTTCCTGATTCATTTTCTGCTTTTGCTCTTGCTTTGGCTTCTATAATTGATAGTGCTGAAAAGTATCGCCATGGCTGTTATGATTTTGCAGCTCATAAACACACGAATATATGTAGATAAAATGTAGATACTTGTATTTGTGTTTTATAATGTTTACTTTAGACACCATGTACATTGTTGCTTGGATTTGTGAGAACAAAAACGAGCATGGTTGGAAGCATGGCTTGCAGACCACACTTCTGCAGCATACGAAACCTGATGCTTCTCATCATCGTTCCACAATGAAAAGGACAAAGAATCACAGCCTTGGAATACAGGTCAGTGCTCTCACAGTTGAGTGTAGTAGTCTTTCATTTGAGGATAGGAATAGCCATATTGACACTGCTGGAGCTGCTTGTTATGCTCATGACTGCTCCCCCCTCTTCTGCAGCGCAAGCTAATGGTGGACTCTGCGGTGATGAGACTATGAAAGACAACACACTCGATAGTTGAGTTCTGAGCCTCATTGTTGTTGCAGAAACTTCATCCAACTCGGATTGCAGCTGAAAAACGCGCTTTTGTAGAGACGCGATCAGGGCGACGCAGCCGTAGACGGGCTGCTGAAGCCTTGTTGTGGCCTCATAGACCAAGCTGGTAGCAGCATCTCCTCTATCAGTGACAGGAACATCCTGCTGAATCAAACAGATACAGATAAGAAACATTGTGGCTATAGCTGTACTCGCAAGAAAATAGCAGAAGTGATTACTTGCAGCATTTTACTGATGTTACTGGCACCAAAGACGCGGTGAACGGCCATGAATTTTTCTGGCTCGGAGAGGAAAGGCCTTGCTATATAGTATAGTTTGGTAAGAAAGAAGAAACTGGAAGCTTAATATCCATGTGTCCATTTTCGGTGTTTCCAATATGTTGCAGCTCATTAATTTATCCGTAAACAGGAGCTTTTGCTTAATTGAATTGTGCCATAATATATATCTTTGTAATCCAACAAAAAAAGTATGATTGCTTATAAGCAACCATGCACCACTTTAATCAAAAGTTACTTCCCTAGAAACTTAGAAAAACTAAAATAACATAGATTTAAATGAGAATCAACGGCCACAGCACTAATCATCCCACACGGTCTAGTTCGACGCGCAAGAACCCTCTCCACCTCTATCAGCTTGCTCCGCACCCTCACTACCTCCATCAGCTTGATCTGCACCATCGCCACACTTCAGCCCCGTACCAGAAACAGAGCTTCCAACATCTTTCAGTTTCGGTGCGAAGGCATTTCTTCCAGGGAATTGGAGCTTTTGCTTAATTGTTGGCCACTTGCTGTTACCGGATGCAGGAGCTTGCTTTTTTCCGAAGCGACGTCGAGCAAGCCTACTACAACCTGCAAGAGGCGGGGAGGTGACCTCATCATCGGAGGATATATCTATGAAATCTGCAGCATCACCGGAAGGCTTCTTAGTTGTCGAGTCGCTGAGTATGATGTAAACGCGGGATCGGCTAGCCTCTGCTTTCACACAGTTGGTGCCGAAGAGCTGGGAGAGGCGCTTGAACTCGGGTTCATCCTTGTAGAAGTAGGCCTCCACGAATTGATCATTCTTGGCAAAGTAGCAAAACCATGTGTTAGATAAGATCATGAAGGATGCCAAAAATGTGTAATTAGAAAATATGATATAAAACCTGGATCATATCACGCCACACAGGCTCCGGGGCATTCACCATTTTCCTCTCGACGTCCCAGTAAGTTTCAGTGCGTTTGTTCATCCTTGTGAACGTCTGATAACGGCCCGCCAAGAACCCAATCCGCTCCTCGATGTCCACCCATTTGAAGGATGTTTTGAACTTCTTATTGAGGGCAGCAAGCGCGCCCAAGATTGCGTGTGCAGACTTGTACGGTGGGTGCGGGAAGCATATTGTCTTCATGGAGATAAGCTCTTCGAGAAGCGCCGTGTCTCTCTCCTTCGTCCAATTTTCATCATACAAATACAAACTTTGGGCTTGAATGCGGGACAAATGAGACATCTTTGGGGTGAGTTCTTTGCTTTGGATGAGTGAATGCATTTGTTTGCAAAGCATTGAAGATTTTATAGAAGGGAATTTGAGGATGAAGGTAGATGACAAGTTTATGGAAAACAAATTGATTTGATACACATACATTATCTCTGCAATTTCAAGATTAGATATGGCAAAAAAAATCATTATGTATCATTCTAAACTTGCATGCAATATCCTCTGCAATCTGTTCCATTTTTTTGCTTAAAAAATTGTTAAGTTAAAAATCTCATTATGGCATTAATTAAGGTATCAACTACAACAATATGTCATAGAATATTGGCGATCTGTAAACTTGATATCATTCTTTTGAAAAGTTAGTTTCTTGTTAATTCAATTTATGGTTTCCTTTTTGTTGAGCATATGCATTTGATAATTAACATTAAAAAATAAAAGATACTTGAGGCGACAAAACAATGAAGCAAAAGTAAGGAGTTCTATTAATAATACCGTCTCAATTGTTGCCACAAGGATCTGCACCCTTCCAGTTCTGGGAAAGGTTTTTCCAGCTAGATTTGCTTGCATTTAGAGCAGCAACTGCAATAGATGACAGCAGCTCGCCTCTTCTCCTTACATCATACATAAGTGTGCAGACTGCAGTGATCTTGAGCTGCTTCAGTTGGCAGTAAATGTCAAGAATCACGAGCAAACTACATTTTGAGGAGCAATGCAACCTCTGAATATGGATTTTAAATTGTATCTCAGCCTTGAATCATAAAACACAATATCCCTGGATAGCCATTGCATTGAAATATATACATTAACATATACATCACAAGCGAGCGAGCGAGAGAGACAGAGAGAGAGAAGGGTTGATGCTATCCCAATAAAAGGATCAGTCACACAACAGGAAACTAAGCAAATTCATGAAGCAATAAAGTAACTTCCAGATTTTAATAATTTGATTTACAGAAAATAACAGAAAATATCCATCTTCCTAGCAAATATCCATACAGCTTTACACGAAAAATAAAGTAAATAAAGCTCAAAAGGAAGCAGTGAAGCCAATATTTAATCTTTCAAAACAATAAGCATTTGAATCCATGTCTTTACATAAGTAATATAATCGAAAGAGCCCAAACACAAGCTTTGAAATCAAGCATTTAATCCATAGGATAGACTTTCAATTTGACACTACTATCACAATTTTTCAGAACTACATAAACTATTCAAACTTATCAACTAATTTCCTCTCAAATACTGCTGCCACATAGCATTTGCCAAGGAATCCCTCTCCGCGTTCCACGCTTGCGATGCCTCTACCGAGTCAATGCAGTGCGAGTGATCTATTTCTACATCATCGTTTTCATTGATAGCGGTATCATATTGCTGCTCAATTGGGTCGAAGGCCATCTCATTTCAGATGAAATTATGAAGTAGGAAGCAGGCCATTATCAACCTAGTTTGGACCTGAATAGGGTAGTATGTTGTACTTCGCAAAATTCCCCATCTCATCTTCATTATCCCAAAAGCACGTTCAATAACATTGCGCGCTTTTGTGTGTCTTAGGTTAAAGAGTTCCTCTGCATTTTGTGGTCTCGCTGAACTAGGTCCCCACTCTTTCAAATGATAGCGAACACCTTTGTATGGAGCTAGGAATCCCTCGCTATTAGCATAGCCGTTGTCCACTAGGTAGTAGTTCCCTATATGTGCCAAAACGGATAATTTAGTGAAGCTAATATAAATTATTATAAAATATGCAGCAATTACTAAAAAAAACTACAATTTTTTTATTTTTACCCTTTGGTACCCTAAGACCGTAGGGTCGATTGAGAGCGTCACGCAATATCCTAGAGTCGGCTGCTGAACCTTCCCATCCTGGTAATGCGTATACAAACCTCATGTTCTGGTCACAAACACCTAGCGTGATTGTTGAAATCTGTCCTTTACGTGTCCTATATCGTGCCTTGTCACAATTCGGCACTTTCACGTTTATGTAAGTGCCATCTAGCGCACCAAGACAGCCCTACCCAAAATAAAAGGAAACAAACATCATATAGTTAGTTGAAAATGTCATAGTTCAGTTGGAGTATCGTAAGACATGCGTGAAACAAGAATGCAATATCCTATGTCCATACCTTAAACCACTTCCATCGTGGATCATTGTTGTCACCAGATACCGGATCAGGCTTCACTAGGAGTAGAACATGTAGCTTCAAGATGGCTTTCAAAACAGTGTGAATATAGCGCGATATTGTTTGGCCCGATCTCCAAAAATCAAAGCGCACGACACGATTTTTCTTGTGATGGGCTAATACGGATAAAAACATGGCCAACTGTTCCTCAACGGTCACAAATTTACCATCTTTTAATGAACCTAGTTGTCTCATCAGATTACACAATCTCCCAAACGCATTTCTATCCATCCGCAGATTCAACACACAATCTATATCGCTAACCATAGTCATCCTATTTAGATGTTTTACTTGATCAGGGATCCTTTGCAAGATGCTGTATGATTCAATTTGATGGCTACGTTTTCTTTTTTTAGACCTCATACGAAAGATAACATCAATCACTAAAGCAATTCGAAATATGAACTGGCGCATTTCTTCTTCAATGAGCCATAACAACAATTGTTTTCTACTGAGAAGGTTTGTCATTTTTGGCTTGAATCTAATAGCAGGCAGCCCACTCTGAAATATGACATATAAACTAGAATTCAATGCTAAAAGTAACAACTGATTTCTGGAGCCTATTTCTTAACAACAAATGGAAAGTAACAGACGAATCAGGGGAGGAGCACAGTCAACGCAACGAATCTATAAGCGAACAATATGAACAATCAAACTCAACCCAAATCATTTCATAAACAGAAGACCAATATGTAGAGATTCGTAACTGGAAAACTATATTCATTCCATTCATTCCAGTTATTTCGTATCTTCTTTGAAGTTTCTGAATTCAGGCATAGTGATCAAACAGTTTAAGGGCATTTTAATCATGCAAGTAGACTCACTGACTCAACTAGAAACACCTCTAAGTTGACTCGCAAGAGTACGAGGACATCCTAGTGATGGTAAGTTGACCCAGTGTCATCTCTCAAGGAAAGTCTTTAAGGGCTTTTAGTAGTATCGCAAGAAAAACAATAAAGAAAGCAGTAAAGAGATTGATTATTAAACTAAAACTTAGAATTAAAAACTTAAGTAAAAATCGAATTGTAAAACTAAGCTAGGCGAATTGAACTATTAAACCCTAGACAAGATTTTAAAGAACTTAAATTAAACCTACTTATGAAAGTAAATAAAAGTAAAGACTTCTAATCTAGGCATAAACTAAAGTGCATAATTTAAATTGCATAATTAAGAAGAAAGCATAAACATGAATGAAAAAAAACGTAAACATGATTAAACAGAAATAAATTAAATTAAATACGAAATACCGTAAAATCCTTGAACGTGTAATCGTGTCACGCAATCACAATCCAAGAAACTAACTAAAAACAAAATTGAAATCTAACTTAGAACAATAAAAACTTGAAACTATGAAAGCAAGTAAATTCCTAAGCTTCGGATGCCAACAGATTGCAAAGATGGCGTCTAAAACTAGGGCAAGGTATTTGGATGGATTTTTACAATGAAAACTATGGCCCTATTTATAGACTTTAACTCCTTCTGGATCACCATGGAAATTACCATGCAAAGCCGGATTCTAAAAGGAATAGAATCGTAGATGATAAGGTAACTCCAGCTAGGACGCGCTCAGCAAGTAATCTCCATTCGGGCGGAAATCGCAGCTCTCGCCAGAGGAATGGCTATCGCCAGAGGAACGGATGACTTCTCTGATCTTGTCCGCGGAATGGGTTCCGCTCTAGTATTGATTCCTCTGACGTATCTCTACCCTCTGGCATATTGACTCCTCTGGCGCGTCCTCCGTTCTGGCGGTTTTCTCTCCTCTGGCGGATTTCTCCGCTCTGGCGGATTTCGCCGCTCTGGCGGATTTCGCTTCTCTGGCGGACTCCGCTGCTCTGTAGAGATTTCTCTTACTTGAGGAAATTTCGCTGCTCTGGCGATCGACTTCTCTGCTCTGTCGTTTGATTTCTCTGGTCGATCGATTCCTCTGGCGTTCATTTCATTTCGCTGCTCTGGCGCAAGCGATTTCTCTGACTTTGTGACTTCTCTGACTTTGTGACTTCTCTGTGATTCCTCTGCTCTGGCTTCTCGGTTCTGGCACGGGGGCTTTGCTTCTCTTCCATGCTAGAGTGTGCACAAACACACGATTCTTAGCCCAAATTTTCCAAGATTTGCACTCTTCATCTCAAAAACCTAAATCTTCTGCAAAGCATAAAATAGACCATAAAACGCACCAATTTCCAGAAGATTTAACTTAAAATAAGCACATGCAAACCCCTAAAATCAGAACAATTAGGCATAAATCAACCCCCCCACACTTAGCCTTTTGCTTGTCCTCAAGCAAAATCCATATGAATCCTAGGAAGAGATTGATTTCAACAATGCTAATTTCCATCCAAACATTCTCAAAGTCAATTCAAAATTTTACAATCAATACACATCTCTTGATCATGCAAGTAACTCAAAGTTTAAGAAGCAACAAAAGAGTAATGCAAGTAATTCGATCAGACCCAATTCTCCGCTATAAGTGAATTCCCTAATGTGATCGCCTTTATAATCAATATCACCATTTTTCACACTTTGTGTGCTTGAGATTTCGACAGTTGAGCCATAATTCATGAAATAAAAACCATTTGGATGTAATCCAAAGTCTTTTCACGTGGTTTCCCATGCTCATAGTTGAACTAGAGGAGCAGAGACTCAGAGCTGTCACGTTTTAGAACAGGCCAGATGTTTCAGAGCTGGCAATTTTGAAGTTGACAATTCGTCCAACATTTTCACATTTCACAGATAAGATACGATCGTAGGCAATCACAATGACAACACTCCTTCTAGCATCTACCGGACAAATCACGTTTCACTTACTTTTAAAATTGTTGCAACAAAACTCAAATTCTAAGCATAAACAAGAAACATATATCAAGAGTAAAACAAGAATAACCACCATTCATTCACAAACCCAAAGTTCGCGTCGAAAACCATCTACTCTTCCACAAATTCATAAAAATTAGCAAGATTCGAGACCAAAAACTAAGCATAGAAGGACTAATCTCGCCCAATTGAAAACATAAACTCAATAAAACACCCCCCCACGCTTAAAGCATGCCATGTCCTCAGGGCACAAAAGAAATAAAAAGAGTTAAGAAAACGTCCCTGATTATCGGCATGGAGACATTGAAGCAACGTGCGAGGTGGTGACGAGGGGAATTCGCTGGCTATGGCAGAGTGGAGAAGGGCAGCGTGGAGAAGTGCAGCGGTGGTGGCAGCAGCGCTGGCGGCTGTATGAGAGTTTCAGCGCTGAAAATAAGACATGCTCACCAAGCATCAAAGTATCCGCAAAGCATCCAAAACTTAGGAAAGACACGAAACATACAACTAACAACAAAGAAAAACAGAAACTAAAAACAAACCAACGGTGGGTTGCCTCCCACCAAGCGCTAGATTTAGAGTCTCCAGCCCGACTTCAGAGCTGAACTTCAGCTAGGGTTGTGCAGAGCTTGAGACTCCACCTCCAACGGCGAGCTCTGGTGCTCGTAGTACGGCTTCACTCGATGGCCATTCACTCGGAAACTCTCCTTTGTGTGCTCGTTCAATAGCTCGACCCCACCATGCTCGAACACTTCTTTGAGTAAAAATGGACCACTCCACCTAGATTTCAGCTTTCCCGGAAACAACTTCAATCGAGAATTGAACAAAAGTACCTTCATCCCAGGGCAAAGCTTCTTATGGCAGATACGGCTGTCATGGAGTCGCTTCACTTTGTCCTTATAAATCCTTGCATTCTCATACGCCTCATTACGTAGCTCATCTAACTCCTCTATTTGCAGCGTGCGCTGCTTCACAGCAGAGTCCAAGTCATAGTTGGCAGCTTTAATCGCCCAATAAGCTTTGTGCTCAATCTCCATCGGCAGATGGCAGGCCTTGCCATAGACGAGACGGTACGGACTCATCCCAAGCACGCCCTTGAAGGCAGTTCTGTACGCCCAGAGAGCATCATTCAACTTTACTGACCAATCCTTGCGCGAGGGCTGCACTGTTTTCTCCAAAATTCCTTTGATCTGCCGATTGCTTGTCTCGGCTTGTCCAGAGGTCTGTGGGTGGTATGGTGTGGCAACCTTGTGCGTGATCCCATTCTTCTTCATGAGTTTTGCAAACAACTTGTTGCAGAAGTGCTTGCCTCCATCGCTAATGATAGCTCTAGGAAATCCGAATCTAGAAAGAATGTTCTCTTGCACAAACTTAAGCACCACATTAGCATCACATGTCCGCGTGGGGATAGCCTCAACCCATTTGGACACGTAATCTACAGCAAGTAAAATAAATTGAAACCCATGTGAAGTAGGGAATGGCCCCATGAAATCAATGCCCCACGCATCGAAAATTTCAACAATTAAAATGCTTTGGAGAGGCATCTCATTCCTGCGGCCAATATTCCCTACTCTCTGGCACCGATCACATGCAAGAGTGAAAGTGTGTGCATCTTTAAAAATGGAAGGCCAAAACAAACCTGATTGAAGAATTTTGTGCGCTGTTTTCTGACCCCCAAAGTGTCCACCACAATGATCCTCATGACACATTTTCAACACTTGTTGTTGATCCTCTGCCGGCACACACCGTCGGATGACATCGTCCTTTCCAAGCTTGAAGAGGTAAGGAATCTCCCAATAGTAATGCCTGCACTGAGCTAAAAATCTCTTTCTCTCCTGCGACGTCAGCTCCGGCCGTAGAATACCACACGCTAAGTAATTGACAATATCTGCATACCAGGGCTCGGCGCTCACAGAGCTGCACTGAGCAGCGCTGAATTCGGTAAGGCTGGCAGAGGTGATCTCGGTGGAACCGGCCAGAGGGAAGCTGGCTGCTCTGGAGTCGTCAGAGTGGACTCTGCCAGAGCAGAGCTCGGCAGAGTGGGCGGGGCTGCTCTGGCTGGGCAGAGATGGCTGGGCAGAGTGGACAAGAGAAGGGCTGAGCTCGGTAGCACTGGAATCTTCAGTACTGCACTTGTCAAAAGTTAATGCATACGTTTGCTCAAAAGGGAAAGATTCAGGGATGCAATTAAGACTCGACTCTATCAGATTATTATCCAAGCGAGAAAGGTGGTCAGCTACATGATTCTCGCTCCCTTTCCTATCCTTGATCTCTACATCAAACTCTTGCAACAATAAGACCCAACGGATTAGACGAGCTTTAGCCTGAGGTTTAGTCATCAAATATCGAAGTGCAGCATGGTCACTATGGACAATGACTTTAGACCCAATGATGTATGCACGAAATTTATCTAAGGCAAAGACCACATCAAGCATCTCTTTTTCAGTAGTGGTGTAATTTACTTGTGCACTATTCAGAGTTAAACTAGCATAGTAAATCACACGTAACATCTTATCCACACGCTGACCTAGCACCGCTCCTACAGCAGAGTTAGACGCATCACACATAATCTCAAAGGGCAATGACCAATCAGGTGCAATCACAACCGGGGCAGAGCTCAACTTAAGTTTCAATGTTTCAAAGGCATGCATGCAAGAGTCATCGAAATTAAAAGGAACATCCTGAGCTAGCAGTTTGCATAGAGGTTGGCTAATTTTAGAAAAATCTTTAATGAAACGCCGGTAAAAACCGGCGTGACCTAAGAAACTCCTAATTCCTTTGACATCGATAGGGGGCGGCAACTTTTGGATTACCTCCACCTTGGCTCTGTCGACCTCTAGTCCATGCTTAGACACCAGATGACCCAAGACAATCCCGCTAGTAACCATGAAATGACTCTTTTCCCAACTCAAGGTTAGGCCACTTTCAATACACCTTTGCAACACTACATCAATCTTAGTTAAGCAATCATGAAAGGACTACCCAAAAACCGAAAAATCATCCATAAAAACCTCCACGAATTTACCAATCATATCAGAGAATATGGACATCATGCATCGTTGAAACGTCCCGGGTGCATTGCACAATCCGAACGGCATCCTTTTCCATGCAAATGTCCCAAAAAGCGTGGTGAAGGCAGTCTTGACTTGATCTTCCGGTGTGATTGCGATTTGGTAGTATCCTGACAAACCATCTAAAAAACAATAAAAATCATGTCCTGCCAACCGATCTAACATTTGATCAACAAAAGGGAGGGGAAAATGATCCTTTTTGGTGACAGCATTGAGTTTCCTGTAGTCGACGCACATCCGCCATCCCGTAGTAGGACGTGTCGGCACCAACTCCATCTTGTCATTGCGCACAACTGTCATTCCTCCTTTCTTTGGCACGACATGCACCGGGCTCACCCACTCACTATCGGCGACAGAGTAGATAATCCCTTCGGCAAGAAGCTTGAGGATTTCCTTACGCACAACCTCCATCAGCATAGGGTTCAAGCGTCGCTGGGCATCTCGCTTTGGTGCAGCTCCTTCCTCTAAGTTGATCCTGTGCATGCATGTGGCTGGACTAATGCCACGTATGTAACCTAGGCTCCATCCTAGCGCTGCTTTGTTTCTCTTCAAAACTTCAAGCAGCTCTGCTTCTTGCTCTATAGTCAGCGTAGATGAGATGATGACTGGCTTCTCCTTTCCTTCTTCTAAAAAGATGTACTTGAGGTTAGCAGGGAGTTCCTTTAGTTCCAGCGCTGGGCTCTTGGTTTCCATCTGATCATCGAGGGGCAGTTCGGTATGGCTGGACAGCACTGAGCTCGGCATGGCTGTCTGAGCAGAACTGCAGGGCAGAGGAATGGGGATTTCTCTGGCGGGTCCAGAGCCGAAGTTTTCAGCTTCCCGAGCTAACTCCTCTATATCGGCTGATCCAGCGCAAACTTCCACACGCTCATGTTCCTGTATAAATACCTTCTCAACCAGGCCATTAATAGCATCTATATATGAACATTCATTTATGAAATTAGCAGAAGGCATAGCCCGATTTTCATGCACCGAGAAAGACACTGACTCCCCCAACACTGTCATCTTAATAGTTCCATTTTTGACATCAATCAACGTGTTAGTGGTCGCCATAAAGGGTCTTCCTAATAGCAGAGTGTGATCTCTACCATTCTCGTGCACATCCCCAATCTCAAGTACGACAAAATCAACGGGCACTATCAAATCCCCGACTCTAACTAGGATATCCTCTACTATACCACGGGGATACCTGACGGATCTATCAGCAAGTTGGAGGCACATGCGAGTAGATTTTAAATTACCTAACTCTAATTGTTGAAAAATAGAGTAAGGCATCAAATTAATTCCCGCTCCCAGATCTAACATACCCGTGGCTTCCTTACCATTTCCCAAAGCAATATTAATCACAAAGCTACCTGGATCGCGCTGCTTTGGTGGTAAGGATTGCTGCATGATTGAGGTCGCTACTTCTGAGACTATAATCTTCTCATTGTCCCCGAACTTCCGCTTGTTGGAGACCAATTCCTTGAAAAACTTCACATATGCTGGGACTTTTCTGATCACATCAAGGAGAGGAAGATTCACGTTCACCTTGGCAAGCATGTTGTAGAAGTCGGCGAACTGTTGGTCTTGCTTTCTGTTGCTCAATCTGCCCGGGAAGGGAATCGGTGGTCGATAAGGTGTAGAAGCATTGTGGAGCTTGACCTCCTTCTCCTTCTCTTCTTCCTTTTGCTGGTCTCCCTTTTCTCCATCAGTCGAGTTGGGCAGATCTGAACTCGGCAGCTCTGGTCTGAACGGAGCAGAGTTCGGCAGCTCTGTTCTGATAAAGCCAGAGGGATCCGTTCTGCTCTGGCGGAACGGTTCCTCTGCTCTGACAAGGTCAGAGGAATCGGTTCTACTCTGACGGGACGGTTCCTCTGCTCTGGTTTGTGTTGGAACCTCCATTTTGTTATCCAGAATCTTACCACTGCGGAGAACAGTTACAGCAAGAGCTTGATGTGGCTGAGCAGGTTGGCCATGAAATTTCCCAGGCTGCTGTTGTTGTTGGATTTGATTCAAGGCACCGGAAAGTTGTCCAACCGTTGTCTCGAGCCTTTTGATTGTAGATGCTTGGGCCTCCATACTTTGTTTGCTGATCTCCATAAAGGTTTGCAGCGTTTCTTCGAGCGTGGATTTTTGTGGTGGAATCGGCTGTGCACTCTGTTGCGGAATGGATTGCTGCTGTTGGTATTGTGGTCTGTATGGTTGAGAAGACCCTTGCTGTGGTGGGAAATACTAGTTGTTGTTGTTGATAGCCTATTTGGGGTGGTCGACGGAATTGATTCCCCCCAAAATTTTGATTTCCCCATCCAGCATTCGGCTGATTTCTCCATCCTCCAACGCCATGTTGTTAGCCTTGATTCATGTTCTGCCCATAAGGTCTGCTTGGCCCTTGATTATAGCCTTGAAATCCTTGTGCCGCATAGACCTCAGCTTGTCCTTCTGGGGTAAATTCTCCCATACGATGGCACTCATTGGCTCCATGGCTGAAATCTCCACATATACCGCAAGGCTCAACGTATTGCATGGCGGGATTTGGCGGTGCTGACGTCGGTAGCGCTGGATTCTGCACCGCAGCTGAAGTTTCCATCTTTCCCATCTTAAGATGCTCCACTTGTCGCACAAGATCGGCAACCTGCTTCTACAGCTCAAACTGATTTGTCACGGCACTAGCCTCCACTCTCCGTCCACGGATTGACTTTTGTTGGGAGCTTTCGGCCAAGGTCTTGAAAATCTCTTTCAGATCTGCTGCAGTCTTCCGAGCTATGTTTCCTCCTGCCGTGCTGTCCACCATAAATTGGGCAGTTTGCACTAACCCATCAGTAGAAGAACTGCATCAACATCACATTAGTGAACTGATGTTGAGGGCATTGACGGAGGAGTTCTTCATATCTTTCCCAAGCTTCGTGCAAAGGTTCGTCCGCTCCTTGGGTGAACTCCATTATTTTTGTTCTCAGCTCCTGTGTCTTGTGACTTGGGTAGTATTTCAGCATGAATTTTTCACAAGCATCTCCCCATGTAGTGATAGCGTTGGGCGGCAGAGATAGCATCCACGTCCTTGCCCGGTCTTTAAGTGCATAGGGGAAGCACTTGAGCTTGAGTTGGTCCTCCGTGAGAGTAAGCAGAGGAATCGTTTGCACTTGCGTGCAAAAATCTCGGATGAATTGCAGCGCATCCTCGCTTGGCATCCCGTGAAATACCGGCAGCAAATTCGAGTCATTCGGCTTGAGATTATAGTTTCTCACAGCAGCAGGGAGCACTATTGCTGACGTGTTGGTATCACCGATAACCGGCCTGGTGTAGTCTCCCATGTATTCCATGTTCTGTGCCATGACTTCTTTCTCCTCGTGTGTGTTCTGCACTGGTTGGTCAAATTCAGAACCAGCGGCTTCCTCCTCCTTTTCTACCTTGTGATCTGCCGTGTCTAAAGTCTGCTCTATACGGTCAGAGCTGGCTTCAGAGTGAGCCTCAGAATCAGAGTCAGAGTATAACACGTCTGCTCTGGGAAGTGTGCGAGTGTTATCCAGCGGGGGAGTTAGTTTTCTTTTCAGACTACGTCGTCCCTGCATACACAACACTTAACACACGGATTACACGCACCGGGTGGAAGGGAAGGGAAAATAGTAACGAGAAAAATAGAAATTAAATAAAGCAATTAAAAACGACACAACTAAAACGCCTAAAACTTTCCCCGGCAACGGCGCCAAAATTTGACTCAACTAGAAACACCTCTAAGTTGACTCGCAAGAGTACGAGAACATCCTAGTGATGGTAAGTTGACCCAGTGTCATCTCTCAAGGAAAGTCTTTAAGGGCTTTTAGTAGTATCGCAGGAAAAACAATAAAGAAAGCAGTAAAGAGATTGATTATTAAACTAAAACTTAGAATTAAAAACTTAAGTAAAAATCGAATTGTAAAACTAAGCTAGGCGAATTGAACTATTAAACCCTAGACAAGATTTTAAAGAACTTAAATTAAACCTACTTATGAAAGTAAATAAAAGTAAAGACTTCTAATCTAGGCATAAACTAAAGTGCATAATTTAAATTGCATAATTAAGAAGAAAGCATAAACATGAATGAAAAAAAACGTAAACATGATTAAACAGAAATAACTTGAATTGAAATACGAAATACCGTAATTGTCTTGAACTTGTAATTGTGTCACTCAATCACAATCCAAGAAACTAAACTAAAAACGAATTTGAAATCTAACTTAGAACAATAAAAACTCGAAACTATGAACAACTATGAAAGCAAGTAAATCCTAAGCTTCGGATGCCAACAGATCGCAAAGATGGCATAACTAGGATTAGAATGATGATGATGATGATGATGATGATGATATCTTACAATGAAAAGTAAGGCCCTATTTATAGACTTCAAATCCTCCTGGATCACCATGGAAGTTGCCATGCAAAACCGGACTCTAAAAGGAAATAGAATCGTGTATGAAAAGGTAACTTCCAGCTGTGACGCGCGCAGCAAGTAATCTCCACTCTGGGGGAAATCGCGGCTCTCGCCAGAGAAATGGCTATCGCCAGGGAAATGGGTCACGCCAGATAAATGGATGATTTCTCTGGTGCTGACTTCTCTGATGCTGGCGCTTCTCTGCAGAGGAATGGTTGATTTCTCTGCTCTGGCTATCTTCTCTGGCTTAGCGAGTTCTCTGACTTAGCGAGTTCTCTGGCGCGACTTCTCTGTTGCGACTTCTTTGGCTTAGCGAGTTCTCTGTCGTGACTTCTTTGGCTTAGCGAGTTCTCTGACGGGTGATTTCTCTGGCGGTTGATTTCTCTGGCCTATGATTCCTCTGGCCTAGACCACTTCTCTGACTTGGTGCATTTCTCTGCTCTGGCCAGCGATTTCTCTGCTCTGGTCTGGTCTGGCGTAAAAACGCCATTTTTAGCCAAAAATCCCCAAAATTATACTCTTCCACCATTAAAACCTAAATCTCCTGAAAAGCATCAAATACACCATAAAACGCACCAATTTCCAGAAGATTTAACTTACAATGAGCACATTCAAACCCCTAAAATTAGAATAATTAAGCATAAATCACAAAGCTTGCCATTTGCCGGTCGAGATCGAGCATCGTGCCTATTGGGCTATCAAGGCCGCCAACTTGGACCTTCGATCCGCAGGGAAACAACGAGCTTTACAAATGGAAGAGCTTGATGAGTTGCGCAATGAAGCATATGAGAATGCGCGCATCTACAAAGACAAAGTGAAGAAAATGCATGATCGTCGTGTCGTGCAAAAGGACTTCCACCCGGGCATGAAAGTACTGTTGTTCAACTCACGGTTGAAACTTTTCCCTGGAAAGCTCAAGTCCCGTTGGATTGGTCCATTCATAATCAAGGAAGTGCTCAATCATGGAGTCCTGGTGTTGACCAAGGAAG
The DNA here is from genome assembly GCF_028751815.1 of Salvia miltiorrhiza. NCBI lineage: Eukaryota > Viridiplantae > Streptophyta > Magnoliopsida > Lamiales > Lamiaceae > Salvia > Salvia miltiorrhiza. The sequence continues at coordinate 33,406,700 of NC_080389.1, read as the reverse complement.
GCACCGACGAACAATTTACAGTCAACGGGCATAGGGTGAAGCCCTACCTGGAGCATGAAGTGGTTGCTGTTGTAGTGGAGTCTCAAGCACTCCACGACCCATCTTGTTGACAAGCTTTTTACTGTCGAGCTCTCGACCTTAACTAGAGCGCTTCGTGGGAGGCAACCCACGTTTCTTTCTTTTCTATTTTCCATTTTGTTTTGCGTGGAGTGAGTTCTTGTGGTGTTGTATCCTGTTGTTGCTGGTTTTAGTTGGGTTCTCATTGGTGTTTTATTGTGGTGTTGCAGGAAATAGGCTTACCGGACTGTCCCCGAGCTTGAAAGATGGATTTTGCACGTTGGATAGCAAAAAATCAGTACAAGGCCGAAAAGGGGGGGCGGCGGCGCCGTCTCACGGCGGCCGCCGTCCACGGCGTCGCCGCCACACGGCGGGCGCCGCCTCTTGCACACCACCATAACCTTCAAACTTCAAAAACGCCGAAGGGGGGGGGGGGACGGCGGCGCCGTTTCGTGGCGGCCACCGTCCACAGCGCCGCCGTCATACAGCAGGCGCCGTACCCCCATTTTTTCCACCCTTCCTCCCTTTTAACCCCAAAACCCGAAGGGGGTGCACGGCGGCGCCGTCCCACGGCGGCCGCCGTCACCCCCAGCCCCGCCAGCCCAGCCCGCCCAGCCCAGCCCGGCCCGCCCCCCACCCTATAAAAACTAAACCCTAATTTCTACCCCACCATCAGCCTCCTCCCGCCTCCCTCACCATCTCTCTCTCTTCCATTCTCCATAACCAACTCCACCACCCACATCCGACCACCGCCGTCCACCACCCACATCCGACCACCAACCTCCTCCCTTCCACCACCCTCAGTCACCACCGCCAAACCACAGCCACCACCTCCACCACCACCTACAACCACCGCCAACGCCCACACCCACCGTCCTCGCCACCGCCGAACCTCTCCACCACCTTCTCCCTGCTCAACAGCCGCCGTTCAGCAGCGCCGCTCCCAGCCGCACACGGCCGCCGCCGTACTCCACTACCGCCACCGTCTTCACGGCCGCCGTCGTCTCCACAGAAGCCAGCTGTCTCCACGGCCGCCGCCGCCTGAACCACCGCCGCCGTGCTCTGCGGCCGCCGCCGTCGTCTGCCTCTATCCACTTCTTCCCATGGCACCCCTCACCACCTCTTAATTGTTCTAATTTTAGGGGTTTGAATGTGCTCATTGTAAGATAAATCTTCTGGAAATTGGTCCGTTTTATGGTGTATTTGATGCTTTTCAGGAGATTTAGGTTTTAAAGGTGGAAGAGTATAATTTTGGGGATTTTTGGCTAAAAATGGCGTTTTTACGCCAGACCAGACCAGAGCAGAGAAATCGCCTCAGACAGAGCAGAGAACTCGCTAAGTCAGAGAAAAGCGCCAGAGGAGTCGACCGTCAGAGGAATCAAGGCGCCAGAGGAATCAATACCAGAGCGGAACCCATTCCGCTGACAAGATCAGAGAAGTCATCCGTTCCTCTGGCGATAACCATTCCTCTGGCGAGAGCCGCGATTTCCACCCGAGTGGAGATTACTTGCTGAGCGCGTCATAGCTGGAGTTACCTTATCATCTACGATTCTATTCCTTTTAGAGTCCGGCTTTGCATGGTAATTTCCATGGTGATCCAGAAGGAGTTGAAGTCTATAAATAGGGCCATAGTTTTAATTGTATAATCAATCTTTTGCCCTAGTTTTAGATGCCACCTTGCGATTTGTTGGCATCAAAAGCTTAGGAATTTCATTGCTTTCTTAGTTCAAGGTTTTTAGTATTCTAAGTTAGATTTTAATTTCGTTTTTAGTTTAGTTCTTGGATTGTGATCGAGTGACACGATTATACGTTCAAGACAATTACGGTATTTCGTATTTAAATTCAATTTACTTTCGTTTAATCATGTTTACGTTTTTCGTTTATGCTTTCTTTTCAATTATGCAATTTAAATTATGCACTTTAGTTTCACGCCTAGATTAGAAGTCTCTAAATTTACAAGTCTTTAATTTCTTAAGTTAGGTTTAATTCGAGTTGTTTAAATTATTGCCTAGGTTAAGTTTAAGTTCAATTTACGTTTAAGTTTAAGTTACGTTTTTAAATCAAAACCTTTACTGCTTTCTTTTATTGCTTTTTCTTACGATACTATTAAAAGCCCTTAAAGACTTTCCTTGAGAGATGACACTGGGTCAACTTACCATCGCTAGGATGTCCTTGTTCTATTGCAAGTCAACTTAGAGGTGTTTCTAGTTGAGTCAAATTTTGGCGCCGTTGCCGGGGATGAGTTTTAGGCGTTTTAGTTGTGTCGTTTTTACTTGCTTTATTTAATTTCTGTTTTTAAGTTTCTTCCACTCGGTGCGTTTAATCCGTTTGATCAGTGTTGTGCATGCAGGGACGCCGTAGTCTTAAAGGCAAATTGGTGTCTCCTTTGCATAGTACGAGCGAAGGGATTTTCAGGAAGAATAGCTGCAAGGGAGTGATCGGGAACGACAGAGCAGATGGTTCAAACTCCAGTTCTGACGGAGAAACACATGACAAAACTGAAGATTTCTTCTCTGACTCTGAACCTGAAGTTCCAGAGCAGACTGTAGAAGAGGAAGAAGCCAGCTCTGCCAAGTCCTACTCTGATTCTGAACTACCCGAGCAGAGCGCAGGAGATGAGGAACTAGATTCGCCAGCCAGCTCTGACTCGAAGCCTTCAGAACAGCCAACGAGAGAGAACGCCAGCTCTGCCGATACAGAGCACACGACAGCCACGGCAAAACACACTAAAGAGGAAGAGGCCAGCTCCGCCAATTTTTGCACCAAGCAGAATTTAAACAAGGAAAAGAAGGAGATGGCCCAGAACACGGAATATATGGGAGACTTCATCAGGCCGGTAATTGGAGATACCAACACATCGGCAATCGTGCTCCCCACTGCTGTGAGAAACTACAATCTCAAACCCAACGACTCGAATTTGCTGCCGGTGTTCCACGGGATGCCAAGCGAGGATGCTCTGCAATTCATCCGAGACTTTTGCACACAAGTGCAAACGATTCCTCTGCTTAGCCTCACGGAGGACCAACTCAAGCTCAAGTGTTTCCCCTATGCACTTAAAGACCGGGCCAGGACATGGATGCTCTCTCTGCCGCCCAACTCTATCACTACGTGGGGAGATGCTTGTGAAAAATTCATGCTGAAATACTACCCAAGCCACAAAACACAGGAGCTGAGAACAAAAATAATGGAGTTCACCCAAGGAGCGGATGAGCTTTTGCATGAAGCTTGGGAGAGATATGAAGAACTCCTCCGTCAATGCCCTCAACATCAATTCACGAATGTTATGTTGATGCAGTTCTTCTACGATGGGTTAGTGCAAACTGCCCAATTTATGGTGGACAGCACGGCAGGAGGAAACATAGCTCGGAAGACTGCGGCAGATCTGAAAGAGATTTTCAACACCTTGGCCGAAAGCTCCCAACAGAAGTCAATCCGTGGACGGAGAGTGGAGGCTAGTGCCGTGACAAATCAGTTCGAGATGCAGCAACAATTGGCTTCGATCATGCGAGAAGTTCAACAGCTCAAGATGGAAAAGATGGAAAATTCTCCAGTTCAGAGCTCAGCGCCGCCGATGACAACTCAACCGAATCCAGCTCTGCCAATGTCAACTCCGCAGAACCCAGCCATGCAGTATGTTGAGCCGTGTGGTATCTGTGGAGATTTCAGCCATGGAGCTAATGAGTGCCATAGAATGGGAGAGTTTACCCCGAAAGGACAAGCTGAGGTCTATGCAGCACAAGGATTCCAAACCTACAATCAAGGGCAGAACAGACCATATGGCCAGAGCATGAATCAAGGCCCACAAAATATCGTTGGAGGATGGAGGAGTCAGCCGAATGGAGGATGGGGAAATCAAAATTTTGGGGGGAATCAATTCCGTCGACCACCCCAGATGGGCTACCAACAACAACAGTATTTCCCACCACCGCAGGGGCCTTCTCAACCATACAGACCACAATACCAACAACAGCAATCCATTCCGCAACAGAATGCGCCGTCGATTCCACCACAAAAATCCACGCTCGAAGAAACACTGCAAGCGTTTATGGAGATGAGCAAACAAAGTATAGAGTCTCAAGCTTCTACGATCAAGAGGCTCGAGACTACGGTTGGACAACTTTCCGGTGCCATGAATCAAATCCAACAACAACAGCAACCCGGGAAGTTTCATGGTCAACCTGCTCAGACGCATCAAGCTCTTGCTGTAACTGTTCTTCGCAGTGGTAAGATGGTGGATAACAAAGTGGAGGTTCCTAATTTGACCAGTGCAGAGCAGCCGAACTCTACCTTGACCAGCGCAGAGCAGCCGAGATCTGCTTTCACCAGCGCAGAGCAGCCAAGCTCTACCGTGACCAGAGCAGAGCTGCCGAGTTCTGTCCAGCCTAGACCAGAGTTGCTGAGCTTAGCGCTGACCAGCCCGACTGATGAAGAGACGGCAGACAAGCAAAAGAAAGGAGAGAAGGAGAAGGAGGTCAAGCTCCACAAAGCTACTGCACCATATCGACCACCGATTCCTTTTCCGAACAGATTGAGAAACGAGAAGCAGGACCGTCAGTTTGAAAAATTCTACAACATGTTGGCCAAGGTAAATGTGAATTTGCCTCTTCTTGATGTGATCCGAAATGTGCCTGCATTTGTGAAATTCTTCAAGGAATTGACATCCAACAAAAGAAGGTTCGGTGACAATGAGAAGGTGTTGGTCTTCGAAGTTGCAAACGCAATCATGCAGCAATCTTTGCCACCCAAGCAACGCGATCCAGGTAGTTTTGTGATTAATATTGCTTTGGGAAATGGTAAGGAAGCCACGGGTATGTTGGATCTGGGGGCTGGGATTAACTTGATGCCTTACTCTATTTATCAACAATTAGAGTTAGGTAATTTAAAATCTACTCGCATGTGCCTCCAACTTGCTGATAGGTCCGTCAGGTATCCCCGTGGTATAGTAGAAGATATCCTAGTTAGAGTCGGGGGTCTGATAGTGCCCGTTGATTTTGTCGTACTGGAGATTGGGGATGTGCACGAGAATGGTAGAGATCATACTTTGCTATTAGGAAGGCCCTTTATGGCGACCACCAACACGTTGATTGATGTAAAAAATGGAACTATTAAAATGTCAGTGTTGGGGGAGTCGGTGTCTTTCTCGGTGCATGAAAATCGGGCTATGCCTTCGGACAACCTTATGAATGAATGCTCATATATAGATGCTATTAATGGCTTGGTTGAGAAGGTATTTTTACAGGAGCAGGAATGCGAGGAAGTTTGCGCTGGATCAACAGACATGGAAGAACTAGCGCGGGAAGCTGAAGAGTTCGGCGCTGCTCTGACGCGAGAGCTTCGCTGCTCTGACTTCAGCCCTGGCAGCGCTGACCTGCCCAGCAATCCTGCACTGCCCAAACCCGCATTGCCCAGCTTAGAGGAGGAACAGGTGGGGGCAAAGAAACCAACACTCGAATTGAAGGAGCTCCCAACCAATCTCAAGTATGTCTTTTTAGAAGACAGAAATGAGAAGCCAGTCATCATCTCGTCTACTCTGACTCTAGAGCAAGAAGAGGCGCTGCTCGAGGTGTTGAAGAGAAACAAAGCAGCGCTGGGATGGAGCATAGGTGACATACGTGGCATTAGTCCAGCCACATGCATGCACAGGATCAACCTAGAAGAAGGAGCTACACCCAAGCGAGATGCCCAGCGACGCTTGAACCCAATGCTGATGGAGGTTGTGCGCAAGGAAATCCTTAAGCTTCTTGCCGAAGGGATTATCTATTCAGTTGCCGATAGTGAGTGGGTGAGCCCGGTGCATGTCGTGCCAAAGAAAGGAGGAATGACGGTTGTGCGCAATGACAAGATGGAGTTGGTACCGACGCGCCCTACCACGGGATGGCGGATGTGCGTCGACTACAGGAAACTCAATGCCGTCACCAAAAAGGATCACTTTCCTCTTCCTTTTGTTGATAAAATGTTAGACCGTTTAGCAGGACATGATTTTTATTGTTTTCTAGATGGTTTGTCAGGATACTACCAAATCGCAATCGCACCGGAAGATCAAGTCAAGACTGTATTCACCACGCCTTTTGGGACATTTGCATGGAAGAGGATGCCGTTCGGATTGTGCAATGCGCCCGGGACGTTTCAACGATGCATGATGTCCATATTCTCTGATATGATTGGTAAATGCGTGGAGGTTTTTATGGATGATTTTTCGGTTTTTGGGCAGTCTTTTCATGATTGTTTAACTAAGATTGATGTTGTGTTGAAAAGGTGTATTGAAAGTGGCCTAACTTTGAGTTGGGAAAAGAGTCATTTCATGGTTACTCGTGGGATTGTCTTGGGTCATGTGGTGTCTAAGCATGGACTAGAGGTCGACAGAGCTAAGGTGGAGGTAATCCAAAAGTTGCCACCCCCTATTGATGTCAAAGGGATTAGGAGTTTCTTAGGTCACGCCGGTTTTTATCGACGTTTCATTAAAGATTTCTCTAAAATTAGCCAACCTCTATGCAAACTGCTAGCTCAGGATGTTCCTTTTAATTTCGATGACTCTTGCATGCATGCATTTAAAACATTGAAACTTAAGTTGAGCTCTGCCCCGGTTGTAATTGCGCCTGATTGGTCATTGCCCTTTGAGATTATGTGTGATGCGTCTAACTCTGCTGTAGTAGCGGTGCTAGGTCAGCGTGTGGATAAGATGTTACGTGTGATTTACTATGCTAGTTTAACTCTGAATAGTGCACAAGTAAATTACACCACTACTGAAAAAGAGATGCTTGCTGTGGTCTTTGCCTTAGATAAATTTCGAGCATACATCATTGGGTCTAAGGTCATTGTCCATAGTGACCATGCTGCACTTCGATACTTGATGACTAAACCTCAGGCTAAAGCTTGTCTCATCCGTTGGGTCTTACTGTTGCAAGAGTTTGATGTAGAGATCAGGGATAGGAAAGGGAGCGAGAATCACGTAGCTGACCACCTTTCCCGATTGGATAAAAATCTGATAGAATCGAGTCTCAATTGCATCCCTGAATCTTTTCCTTTTGAGCATACATATGCATTAACCCTTTATAAGAGCAGCACTGCCGAGATCCACTCTGCCCATGCCAGAGCAGAGGAGTCGAATACCAGAGCAGAGGAGTCGATACCAGAGCAGAGGAGCCGACATCTCCAGCGCAGAATCGAAGCCAGCTCTACTCTGACCAGCTCTGCCGAACTCAGCGCTGTTCAGAGCAGCCCTGCGAGTGCCGAGCCCTGGTATGCAGATATTGTCAATTACTTAGTTTGTGGTATTCTACGGCCTGAGCTGACATCGCAGGAAAGAAAGAGATTTTTAGCTCAATGCAGACACTATTATTGGGAGATTCCTCACCTTTTCAAGCTTGGAAAGGATGATGTCATTCGACGGTGTGTGCCGACAGAGGAGCAACAACAAGTGTTAAAAATGTGCCATGAGGATCATTGTGGTGGACACTTTGGGGGGCAGAAAACAGCACATAAAATTCTTCAATCTGGTTTGTTTTGGCCTTCCATTTTCAAGGATGCACACACCTTCACTCTTGCTTGCGATCGGTGTCAGAGAGTAGGAAATATTGGCCGCAGGAATGAGATGCCCCTCCAAAGCATTTTAATTGTCGAAATTTTCGATGTGTGGGGCATTGATTTCATGGGGCCATTTCCTACTTCGCATGGGTTCCAATATATTTTACTTGCTGTAGATTACGTGTCCAAATGGGTTGAGGCTATCCCCACGCGGACATGTGATGCTAATGTGGTGCTTAAGTTTGTGCAAGAGAACATTCTTTCTAGATTCAAATTTTCTAGAGCTATCATTAGCGATGGAGGCAAGCACTTCTGCAATAAGTTGTTTGCAAAGCTCATGAAGAAGAATGGGATCACGCACAAGGTTGCAACACCATATCATCCACAAACCTCTGGACAAGCCGAGACGAGCAATCGGCAAATCAAGGGGATTTTGGAGAAAACGGTGCAGCCCTCGCGCAAGGACTGGTCCGCAAAGTTGAATGACGCTCTCTGGGCATACCGAACTGCCTTCAAGGGCGTGCTTGGGATGAGTCCATACCGTCTAGTATACGGCAAGGCTTGCCATCTGCCGGTGGAGATAGAGCACAAAGCTTATTGGGCAATCAAAGCTGCCAACTATGACTTGGACTCTGCCGTGAAGCAGCGCACACTGCAAATGGAGGAGTTAGATGAGCTACGAAATGAGGCATATGAGAATGCGAGGATTTTCAAGGACAAAGTGAAGCGACTCCATGACCGCCGTATCTGCCATAAGAAGCTTTGCCCCGGGATGAAGGTGCTCTTATTCAATTCTCGACTGAAGTTGTTCCCAGGTAAGCTGAAATCTCGATGGAGTGGTCCGTTTTTACTTAAGGAAGTGTTTGAGCATGGTGCCGTTGAGCTATTCAATGAAAACACGAAGGAGAGTTTCAGAGTGAATGGCCATCGAGTGAAACCATACTACGAGCACCAGAGTCAGACTATGGAAGTGGAGTCTCAAGCTCTGCACAACCCTTGCTGAAGTTCAGATCTGAAGTCGGGCTGGAGACTCTAACTCTAGCGCTTGGTGGGAGGCAACCCACCGTTGGTTTGTTTTTAGTTTTTGTTTTTCTTTGTTTTTAGTTGGGTGCTTCGTGTCTTTCCTAAGTTTTGGTTACTTTGCAGATACTATGATGCTTGGTGCGCATGTCTTATTTTCAGCGCTGAAATTCTCCTACAGCCGCTAGCGCTGCTGCCACCACCGCTGTACTTTTCCGCACTACTCTTAACCACCTCGCACGATGCTTCAGTTTCTCCATGCCGATAATCAGGGACGTTTTCTCAACTCCTCTTATTTCTTTTATGCCCTGAGGGCATGGCATGCTTTAAGTGTGGGGGGTGTCTTGTTGTGCTTATGCTTTCAAATTGGGCGAGATTAATCTTTCTATGCTTAGTTTTTAGTCTCGAATCTTGCGAGTTCTTATGAATTTGTGGAAGAGTACATGGTTTTCGATGCGAATTTCGGGTTTGTGAATGAATGGTGGTTATTCTTGTTTTACTCTTGATATATGTTTCTTGTTTGTGCAAAGAATTTGAGTTTTGTTGCAACATGATTGTAAGTTAGTAAAACGTGATTTGTCCGGTAGATGCTAGAAGGAGTGTTGTCATTGTGATTGCCTACGATCGTATCTTATCTGTGAAAGGTGAAAAATGTTGGACGAATTGCCATTGCCAACTTCAAAATTGTCAGCTCTGAAACATCTGGCCTGTTCTGAAACGTGACAGCTCTGAGTCTCTGCTCCTCTAGTTCAACTATGAGCATGGGAAACCACGTGAAAAGACTTTGGATTGCATCCAAATGATTTTATTTCATGAATTATGGCTCAACTGTCGAAAATCTTAAGCACACAAAGTGTGAAAAATGGTGATATTGATTATAAAGGCGATCACATTAGGGAATTCACTTCTAGCGGAGAATTGGGTTTGATCGAATTGCTTACATTACTCTTTTGTTGCTTCTTAAACTTTGAGTTACTTGCATGATCGAGAGATGTGTGTTGATTGTAAAATTTTGAATTGACTTGATGAATGTTTGGATGGAAATTAGCATTGTTGAAATCAATCTCTTCCTATGATTCATACGGATTTTGCTTGAGGACAAGCAAAAGGCTAAGTGTGGGGGGGTTGATATATGCTTAATTGTTCTAATTTTAGGGGTTTGAATGTGCTCATTGTAAGATAAATCTTCTAGGAAATTGGTCCGTTTTATGGTGTATTTGATGCTTTTCAGGAGATTTAGGTTTTAAAGGTGGAAGAGTATAATTTTGGGGATTTTTGGCTAAAAATGGCGTTTTTACGCCAGACCAGACCAGAGCAGAGAAATCGTCTCAGACAGAGCAGAGAACTCGCTAAGTCAGAGAAAAGCGCCAGAGGAGTCGACCGTCAGAGGAATCAAGGTGCCAGAGGAATCAATACCAGAGCGGAACCCATTCCGCTGACAAGATCAGAGAAGTCATCCGTTCCTCTGGCGATAACCATTCCTCTGGCGAGAGCCGCGATTTCCACCCGAGTGGAGATTACTTGCTGAGCGCGTCATAGCTGGAGTTACCTTATCATCTACGATTCTATTCCTTTTAGAGTCCGGCTTTGCATGGTAATTTCCATGGTGATCCAGAAGGAGTTGAAGTCTATAAATAGGGCCATAGTTTTCATTGTATAATCAATCTTTTGCCCTAGTTTTAGACGCCACCTTGCGATTTGTTGGCATCAAAAGCTTAGGAATTTCATTGCTTTCTTAGTTCAAGGTTTTTAGTATTCTAAGTTAGATTTTAATTTCGTTTTTAGTTTAGTTCTTGGATTGTGATCGAGTGACACGATTATACGTTCAAGACAATTACGGTATTTCGTATTTAAATTCAATTTACTTTCGTTTAATCATGTTTACGTTTTTCTTTTATGCTTTCTTTTCAATTATGCAATTTAAATTATGCACTTTAGTTTCACGCCTAGATTAGAAGTCTCTAAATTTACAAGTCTTTAATTTCTTAAGTTAGGTTTAATTCGAGTTGTTTAAATTATTGCCTAGGTTAAGTTTAAGTTCAATTTACGTTTAAGTTTAAGTTACGTTTTTAAATCAAAACCTTTACTGCTTTCTTTTATTGCTTTTTCTTACGATACTATTAAAAGCCCTTAAAGACTTTCCTTGAGAGATGACACTGGGTCAACTTACCATCGATACTCCCACTGAGCAAGTCAAGTCCGTCAAGAATTGCATAACATGCTCGTGCACTGAGCTGTGCTCACTCATAAAAATAACAAGATTACTCTCATCAAATTTAAATGAGCAGCTCAGTCTGACTCTCCGAACACTTTCTTGAGATTCAGCATGATGCTAATAGCATCGTCCATGCCCTGATGTTGGAACTACAAGGTTTGTGACATTATACTCATAATATAGCATATAGCCACATTATTCGTCTTATGCCACCATTTATGTAATTCCTTTTTCTCATCAGTTGACTATTGTTCGGACTATAAGAACGTGGAGTAGTAAGCAACACAAAAATTGTGTTAGTTTGTGATAAAGATAAAAAATCCAAAACTGCGTTTCCATTTTATATATGTGTACCGGTTAAAAGACTTTGTGCAAGAATAAAGAAACAAGAGACATAGACATATCTGAAAGTAAACAAAATTAAACATGTAAGAACATGAACGCATATAGTTCGTAACAATAATATTGTAACCTTTTGATAAAATAATATTAGTGAAACCTCCAACGGCTCAAAGAATTCCATATGTAAGCCACGTGGGGTGGACAGTTACACATGAACTCCTCAACCAGACTATTCACCTAGTCATTTAATTTCCATGTCAACTTAACCTTTTGACAAAAGAAATTAATAGTTGGCACCTTGACTAGACCATATCATCATCAAGAAGGGACTCCGTGGGGGAGTTGTACATTGTACTTGATATGATATCTAAGCAATGACCACATTTTAACCTTGAAAATTAAATTCTCAAAATTGACATACTCACTCGGACCATGCCGCTTTCAATTTAATTTTCTTGGTTATCTTATTTAATACCATTCTTCAAAGTACTTGTGAAAATTACACAAGTAAGCCACGTGGGGTGGACCGTTACTGCATAACTCCCACTACTTTAATGGTTTAAATATGTTTTATAGAAACCTCTTCTGACAAACTTATGAGAAACAAATACGAAGTAAGCCACGTGGGGTGGACCGTTACTCATATTGCTAAACACTTTGTCTAGAGACCGCATGTGGAGGTCTATATAATTTTAAGAATAAAAATTATTTCAAAATAACCACAATCTAACTTTGAAATTAAATTTTCGAATTTGACATACTCACTCGGACCATGCCGCATTCAATTTAATTTCTTAGTTATCTTATTTAATTCCATCTTCTAAAGTACTCGTGAAAATTATACAAGTAAGCCACGTGGGGTGGACCGTTACTGCATAACTCCCACTACTTTAATGGATTTAAATATTTTTATAGAAACCTCATCTGACAAACTTATGAAAAAACAAATACGAAGTAAGCCACGTGGGGTGGACCGTTACTCATATTGCTAAACACTTTGTCTAGAGACCGCTTGTGGAAATCTAAATAATTTTTTATCATCCATAAAATTATTAAGGTTAGTCTTTTTTCTTTCAAAAGGTTTGATCATGCTCAACACATAATCCTAAACATGCTCATCTAGAACGCAACATGTAAAACATGCTAACAGAATTCTAAAACATGCTTAAGAAAACGATAAACCTAGCATGCTTGTCAAAGCGCAGTTAATAAACACATATTAACAAGCAGAGACAATAACAGCATGCAAAGAGCATAAAGATTAACACCACGACATGCAAAGAACATAATTAAAGAATTAAATTCTTCGTGACCCATTCGTGGAACCGCAACATTTCTAATCTATTACCAAGAACAGAAAAGAAATAAAAAATTCAAAAAAATAAAACT